>NW_028083059.1:18830916-19185916 GCF_014824575.4 Sturnira hondurensis
CAGAATTTGCACAAAGAGCTGAACCATCTAACAAACCATCACTAGCGAATCAGTAACATTCAATTACTACTCTGTGGCAGTGAAGATGCAATAAACTGATTGGATCCTTCTGGGGTTCGCCTCTCCACCCGGTTTCAGAACCAAGGCTGACTTGTAGGCCCTGACATGATCTTTCAGGTTTAATTTCTTCCTGGCACAGTGTGTACTTGTATACAGACTGCTCTGGGTATATTGTTGAAATAGGATGGTACAAAATGATACTAATTACATAGTGAGAAACCGAACCCCAAACCCAGATCTAAAAGTTTTTAAAGACAGGTTTAACAGTTATATAAGGCAAGTATTTCTATTTTAGGGTAAGATGAGGGTTTAAGAAACTTGGTGTAGTGAACGGACTCTAGGATGACCTCTAATAAAATCCACCTCCTGCTGTCTCCTTAAGTCCAGCGTTTATGTAACTTTCCTTCTTGAGCATGTGTAGAAACTGTGACTTGCTTCTTATACGACAGTGGTAATAGGGTGTCAGTCTCATGATTTATTACATCACACAAGACTCAGTGTTAGCAGAGTGGAGAGTCCTCTTTCTGGCTTGATGAAGTGAGACAGTCATGTTAAGGAAGTCTACATAGTGAGGAACTGGGGGGGTGATGGCCTCTGGTGACTGCACGTGTCCTCAAGGGCCTGAGGGTGGCCTCCAAATGACAGCCAGCAAACCCAGCCTCACGTGGCAGCCATATAAGGAAATGAATTCTGTCAACAAGCTAAATGAACTTCATGGTGGACTCTTCCCCAAATAAGAATGCAGCCTAGTGGACACCTAAACTGCAGTCTTGTGGAGCTTTAAGCAGAGGACCCACTAAAACTTTCCCAGACCTTTCACTCACAGAAACTGGAATAAGAAATATGTGTTCTTTTAAGGCACCAAGCTTGAAAGAATGTGTTACATAGCAATAGAAAACTAGTACACTAGTTCACTTGGTAAACGTCCACTGAGGACTTCCCTGGCCTGGCAAACTTCACCTTGAACCAGCAGATGACCCTGGCTGCCTTTCAAATATGTTGTGAGAAAAGTGGGATCCTAAAGAAGCCTCGCTGAGAAACTTCCTCCAGCCTAGTATTTTCTCATAAATGTTGGTGATAATGTATATCTTAAGCTTATTGCATAAACCAAGAATCCATAATAGAGTGCTCTTTTTTAGTCAGTTTTCACAACTCCAAGAAACTAATTCATGTCTCTTTAAGCAGCAGAGGACACATAGCTCCTGGAGTTACAGTTTCTGAGAAAAGTTCTGGAAAGTCTCCCTCCTCCCCAGTTTGTCTGCCTTCCCCCTCCACAAGTTTAGGATTAAGGAGAAAATGAACTGAGAGAGTAGAGTAGGAGTAGGACTTGTCTTTTGGGGTCATAACCACTTTAGCACTGGGTCCTGAAACATACAGGCGGCCAAGAACTCCACAAAACAATGACCACCGCATTGAGTTTCAGCAAGAAGAGAGCAGCAAGACTTCTCATATCTTCCAAATGCATGGGTGACAATAAAGCACAAATTAATTTAGTATCAGTAGAATGTCTTACCACCTCATCCCAAGTTAAATGCCCCCTCCATGCTTTTATATATAGATATCTTAAGTGGTGGCCAAATGTTTCACTGTTAGCAGCAAGAACCTTGTGTTCAGAGTGAACAAAGCCTGATGCACAGAGATATTACCATAACACTGGTGGTTCTGCCTGAATGCAGCATGAATTATTAATGCTTCAGGAAAAGAGAGGAAGAGGATTGTTTTATTAGAAGCAGTAGGTAGTAGTATAAAAATAGAAACAGGCGGGTAAACTCCTGAAACCAGGTAGTAAAAAGGGGAAAATCACATTTAACTCTCCCCGTTTCCAAGCTTCTTTCCTGCTTCCGCATCTCAGTCTCTGACCTCTCTCAAACTGACTCCCAGGCAACAGGTATTGCCATTGCCTTTTCGGGATATGGGTCAATAACAGTTCCATTGCCCCGTCCTTGAGGGGAGGGAAGTCCTCCGTTTCAATGCTACTGGGGTTATGATTTTTTGTTTTGCCAAGCTGGATCTCTGAATTCATTTTTTTCCTAAATTCATTTTTGTCCCAAAGGAAACATTATTTTTCAAGGTGATTCAATTCTACTAGACTGTACAGATTTTGTGGCATTATTGGATTAAATAGGCCTTATGGGTTTACCTTGGGAACCTGGACATCATTTATAACATTTCTATGGGGAAAATGCATTTCAAGCTCTAAATTACTAGATCTACAAAAAGCTCATTAGTAAACCAGTAATGCCTTTTCTTTTCTTTGCCCATGAGAGAAGCAACCACACTGGTGTGAACTGCATTCTTTTAACTAAATTCTTTTATCAGTTGGAATGCTTTTGTCTGTAAGTAACAGAAGATCCTGCTAACTGCAGCTTAGACAATAAGGACATTTATTATGACATTCAGCAAGTAGTCCAGAGAGAAACACATCTAAGAATTGGCTCAGCCACCTGACAATGCCTTAAAGTACTTAAGCTCTTTCTAACCTTTGCCTTTGCCTCGCTCTTCATGTCCTCGCTCTCCTCATCCCCAGCCTCCAGGCAGCAGCAAATCCATGCATCAAATCCTCAGAACAACATCCAAAGGCCTGAAAGAAAAGAGGATTCAGGTGTTTCCTCCTCATGCATATTTATTTTTACCAGGAAGAAACCTTTCCCAGAAGCCTTGCAACAACAGACTTTCTTTAAGTCCTGCTGGCCAGAATTCAGTTACACACAAACTCCCGGTGAAGTCTGGTGAAGGGGGAATGAGAATAGGATCCACATCCTTCACGTTTTCGTACCCTGTACTAGGGGTAGGGCCCCTTTTCCCTGAGTGCACTTCCCCCAAAGTTGAACAAAATTAGGGTTTGAGCAGGAAAAAAGATAGGTAGGTAACCACTCGCATATGTCACACTGTGGTGCTACTTTTTATTTCCTCTTGCTTAAAAGATTTACTCTAGACTGGTAACATATGGCACTGGGAAACAAACAGGAGCCTTTGATGAGATACAAAGCACATTAACAAAATGCATGCTAAATTGCAATACTATGGTTGTGCTGCAAACTCAACGTTGTGAACTCATATTCCTAATTAGACAGTATACATAGCACAACACCATTTTGGATGTTAGAGTAATTCATTGAGCTCAAAAGTGTGTAAAGCTCCCCAGTGCTAACAATCCTCACTTTCACTGACCTATGTCCAATGAGTCAAAAGATAATGCCATGTGAGATTCACATGCAAACAAGAGTGTTAGTTTATATGTGATTTAATATACGTTGAAAATGTGGCTGCTTTTTAAAGATTAGTCACTCAAAAATCTTTGCTTAGGGACTATTAGCAATGTTTTTCTGAAAGCAATACCCCCCAAATTAGAGTGAATATATAACCAACAATACAATTGCCAAAGGCACCCTTCTCTGGTAATACTCCCAGATATCCTGTTTAGTAAAGATCATTATTACTCTTTCTGCAGGGATCACACTTTCTGTCACAAGAGTATATAAGAGTAATTCACAACACAGAGAACATAGCTTAACTCACCTTCTTTCTCTCAACAGGGAATTATAACTCTAACCTTAAGCCTCAAATGGAGGAGAGCTGAATTCCAATACCACCAACTCAACACAAGTGAAGTAATCTAACCTATAGTGAGTTACAGCCAGACTCATTTACCTATGTCCAAAGCAAAACTATGATACTTAAACATTTAGAACTGCATGTTGTTCTACTAGAAATTTTCCTACAAATACAATGTGGTCCATTCAAGAAAGGACAGTCCTTCCTTAAACCATATTCCAGTTGGTCTTTGTGAAAAGATCAAGGTCTGAGAAACTGTGTACGCTCTGTATCTAGCGCCTCTCTCCCTTAACTTTGAAATATCATGTATGAATGAAAAGTGTGTGCCATTATGAGTTTCTTTGACTTGCCTCTCTTTCTGTACAGGGTGAGGGGAAGTGAAGGCTGGGATTCCCATAATTTCTTTATTGAATTTAAATAGTTGTTTCTTCCAAAACTTTGGTTGGAGAGTGAAGACTAAAAGATTATCAGAAAAGGCTGTCTTCTCACTTCACTGGATTTTAATGTCTTTGTGACAGTGAAGAAAGCAATTTCTCTTGTTATTACGATTCTACTTATTTATTTTATTGTATTGCTTCCCATCACCAATTATCCCATTATATCTTCCTCCAAATGAACCCTCACTTCACCCTAAAGTTACCTCACTATTTTCCCTGTCCACGAGTCCTTTTTGTTTTTTGTACCAGCTACCATGCAACTCCCACCCCAAGCTATCACCCGGCACTCTATCTGTGAGTCTGTCTCTATTTTACTTGTTAGTTCAGGTTGTTCATTAGATTCCACCTATGAGTGAAATTCTATGGTATTTGTCTTTTACTGTCTGGCTTATGTCCTTCAGGTCCCTCCCCCGCTTTCACAAAGGGTAAAATTGTCTTCCTTTTTATGGCTGAGTAGTATTCCACTGTGTAAATGTCCAATAGTAATTTTATCCACTCATCTACCGATGGACACTGGGGCTGCTTCCATCTTTTGGCTATTGTAAATAATGCTACAATGAGCACTGGGGTGCTAATATTCTTTCAAATTAGTGTTTTGAGTTTCTTCAGATAAATTTCTAGAGATGGCATCCCTGGATCATAAGGAAGCTCCATATTTAATTTTTGAGGGAACAGTGTAATGCTTTCCATAGTGGCTACACCAATCAACATGCACTTCCAGCAACAGCACAAAAGGGCTCCCTTTTCTCCACATCCTCACCAGTACTAATTGTTTGTTGATTTGTTGATGATGGCCATTCTTGAAGATGTGAGGTGATATCTCATTGTGGTTTTAATTTGCATTTCTTTGATGACTTGTGACATGGAGCATCCTTTCGTATGTCCATTGGCCTCTCTGGAGAAGTGTCCATTCAGGTCCTTTGACCACTTTTTAATTGGATTGTTTGGTTTTTGGTGTTGAGTTTTGTAAGTTATTTATAAATTTTGGATATAGACCCCTTATCAGATGTATCAACAAATATGTTCACCCATTCAGTGGGTTGTCTTTCTTTTGAAGGCACAAAACAAGAAAAGGATGTCTGCTTTCACCTCTCTTATTCAGTGGAGTACTAGAAGTCCCAGCCAATCAGAAACAAGAAGAAATAAAAGGCAACCAAAATGGAAAGAAAGAACTCTCATTATTTGTAGATGGCATGATTCTGTACATACAGAATTTTGTACCCTAAAGATTCCACCAAGAAGTTACTAAAACTGATAAATTAATTCAGTAAAGTAAGAGGATGCAAAATTAATGTCCAGAAATCAATTGCATTTTTATATGTCCATAATGAATGATCAGAAAGGGAATTAAGGAAATAATCACATTCATAATTGCTTCCAAAAGAATAAAATACCTAGGAATAAATTTAACCAAAAATGTAAATGACCTATCCTCAGAAAATTGTAAGACACTGAAGAAAGTAACTGAAGAAGATACAAATAAGTGGAAGCATTACTGTGTTCCTGGATAGGAACATCATTAAAATTTCCATACTACCCAAAGCAATCTATAGATTCAATGCAATTCCTATTAAGATACCAATGATCTATTTCTCAGAACTAGAACAAGTATTTCAAAAATTTATATGAAATCATAAAAAACCATGTATAGCAACAGAGATACTGAGAAAGAAGAACAGAATTGGAGGAATCACACTACCTAATATCAAACTATACTATAAAGCCATAGTAATTAAAACAGCATGGTACTGGCATAAAAACAGACACATAGATCAATGGCACAGAATAGAAAGCCCAGAAATAATCCCACATCTTTATTATCAATTAATATTTGACAGAGGAAGCAAACACATACAATGGACTAAATACTGTTTATTCAATAGATGGTGTTGGGGAAATTGGACAGATACATGCAGAAAAATGAAACTAGACAACCTTATTATGCCACACACAATAATAAATTCAAAATGGATTATAGACTTAAATGTTAGACCCAAAACCATAAAAATCCTACAGGAAAGCATGGGCAGTAAAATCTCAGACATTGCTCAGAGCAGTATTTTTTCTGATATATCTCCCCAGGCAAGGAAAACAAAAGAAAAATAAACATATGGGACCACATCAAACTAGAAGGGTTTGCACAACAAAGGAAATCACCAACAAAATGAAAAGAAAGCACATCTTAAAGAGCATTTAATGTATCTTTGTGCACAAAATCAAAGGAAGAGAAGACAATAAAAAGATGTACATAGAACATCTAAATGGGGTAGAAGTATTTTTTAACTATAGTGAAATTGTCTTACATGTTTCAGTCAATGGCAAGTAAAACAGAAATAAACAATGTTGAGGTGACCTAAAGCTGTCTATGTCACTTCACTTGGAATCCCTAATGTTTGTGTTCCTTGCAATAGTTATTCTAACACTTCATTGTCCTGTTGAATTTGAATTATGATCATAATCAGTATATCAATAATTATTAATTGAGTGTTGAGCACTAGGCTTGGCTCTGTAGTTAGGAATACAGAGGGACTGTAAAACACAAGGCCTGCTTAAAAGAGTTTACACCATAGTTGAGGAGATAACTATTATACTTGAATCAATACTGCACAATGCAGGTACTATACAAAGTCTGTCCTGAAAATATCTAGGCATTGTTAATATAATGAGAACAGTTTTCCCACCTTGATATAACCAACAGCAAAGGAGAGTGGACTGGAATACCTGTGTGTGAACAATGAGGACTTCACTGTAGTAGTTGGTGGGGGTTTTAGACACAGTTTAGTAAACGTGTATTGTGTGGCTGTCACTCATGACTGAGTGAGTATTACAAGCAATCTGCATTAATTTTGCATTAAGCTTGAACATTCCTCCACAGAAACTATTTGGATGATTCAAAAGGCCACAGCTATGGACAACTGGTGATTGGCAGCTTCATCAAGATCACAGCAAGACTTCATACACCACATCTCATGTAGAGTATTTTTGTGGAACATCAAATCTTCCAGGTGACTCGGCCCTACAACTGCCCAGATTTGGCACCCTGTGACTTCTGGTTTTCCCAAAACTAAAATCACCTTTGAAAGGGAAGAGATTTCAGGCCATCAGTGAAATTCAGGAAAATATGATGGGCAGCTGATGGTGACTGGGAGAACTTTGTGAGGACCCAAGGTGCCTACTTTGAAGGGGACTGAGGTGTCATTATCCTATGCACAATGTTTCTTGTATCTTTTATCTTCTTCAATAAATATCTCTATATTTCATAGTGCATAGCTGAATACTTTTTCTGGGGAGACCTTATATAAATTAAATGCCAAACTTACACATGATCTAAAATGTACACACATGCATGGATTTGTAATGTTTTATTTTTCATCTGCTTTCCTCTTTTGACTTTGTGTATGTGCGGTTCCTCTCCATTGCCTTGGCCATTGATCTTTTTAATGTGGATGAAGCCCTTGCCTAATGTACTGCAGATTTTGTCTGAAGCTGGGGTGTGTGACATTCTCTGCCTGCTTCAACAAAGCCCAAAATAAAACTAAGCTAAAATATTCCTAAACTTTTTATAATGTGAATAACTTTCTGCCTCCTTAAGAATTGTTTGTGAAGAACAGACACTGGTAAAGCTGAAGAACTAATTGGGCTTTACACAGTTCTATCAATACATGGGAAAGCTTCCGTCTATCCAGATACCTGCCAGAAAATAACAAAATGTTCTCACTGACATGCAAAGCAAGAGTTCATTTAGTGTTTTGGAATTCTAGTTTCCAATTCTATGTTCATTAAAGTTTACATTTTTTGTTCCTAATTATGTTTTTTGAGAAGCTGAAGGCTTTACTTTTTAAAAATACATGTAAGTAATTACAATATTAAATAAATATTTGTACATAATTGGATGATTGGCTAACGGTAGCTTACTATGATCCTTTGAAAAGAAAATCCAAAGTATCTCGGTGTTCAAAATCCAGGAGTAACATATATGTCCAACAAAGTGAAATATCTAGTCATAATTACTTCCTTTCTCATCCAAGAATTAACCAACTAACTAAACATAGGCTTTCTTAAATCAGTTCTACACCATTCCTCATCTTTAATGTGGAAAGCTTATCCAACAAAAATATTTCACTAAGAACTTATTGAAAGTATTATCAAAAAGTTTTTCTTCCTGAAACTGATAAATTTGAGTTAAAGATACATAACAATAAAACATCTATTTAATGAGTCTATTACAAATTAATAAACAAATGTTCAATAGGAGAAAATGATTTTAGTCTCACTGAAAGGGAATGATCTTAATATCCTTTATTTACTGTGAAATCATATTATAATTGTCCAACAATTGCTATCTTACCTGTAAAAGGAAATTGTCTTTTTAAAAAACTAGGCCAAATAAAATAGGCCAACTTGTTTATGAAGCAAAGTATTTTCATCCACTTACTCATAGCTCTTGGCTTTTAACAAGATGTCTCTGACATCTGAAATGGAAATATTCGCTCCATAATTACACAAATCCTTATATATATTTTTCATATATATATTCATGCTAAATTTTTTAGATGAGCTTATTTGAATAGTGTAGGCTATTCATTAAAATTGAGATTTTTATTCAAGATATGATTCATATGCATATCCTGATATGGCAGTGGAACTTTTTCCTGCCAAACATTTATACATAGTTTTAAAGTTACAAAACTTTTGTATGTAGTTAACATCTTTTTGCCTTTTATTCTAAGCAAGTCCCCACTTGAAGAAGAAAGGTAATTTATGCCCTGTATCATGGTCCCTAACAACTAAGTTATAAAGAAATTATAATGTGCAGGTTATAAATGATCTACTCAGATAAGCAATCTCTAATGCTGTGGTGTAAGATAAGAAGGCAAAATTTATAAAATGTTAGTTTAATGAGTGGAAACTTTAAAATAATTTACAGGTTTTCTATGAGAACTGTGTAGCCTAATCCTTCAGTTTGAACTTTCCTATGGCCCTCACGAGAGTAAAAATGGTTTCCAAAGAAGACTGTATTTTTATTTTTTAAAAAATTTTATTTATTTTATTTATAGAGGGGAAGGGAAAGAGAGAAAGAGAAATATCAATGTGTGGTTGCCTCTCGTGCGTCCCCTTCGGGGAACTGGCCTGCAACCCAGGCATGTGCCCTGACTGGGAATTGAACCGCAATCCTTTGCTTCGCAGACCCGCACTCAATCCACTGAGCTACTACAGCCAGGGCTGAGAAGACTGTATTTTTAGTTGTCAGAATTCTATCACCATCACCAAGATATATTTATATCAGCACATTTAATTACTATTTAATTTATTACAATACCTTTCATTGTCTTATCACTCCATTTATTTTTTACACAGTTTGGGAAACATAGCTATCAAAATACAAAATATTACAGGTAATAGTGGCAGTTACAATTATGCTGCATAATTAGCAAGTCCAAAATCTTAGGGACTTACAAAACAAACATTAATCTTTTCCTCACCCTTCAATCTGTAGTTTGGCTAAACATCTGCTGATCTCAGCTTGGCTCTCCAGAGCTTGATTGGACCCCACGTGTTGAGTGAAGTTCAAGTTGCTCCACCCATCTTCTTTACTCTGGGACCAGACCAGAGGCTACTCAAAATATTTCCTTCTCATGGTGGAGAACAGCTGCCTAAGAGTTCAAACTTCACCACACTGGTGCATTCAAAGCCACTGTTCATTTAATAACTGCTCATGTTCCATTGACTAAAGCAGGTCACATGGCAAAGCCCGACATGAACGTGGTAGGAAAACATGCTTTACCTACCACAGTAGGAGATGATAAAAATTTACTCAGCAAAGTTTTTGAGTGTATTGTTTCCAACAGGAAAGGAATAAAGAATTGGGAGCAATAATGTTCCACAATATTTTATAACAGATTTATTACTTTAAATTTCATAAATATATTTACACATTTCTTGAGACTAAATTCTTAATCTGTAAGGTAAAATGATCTACCTTGCAATAAGAATTGAACATTTAGGCAGTATATATGTCAACTTACAGAGTTTGGTTTAAACATACATTTAACATGTAATTAAATTGTTAACATTAATATATTTAGATTATATCTCTTAGAACTAAATGAGTTTGTTTTATGATAACATTCAGCATCATTTAAAAATTAAATTTTAAGGACATTGTTTAAAAGAGATACCTTTCCCTCTCAGTGATTAGAAATAACATTTTCCTAGTACAATAACTTTAGGGCAAGAAGCAGCCAGTAATAGAAATTTAATATCTCTCTTATGGGATAAGGGAAACATACTTTTCTAATATGGTTTACATGATGTTCTATTGTAAATATGTTACATAGCCCTGTTTTCTTAATGATAGTAAGTCTAGTGTCAATAGAATCTCAAATACACAGAAAAGTGAAATCCCAAACCATTACCATGTGCAGCTACTTCCTTGAATACCCACTTCAAGAGCTGAATAAGAGCTTTAACAAACAATACATTTGATTCTTCTCTCTCTTTTTTTATTGTTGTTCAGTACAATTATCTCCATTTCCCCTCCACTACTACCACCCACCCCAGCCATCCCCACCTCCCACCTTAAATCCTACCCACCTTTGATTTTGTCCATAGTCCTTTATACATATTCCTTGACGACCCTTCCCCTTACCTCACCCTGTTATCCCCTCCACCCCCCCGTTTTTTACTGACAGTTTATTCTTTTCTAAATTTATTTTATTATTTTATTGTTGTTCAAATACAGTTGTCTTAACTTTCCCCCAAAACTCCCCACCTCACCACCCTCCCCTGCTTACACCCCCTCCTTGGTTTTATCCATGTGTCCTTTATAGATGTTCCTGAAAACCCTCCCCCCCCCCATTTTCCCTCCCCACTCCCCTCTGGTTACTGTCAGACTGTTCTTAATTTCAATGTCTCTGGTTATATTTTGCCTGCTTGTTTGTTTTGTTGATTAGGTTCCACTTAAAGGTGAGATCATATGGTATTTGTCCCTCATGGCTTATTTCACTTAGCATAGTGCTCTGGAAATCCAGGCATGCTGTTGAGAAGCATAGGAGCTCCTTTCTTTCTGCTGCATAGTGTTCCATTGCGTAAATGTACCATAGTTTTTGATCCATTCATTTACTGATGGGCACTTAGTTTCATTCCTGACATTGCTGCCCAGAGTATTGAAAAATGAAAAGGCTAATACATATTTGTTTTTGCTTTTGGTTTTAGTTTGTGTTTTCAAAGCATGCATTTCTGAGCATTGAAGGTGCTATTTAAGAGTCACCCTAAGTTTAGTTGCTAAAAGAGAAAGCACAGATCTTATGTAATAACTTCCTTAAACTATTTGATGAATCCAAAGTTTCCTACAGAATGAAGAACTGCATAGCTATTCACCTTTCTAACTTCATTCTTCAATACGCCCTTATCCTATAGCCGAATTAGTCCGTCCCCTGTTTCCAAAATTTACTTTAGGCTATTCTACCTTTCAATTTTTTTCTGGGATTGTTCTCTCCTAAAATCCATAACATTTACTCCTATTACAAATTTAATTTGAAGGCTCAAATACAACTTGCCTGACAAAACTTTTCTGCTACCCCTAAAACATTGAGTTACCATTGCTTTTTGCGTTTCTCTGGTGGTATCTATCACAGCCTAACTTCTGCATTATTTAATTTATTAACATTTAGTTATTGAATGCCAACTATATTTCAACTCTTCAGAAGCTCAGTCCATTTTGCGTGTTTGTTGTATTGTAGCAAATTGTAAACTGCCTGAGATCTAAGATATCTTACTCATTCTTCTCCTCTCTGTGGGGCCTGTCACATTCTCTGTCACACAGAAGGTGCTTGATAAATATTCAAATGAAAAACAGTTTTGAGAAAAGGTCTCAGTAATTTTTATTCACCCTATCCAGGAGTTTTCACAAAATGATGCAAAATTTTACTTTAGGCTTCAGCAAAAGCACCTGGATCACAGACACACAATAAACTGTAATAGGGTCATTAGAGCTAATTGGATCTATTTGAGCTGGGAAAAGACTGTACTGTTTGCCTTGAGCTATTTAAACTCACAGATAGGACCTCATTTGTCTGGAATGGTTTCAGTGTGGTGCTGTGTAACAGTTGTGACCCCTCCAGACTATTATGGATCTATTCCAAATATTTCCAACATTCAAATAGTAAATAATACATTGACAAAAATGAGTATGTATATATACACTAGCCTCTAAAACTGTATATGATTACAGATTGCTACATAAAGGATTAAGTATTTTTACTTATATAAAACAACAAAGTGGATAAAATTTTGTATTTATAATGTATTTATCCTCTTTGTCCTTTTTTCCTATCTTCCTTAAGCACAGCCTTTATATGCCACTAATTGCTCAAAAACAAAGTAGCCCACTATTTCTTTATAGGCACACAATTTTAAAGCTAGAAGAGGCAAGAAACCATTGAATCTGATATGTTAATTTTACAGAACAGCAATAGAGGCCCATAAAAATCATTACTGAAGTCTCATAACCTGTCAGAAGTCAACTGTGACGAGTCTTCTGACTCCTGATGTAATTGTTTTTCTACTATTCCATTCTGCAACTTTACCATCCTGTAATTTTTAAAGCTCCTGTTTTACAAGATCTCTATGATGAGATTTCCTCATAATTACTTGAACTTAGTTTCATCTCTACCCTCAACATAAATCTTTACTCAGGGTGATTTCCTTCTACCATACATACTTTTGTCACAAAAAATCTTTTCTTAAATTGTCTTCTGCCTAAACTCAAACAGTCCTCCTTTATGAAACAAACTGCTACTCTAATTCACAGTGGTCTCTTGAGTTTTCAAAAGAACCATTCTGTATCTAAATATCTAAAACTCTACTAGCTATGTAATCACTCTGGCTCCATGTAAAAATTGCTCTCGGGCAGTTTATAACACAATTAGGAAGATTTAACATGTTCACATAAACAGAGCAAAAGAGTGAGTGTTTTAAAATGGCAACAATGAGCTGTAGGAACACAAAAGAGAGAGGTATAGGAAATATCTGGTCAAAGCATTTAATGATGGTAAAATAATCTAGAAAAGGAAAAGGACCATTGAAAACTAGAGTTAAGCTGTGCTTAAAGACAAGAGTTGGAGAGTGTGGAAGGGAAGTCCCAAGGATAAAATTTGGCAAGGCTGTGAGCAGCAATGCAGGAGTAAGTTTACAGTGTAGTTTGGTCACAGACAATATTATTTTCCAAGGAAAGGGCATTTGAACTTCCTTTTCCAAAAAATACGAAATTATTGAGACTATTTAAGCAAGGCAATTTCTTTCTCTCAAAAAGACTTCATTTTCAGGCAGAGCAGAAAGGGGGGAGAAAGAATATTGATTGGTTGCCTCTTGCAGACCCTAAACTGCATACACCCCAAAGGGGACTCAGCCTGCATCCCAGGCATGTACCTCAACCACAAATCAAACCCACAACCTGTTAATTCACAAGCTGGCACTCAATCCACTGGGCCATACCAGGCAGGGCTGAGTAAGGCAGTTCCTTGAACAGAGCTCTGCTTAGGAGGATTAAACCAACTGGAGTCTATAAAACAAATTGAAAAAGGACAAAACTTGTAAAAAGTTTTCAAGGATAAAAATATTTAGAGATCCACAGAGAAATAGAAGTTTTCGGTCAATATTTAGTCCAGCAGCAGATCTAACTTTCTCCCTCCCCCACCCGACCCCAAACACAAACCAAGATTCTAGCAGATGCATTTTTGGGAAAACCCGTAGCTACCATGGAATTTAGTTACCTTGCTCTTGGAATTTATCACAACAGCTGAAGCTGGGCAGATTGGTGAGAGGAAACTAAAGATCCTACATCTTAATAATATCCGGGACGAAGGCCAGCTACCTTAAAGGATTGAATTGAGTGTTGAGGCCAATTCAGGAATTTATCATTTCAACTATTTAGGACTTAGCATTAGGAAAGATTGATATGCCTACATGTGTAATCTAATGCTATCCAAAAGCACATTAGTTTTCAGAAAGAGAAACTGAGACTGAGACAGTATCACAAAATTTCCCAACATTATGTATAGAGTGATTCAAGCCAACATTTGCATTCAGACTCCAGAGTTCACAGTCTTTCCAATACACCAAAATGTTGTCAAAGTTTTTCCAACTAACAAACACAAAAAAACGTTGTATCCAAATTAGGATTCATCTTCCAATCTCTAGTTTGGTTTAATATTTTAGTTACTATTGGAGGTCATAAAATAAGTATCTGGATCTTATACTATCACTTGAACTTAACCTTTGCTTTCGTTCTTCTTGATATTTCTGCCTAAATGTAGACAAAATGTTCTCTAATAACACTTTTCCCTGATTGGTCCTTTTTCATAAAATCTAAATAATAGTTTAATTTTTACAAATTCCAATTCTTGATAAACCTCCAAACAAAAAATTAGCAAAACTGTTTATATTTTGAAATTAATGACACAACCCGCCCCCCCCCAAATAACAAATATAGAAGGATTCTCAGATATCAGACAAGGAAGTTGCAGAGTAAAGAAATTCAAATAGCAAGTAATTGTTTTAAATATTGCTAAACAAATGAAAATCCTGAGCGCATATTTTGATTTTGTGCAGCTTTCTTATGACCATTTAAATATACACACCAAAATTAGGAAGAGCACAATTGGTTTGAAACAATCAAACCACTTGTGATTTGTGTGGTCTATTTAGAAAAACATCCTTTTGTTAATTTAGACCAGCAATTGTCAACTGGTGCACTATAAGAGTTTTAAAAACATGCAATGCCTCACTATTGAGTCAGGGACACTGACCTTTTCCCCTTAGATTGTCATGTTAAAAAATGATGACAGCAACACAGCAATAGCTGTTCAGTGTGAATGGATCAAAATTATATCTATTTTTGTCAGATCAGCAAAAATTATAGTTTTAAGTGTGTCATAGAATTTTAATAATTGGTTTTTGTGTCCATGAGATGAAAGTATTTGAAAATTGCTGATTCAAACTTCAATGCTACATATATACACACCTAAAAATGCATACTCAAAATTCAAGTATAAATTACCAGGTAAATATGAAAACAGCCACTCCAAATCTTTTTGTTAGTGATTCCATATATTTGTATGACTCAGAGAATACTGTGCCAGGTAAGAACAACTTGATTCCAGAATGAATTTTACTCCTGAAGAACAGGGTGATGGGAGAAATTAATAGTAACTCTGTGCCTCAGGTTTTTTTATCTGTAAAGGACAGGATGTGGGATGGATGATTTCTAACGTCATTTCCAACTATATGATTATATACAATTCTGAGATAAGTTGGGTGAGAAAATCCATGTGACTGTATTGAATTGCCTTTGTCCTTGGTCCTGAACAGCTTCAGAGTTTAAGGCTGATTCATTACAGCCAGTAAGGAACATTTCCATTTCCATTTCTTTATAATCATGGCCAGGTTTAACCCTTTCAGATTAAATGTTAACGCTCTCATTTTTTTTGCAGACCTCTATATTTGTTAGTCCAGGACTTCCCTGTAATTAGATGTTAGTCTTTGATTAATTTTGTATTTGCTTCAGGAAAATGCCTACTTTTAGCCCGTAGATCATTTCCAATGTGTGTGCTTCCTGCCCTATCTATACTTGGTCTTAAGCTTTTATGCCCTTTTCCTTGCATTTACTTGCACTTTTTTACTTTAGCCAATAATTCTCTTTAAGAGCCCAATTTTCCCCTTTAAGATTCCACAGTTGTGTCCCAATAATATACAGAATGATGCACTTCCAGCTCTTTCTCTATGTTTTAAATGAAAAACATTTTATGTAAAATATAGTATATCTTCTTGTTATTGCATATTCTTGTTCCAAAACATTGCTTTAATTTTCCTTAAAATAATAGGAATTAGAATTTCTACCATAAAATATATTCTAGAATTTTAATTATTGGATAGGCAAACTAGGCATGTTCCACTTACATGACTTAAAGATTATATTATCTCTCATAATTCAAAATTAGAAAAGTATATAAAATTAACTGGTATGCACATATGAGTCATTTAAGCAAATTGTAAACTCAGTAATGAAGTAATTAAATGCAAAGTTTCAAATGGCTGACTCAGGTAGTAATTTATTGTTTTTTACCACTCAAACACACAGGATATATGAATTGCTATAAGCAGTGAAAGGGATATACAAATGAGAAGGAACAATTGTAACCTTTTTTCTTTTGTGGCCTTGAGGTTGTCTCAAGGCTGAAAGAAAAAAAATGTGGATGGAATGGTAAATCTTTATTATATAAATATATGCCCTTGCTGGTGTGGCTCAGTGGATTAAATGGTCAGCCTGCAAACCAAAGGGTCATTGATTCTATTCTAGTCAGGGCACACGCCTGGGTTGCAGGCCAGCTCCCCAGTCAGGGGTACATGAGGGGCAGTGACATAGTGATGTTCCCCTCTCTCTTTCTCCCACCCTTCCCCTCTTTAAAAATAAATAAAATCTTTTAAAAAATAAAATAAAAACTTAAATGTGACATAATTGTCCTAAGAAGTAGTCTTTGAATTTCTGCAGTGATTCATATGCTAAGCTTCACTAGCCATCAGAGAAATACAAATTAAAACCACAATGAAATACCACTTCACACCGGTGAGAATGGTCATCAAAAACAAGGCAACAAACAAGTGTTGCAGAGGATGTGGAGTAAAGGGAACCATAATGCACTGTCAGTGGAAATGCAGACTGGTGCAGCCACTGTGAAAAATGGTATGGAATTACCTAAAAACACTAAAAATGGAACTGCCTTTTGACCCAGCAATTCCACTGCTGGGATTATATCCTAAGAACCCTGAAACATCAATCCAAAAGAGACTATGCACCCCTCAATGTTCACAGCAGCACAATTTACAATAGCCGAGTACTGGAAGCAACCTAAGTGCCCATCAGTAAATGAATGAATCAAAAAACTAGGGTACATTTACACAATAGGATTTTATGCAGCAGAAAGAAAGAAGGAGCTCCTGCCCTTTGTGACAGCAGGGATGAAACCGGACAACATTATGCTAAGTGAAATAAGATAAGTGGTGAGGGACAAATACCATATGATCTCATCTTTAAGTGGAACCTAATCAACAAAACAAACACGTAAAACAAAACAAGCAAGTAAAATACAACCAGAGACATTGAAATTAAGAACAATCTGACAGTAACCAGAGGGTAGGGGGGAGGGGATACTGGGGGAGAAAGGAAGAAGGGTTTTCAGGAACATCTATAAAGGACACATGGATAAAACCAAGGGGGTGAGGCAAGCAGGGTAGGGATGTGGGGATTGCTGGGGAGTGGGGGGCAGTGGTGGGGAGTAAATGCAGACAACTGTACTTGGATAACAATAAAATAATTCAAAAAAATAAAGTGATTTAAAAATAAAAGACCTACCTTTAATTTATTCCATAATGTCTAAGGCAGAGTCCCAAGATTCTGGCACTAGACAAGGACCCAAGTAGAAAATAGAAGAAAAGAAACTGAGTCTGTCTGTGCCATTATATTTCTGCTTTTTATACACCTTCTGAAAAAGTACTGGTTTTTTTAGTGTTTTGGGTTGGTTTTTTGTTTTTTGTTTTTTTTGCTTTTTTTTTAGTGTTATAACCCTGCAAGACTATTCTGTGGGAATATAGATTAACAAAAGAAAATAAATTTAACATCATCAAGAAAGATTTCTCCAGAGTCTCTCAACTTTGATGAAGTCTTTCTTTGATGAACCTCTTAAATATTACATACATCAATTGTTAATGTTATAAAAATTATCCCAAATTTTAGTGTTTTTCTATAGTATAGTGAATGATTCTAAATATTACCATTTATTATATAAGAAAATAAAGGCAGATTATAAACTTCCCTGGATAGTTTTTTATTTTTTAAAGTGATATAAAAACAACCAAAATCACCTTCCACTCCCAGCATCTTTTAAGTAAAGTCTGAGTTGCATAGTGTAATTTATATTACAATGATTAGTTAGTAGTTTTCAATATATTAAATTTGTATGTAAGTTGTAATTTTGTTATATATATAGTTAATTGTACATTGAGTTCTTTTAAAATAAATACTATGTACAGTAAGTATACTTCTACTCATGCTATGCTCTTGCAAAATATAACAAAATTATATTTTAAATTTCTATAGAGTTTCATGAGGAACTTTTAGGTATTTTTAATTTACTAAAATTTTTTATCAAGAATCTGGTATATGTCAGACACCTTCTTTGTGCTGGTAATATAGCATTGAACAAATCCTGTTTTGAATACTTACTGTTAGGAACTAATATCCATACTGTGGTGTGTGTGTGTGTTTTTTAAGATTTTATTTATTTTTAGAGGGAGGGGAAGGGAAAGAGAAAGAGAGGGAGAAAAATGTCAATATGTGGTTGCCTCTTGCACGCCCCCCATTGGAGATCTGGCCGGCAACCCAGGCATGTCCCCTGACTGGGAATTGAGCTGACAACTCTCTAGTTCACAGACCTGAGTTCAATCCACTGAGCTACATGAGCCAGGACTCCAGGCTGTGTTTAAAATATTACTTCCCTTTTTCATTGTCATGCAAGGATAAGCTTTTGATTTTTGAGAGAAGGGAAGGGAAGGAAAGAGGCAGGAGACAAACATTACTGTGAGAGAAAGAGCAACTGATTTCCTCCCACATGTGCGGTGACCAGGGAGGGAACCCACAACCTAACTGCACGCCTTGACTGGGAATCGAACCCACAACCTTTCTGTTTATGGACAACATTCCTATTAACTCAGCCACTTTGGCCAGAGCTAAAATATAATTTCTGTAATGCAGTATATGGAAATGTGCTGTAATAAAACACAGAGTTGTTTTTTGTAATTTAATTATGGTAAAGCAATTTTTAAAATAGACAATCCCCTAATAATGCTAAACA
Source organism: Sturnira hondurensis (assembly GCF_014824575.4). NCBI lineage: Eukaryota > Metazoa > Chordata > Mammalia > Chiroptera > Phyllostomidae > Sturnira > Sturnira hondurensis. The sequence continues at coordinate 18,849,878 of NW_028083059.1, forward strand.
ATCTCATGACCAATTACCTTTATATCATCCTGTCAGTTAGTTGCATTGAAAATCCAGTTTTCTCATTACTAGTAATGCTTTAATTTTATTGCTCTCATTTTATGCATGATGGCAATGAAAAATTCTTCACAAGTTGTTGAATCTTGCAGTTCCACAAAACATTTCATCTTTCTACTTTATGGGGGCTGAATAATATCCTTTCTGTACATAATGTGCTTGTTCTTTTAGCTCATCTTTGTTTATTGTATTGTCTCTCCTTCTTCTTGAGTTTGCTGTTATTCTTCTCTACCCCATAACAAACTTTCCCACCAAACTGGACTCCAGGGTCCCTTTGTGCCATTCTGAAAATAGAACAGTATGTGAAACATGCTTTAATAGCATGCCTTTGATGCACATATAAAGAAACTGTAGGTAGAATAATGTTATATTTTTCTATACAATATTGCCATATTGTGACATCATTTCCAGGGAACTATATTATATTTTCAGTGTCCTCACATAGTATTTTATTGCAATTTTTCTATGAGCATATCAACTGGAAAAAAAGTATATATGTTCTTGATGAACCAGAAATTTTCCTATCATTAAACCCTGAACATTGTGTGATAAATTACACTTTTCCTTGACTGCCAAGAAATGTGGAGACAGAAACTAATCCAAGCTTTTTGTGGGACGTTGGGTCTATATAATTTTGGGATTCCTGTTTCACAAAGATGAGTTCAAAAGTATGACTACAAATTTAGGTGTAGAGCTGTGGAGGAGCTTTGCCTATGTTCAAAGCCTTACCTAAGTTCAGGTCTTTGAATTTTAAGCTCTATTAGCGACATGGCAAATCCACTTTTGCTTGGGACTTAGTTTTATGCCAAACTGTTACTATTTTCTTTAAACTTAGACATTTTCTTTAAATTTAAAACATTTGAATATTCATTTGTTTGTCACTCTTTTGATTCATATCCAAAGCTTTTAATTCAGGTAAAGAAATAAGTGGAAGTTAGTTAATAAAGGTTTTTTTGTTTGATATCCCCCCATCCTCACCTTTTACAATTTGACATTTTTATTTTTATTTTGGACATTTAATTTAAATTTAAATTTTAAGTTTTACATTTCCAGTACATATGCTTCTGTTATAAGCTATCTGAAAATTGCTCCAAAATAGATGAATTAAAGTTATCACTCCTGACTATTTGAACATAGATTCTCTGTCTTGTAGACTTTGGACCTTTCTGAGTTGTTTCTTTTTGTTACATTTAGGATACACTATGTAAAGAAAATACAAATTCATCCTACTCAAAACATATGATGAAGTTTTTTTATATAATTTTGAACTATGGTGTTTCAACTTTCCAAAATCCTAGATAGTTGATACTGAATATACATTAGGTATCATTTCTTATACACATGGATTATTTAAGTATAGTGTACTGAGACATATATAGATATGGGTTATTGTTTTAATCAGCAGGCAAAACTAGAAATGAGTCAATGTTTCAATATAAATTTTGTGCTGTAATTAACATATGCTTTAAAGTTTGTATAGAAAAAATTATATAAATACTAGCTATTGCCAATCTGTTTTGTCACATAACAATGAAAAGCAAATCGTCTCTGGTGTTTTCATCCAACCTTGCAGTGTGAAGTTTTAAGAATCCATATTAGTGTGCAGATGTGTGCTGTCCTTTGAATTTTGCATCCAATTTTCAGGACTCAATCTCAGAATCCAGTGCTATCATTAAAACACAAATGCTTTGTTCTTTCATTTGTGCAGCATAACAGATGAATTTTAATCAGAGTCAGATGTGTATTCTGAAGGAAATCATCATCTGCCCTTCCATGAAAGAACCAAATTCCATTACCTTATTTCAGATTTTATTTATTCAACAAATTAATTTCACATGTCTTATGTTGAGTCATTCAAGATGGAGTGATTTCATTTCTTAACAACCAAAAGATTGTTTGTTTCATGGTGCATGCCATCCTGTGAGGCATAGTAATTATTGAAACCCATTAATACAGGAAATTTGATTTTTGGACCAGTTTGCAGAAAAAAATAGCATGTTATTATAAGAATGATAAAGAACAATTAAATGCTTTAAAAATATTTTCTGAAGAAAACTACTAGTTTAGGTTATTCTGAAAATAGCACCTAAATTAATAGTCCTTATAAAACTATAAAAATTAATGACCATGAGTTCTTTTTAAATTAATAGTCTTAGCTTCTTTCCTAAACATAACACAATCATGCATCTTTAAAAGCTGTGGTTCCTGAAACTTGGTTATTGCTTTCTTTTTGAATGTGTGATAGTACAATACTGGAGAAGCATCTAAGACGAATAATGAAAAGGATGGTGGGGGGTTAAGAGTGATGCCATAATAGAATGAACTAAATTATTGGTGCTGTTATACCTGAAAAAGCTAAAATAAAGAGGAAATAAGATTGAAATGCATTAAAATAAGGCGGGGATTAATAGATTGAACTTTGACTTTTCTACTACCTTCAATGTGGAAGACATTTAGAAAATGAAATTAATATTTTAAAGCACTGCTTCTCATAGTGGTTTTGAACAAAGATGATTCATCACCGTTATGAGGTAGCATATAGTAAAAATAGAAAACAATTCCTGAAAGATTTGTATATGTGATGCGTGATGGTGCACAATTGGCTTATTACAGGAAATAAAGTTTAAGAAAAGTACTTCTGAACAGAGCAAAGAGAGCAACCATAGCTTGGTGTCTCTGTGCAATAGAATATTGCATAGCTGAACAGCAATTTGTTTCTAATTATTATTTCATTGTTTAATATAATTTTATAATATAGGCTATCCCCCCAAATATTTAAAATATTGCAGAAATTTATTGTGAGTGCTTGCTTCATAGTGACCATTCAGGTATTAGGCATTGACTTCATAAATCACAGATCCAATTTCAGGATCTAGGTTCTAATGAAACAAAATTGTTGCAGTAAGTATAAGTATGTCATTAAAGACTCTAAGAGCAAATTTCCAAAAATACCAGCTTGCCTTTTCCAGTTTGCTCTTTGAATGGGCACAATTCTTCATCTGTAATTTTTACTGTGTGTATCTCTCAGGATGGACTTGTTTATACTGTCCCAACAAAGAACTCTAAATGTTTCAGTGGCTAACACAACATAGTTTATCACTTTGCTCACTCTGGAAAGCCAATATAGACCAGTTGAGGGTCTGCCTTTCCTTGTCTTTCAGAGACCAAGCTGAGGGATGGTGCATCCGCTATTTGGTATGCTGTCTGTCACAGGGGCTGCAGGAAAGACAATTCATGAGGGTCTCACTCTGACAATTAAATGCTCTAGCCCCAAAGTGGTCCACGCCATTTCTCTCTGTCCATGACTCCGTTGGACATAACTAAACTAATGGACTCATCTGAGGAAGCCAAATAAAAAGAAAATCCCACCAGGTAACCAAAAATCAGCAATAGTTGGTGAACAGCAGTAATGATTTCCACACTGTACTTATTGCACAAACCTCACTGTTTTAAAGGCAACTATAACTGACTGAATAACTCATTTAAGTGTTGACCTTTTTGAAACACAATCACGCCTAAAAAGTGATTTTTATCAGGCCACTCTTTCTGGCCTAAGAAAGTAAAAGAAACCTTCTTAAGAGCCAACTCCTGCTGGGATGCCTTCCGAAGGTTTCAGTGCACTTCAGTAGCCTTTTACTAATTGTACGCTTGGATAAAACTGCTATTTTGAGAGCTAGAGTGATGTCAGTTACAAAACACTTCAACAAAACTGGTCATTCTTGGCAAGAAATCTGCCCCACTGGGAAACAAAGATCTGGAGACGTGAATAACAAGTATTGAATACATATTGTCATCACTGTCTTAAATTGAGAATGATCTGTCTTAAAAGTTGTTTCATCAAGGCTTTGTTGAAAACTCAGCTGTTTAAAAATAGGTGTCCTACCAAAATGCCTTTGACTGGCTCCTGCCGGATAATGTGTAACTACTAAACTGAGAAACAGACTAAAGAATCAAATACAGGAACATTTTCCCCAGTCCATTAAGAAAAGGGTTTGTGGGATAGTTTAAAAAGTGTAGCAATGTCTGAAACGCTGAACATCACCTCCATGGTGGGAACCACTGACAGCAGTTAGTTTCACACGATGACTTACTTTCAATTTCTCATCTTACGCGGGATGACAAACATTTTGAAAACAAGCTAGTGTTTAGAAAATAAAATAATAAACTTTTAGTAGATGTTGTTTTTGAAACATCCTTATCTGTGACATGCTGATTTTGTACAATAAGTCACAGATCCAAGAAATAGAATCCACCTCGATGGAATCCCACAGGACTAAGAGAATGTATCTATAAATGACCTTGTAATAAAAACCCAGGGATTATTTTTTAATCTGTTTCTAAATTTAACTGTGTCATAGACTCATATTTGTTCTGTCATTGCAAGAGAGTTTGGTGTTCATTTAATACACACTGGGTACATTTTTTATAGAGTATTGGTTTTCAAATCCTGGCACAGAACCAGTTTCAATGACTGTTCACATTTTCTACAGAGATATAGTGGAATTTAATAAAAGATCTGTGGATAGTTCATTAGATCCCTCTTATAAGTGAGATCATATGGTATTTGTCTTTCACTGACGGGCTTAATTCACTTAGCATAATATTCTCCAGTTACACCCATGCTGTTGCAAAAGGTAGGAATTCTTTTTTTCTTTCTGCTATGCAATATTCTATTAATAAACTAATGAACAGAATAGAGCTACAGACATGAAAACATTGAACAGACTGAAAGTGACCACAGAGGAGGGGTGGGGGGATAATGGTGGAAAGAAGAGGAAAGGACCAGACAAAGGGCATTTGTGAATGACCCACAGACATGTATGACAGTGTGGGAATTGACTGTGGGAGCAGGGGTGGGATGGGTAGAGGAGGACAATGAAGGAAAACTTGGGACAACTGTAATAGAAGAACAATAAAAAATGATTTAAAAAATCTGTGAATTGGAAGAGGATTAGGGTATCAGGGTATAAAAGGTTTGTGACAGCTCTGATATATTTCTTTCCTCCTTCAAAAGCAAAAATCAGAAAGCACTTGAAAATTATTGAGAAAATTACAACTGAATGTTAGCACTTTTCAAATCCAAGCATCAACAGTGATTATTAAAATGAAGGTAGTGCTAAAGTGGATTTGAAATTCAGTGCTCTAAGGAAAAGTTCTCTAGGAACCAAAGGTAGCATCTGTACTGTCTGATTAAGGGTACCTGTCTGCAAAACTAAATGATGCATCAACATTGCAAGCTCAAATCAATCTAATTGATTTGTGTGTGTCATTATCCTGTTATGTTTATGCTTTCAATTGCCAAAAGGAGACTTCACCAATTAAAGGTTGTGTTTACAGATAGAGCAGTTAGAAGATGAAGAGTTCAATCATTAGTCTGTATTATAAAGAGCTAGCCAAGAACGTTACTCTTCAAAAATAAAAAAGCAGCAGCTTAAAAAATAGGTCTGCTGACACATAAACTCAACAAATTCAGGAGTACAATGTGGAAGGAATACTGTTCAAAAAGTTCTACTTTGGCTTAGAATTCCAAGGTAAATGTTCCAAAAGTTGTTTGAAGATAAAGTTGGCCCTATTATGTTAACATAGCAAGTTAAACAGTGATATCACAAGAATTCTGTTCTAAATAAGCATATTTCAAAAATATAGTTTTGATTAATAATAGCCATTAAAATCAATTTTTAAAAAATCTGAAAGTATGGGTGCAGCCACTGTGCAAAATGGTATGGAATTTCCTCAAAAAACTAAAAGTGGAACTGCCTTTTGACCCAGCAATTCCACTGCTGGGATTATACCCTAAGAGCCTTGAAATACCCATCAGAAAGAACCTATTCACCCCAACGTTCATAGCAGCACAATTTGCAACAGCCAAGTGCTGGAAGCAACCTAAGTGCCCATCAGTAAATGAATGGATCAAAAAACTAGGGTATATGTACACAATGGAATACTACACAGAAGGAAAGAAAGGAAGGAATACTACACAGCAGAAAGAAGGAAGGAACTCCTACCCTTTGTGACAGCATGGACAAAACTGGAAAGCATTATGCTAAATGAAATAAGCCAGGTGGTGAAAGACAAATACCATATGATCTCACCTTTAACTGGAACCTAATCAACAAAAGAAAAAAGCAAACAAAATGTAACCAGAGACATTGAAGTTAAGAACAAGCTAACAATAGCCAGAGGGGAGGGAGGAGGGGATGGGGGGGAGAGTTTTCAAGAACTACTACAAAGGACACGTGGACAAAACCAAGGGGGAGGGTGGAAGCAAGGGAGGGAGGTGGATTTGGCTGGGGTGGGGGGAGTTGTGGGGGGAAAATACAGACAACTGTAATTGAACAACAATAAATAATTTTTAAAAAAATCTGAAAGTATGAATGATCTTGCTTTTTTCTAATAAAAATAGCCATACATTTAATAATTCATGTTTAACATTTCTACTGTTTTTATTAGAATAAAAATATGAAATGATACAATTGATTACAATATTTAACCTCTTTATTGATGCTAACATTTGAAATTAAAATTTTCTACCTGTCCAGGGCATTTTAAAACTTCTTGTTTGCTATTATCTCATTGATAGAGATGAGGGAAGGTAAATATGTCTATCAAGCTATTATGGATTAAAGAATTTTGTTTAAAAAGAAGACAAAATAATAATGTTGTATGGGTTGACAACTGCTGGTTACAAATTTATATATATATATATATATATATATATATATATATATATATACACACACACATACACACACACACATTTCCTAGTATTGTTAAACTATGTTTCACTGGGAAAATAAATAAGTTGAGGCAACAAATAAAATTAAAAGTTCCATTTAAAACATACGCTACTTAGGAATAAAAACACCAGTGAGGAGAAATCCCCACTTTTCCTATTTTTCACTAAAATGTTCTGGCAGAGGAGTAGCTTATTCTTCCAATGAGAAAAATAAAAGTTAAAAGTCTATAAAAAATTGAATTCTGCTGCAGTGGTCATGAAGTGACATCTGTACAGGGTGATCCCACTTTTTAAAAAAATGGTTAAAAAAAAAGTAAATCCAATGCTGGCAAACAGCAAATTCAATGTTCAAGAGTCAGAACCAGCAGAGCAGTCACCAGCCACATCCACTGAGGGTAGGGGACCATACCTTGAGGGTTTCATGCATTGGAAGCAAGGATGAAACATTGGATAGTCGAGGGTAGAAACTATCATTCTCAGTGTCCTACACCAGAAATACAGTCTCTTTTTACAGCTTATGGCTATTGCTTACCCTGATGTGGTTTGGAAAAAGAACAACGTGTTTTTTCCTGCTCTAAATCATCTGACTTACTTTGAAGCTTTGTGCAACATGTGAGAACAGATTTTTAATTTTTTGCTTTATTTTTGAAAAAATATGGACAAATAATTAAGAGTTCACTAGGATAAACCATTTATCAGTCATAGGTATTACTTACCTATGAAAGTGACTTTTAATTAATAGTGACCTGTAAAATAATGCACTGCATTGTAACGTGCATTTGTAGAAAGACAAAACAATAAAGAGGTATTTTTGTGATTAGTTCTTGTTTTTGTGTGCTAAAGAATTAGGCTTTTTTCAAACATAAAGTCCCTTTTTTGCTGTAATCTTGAGTACCAGTGAGCATATTTTAATTATTTGTGGTGCCACCAATTTGATCGTCTTCTTTCTTTATGTATAATGTACTGATATACACTGACAAAAAAAGAATTCACAAAAATTCCCCAAGACACTCATGTGCAGCATGTGGAATTTTCATTTTCATTTAGCATTTTCCAATTTAACTAATTATGTTATCACTCTATGTAAACTTTAAAAAAGAAAGTTCTAAGTAAAACAAACAAAAAAATCTTTAAAGTCCAGATGCGTAATTTCAGAGATATTCCTGTCATCTTTAAGTAGAAAAAAATTTATATTGGTGCTTTTATATATTGCATTCTCTCTCTCTCTCTCTCTCTCTTCTCCCACCCTTTAATCTACATCTCTCTGTATCTTCCTAACTTGCTTGTCTACAATACAGGGTCTTTACTGATTCATTCAATGATAATCATCACTATAGAGTTTATTAGTCTTTTCTGGGTTATTGCTATGTATGGAGGTTTGTCATATTATAACTCTCCATGAAATATACCTATTATGTAAGTTTCTCATTCTCTTTCTCAGTCTATAACTTATGTGGAAATTCTGTCAACATAAAAATGAAGTGGCCAATTGTATCATGAATTAAATATGTGGCAATGAACATATTCTATCAGCACATATTTACAAGTAAATACTCTGTTTCATCAATCAAAGATGCCATTGATTATAAGGCACATCATTACATGTACCACAAAGAAAGAAAACATATTTGTAGTTAAATTTGACATATCTTCAATTGTAAGCTGCATCCATATTTTATAGATAAAAATACAAAGAAGGGGGCACCATGGAACTGATGAAATGTAGTAAGCTTATGTGTGTGCTTAGTATGGTGATGTGTGCTCTCTCTCTTGTACTACTTCTACTGTCAACTACCAAGCACATTATGTTTTACTTACATGACTCCTTTCACTCTTGTTTTTTTCAAATCCAAATTATGTGCAAGTAATCTTGTTGACTTGGCCTTGATATTAGAATGCAGCTTAGGCCTGTGCTTGAGTTCTCTCCAGTTTATGTCATGCAACCTGGCACCATTTACTCCTGAGGAGTCAGTTCCATTTACTGTGCCTTTAGTTGGCCAGTCACATAGTTAGCAGAAAGAGCCGCACATGGGTCCAATTCCTGGGCACTGCTCTGTTGTCCAAGATTAAAAGGATTATTCCAAAATATAGAACAATTTTAATGTCACTTGGACTAATTCTACAAAACTGTGATGGGAGATAAGTAATCTTCAGTGTCATCCTTCTTTCTGATGTCAAAATTTCTCACTTGGTATTTTTCAACATAAATGTCAGAGGGCACCCTATTATTTGGGTTAAGCTCACAGGCCTTCCTAATAGTTGCATGTTTTTTTCTCTCATGTCTTTGGGAATAAATTTAGCAGCTAGTAAATCTAATAATCCTCCCTACTGGCCAAAGAAAGGGAAGTGGGATTCTTCCCTCAGAGAAAAAAGTTGATATGCATTTAACAGTGACCTTTGGGAGGCAATTAATATATTTTGCCCTATAATTAAGAACTCCAAATTAGTGTAGTTAAAGCAGAGCATTTTTAGTACAAATAAGAAGAAAGAGAAGTTATGATAGGTTACCAGGTAAGAGAGTTTAAGGCAGGTAGACCTTCTATCTATCCATAGTGTATAGTGAAAAAATTAACAGTATAATTTATTATAATAATAAAATAAAACATAATATAGCTTATAAATTGTCACACAGCAGACTCTGGAAAGATCATTCATTCATTTACTCATTCATTTAACATTTGTTAATGCCTGTTATCAGCCTGGCCTAGGCTATGTGTTAGAGACATAGCAAAAAAATATATTGGGCTTTTGCCCCCATGGAGATTATAATATAGCAAGAAATATAAATATAAAACAAGTAATTATATGTATAACAGATATTATAAAACAGAATGAAGAATGTTACATGATTCGGCCTAGCATTTGACAAGGNGTGGGGCGGGGCGGGGCGGACATCTCCAATAGGAGACATGGTGAATGTAGAGAACGGGATAGGGCTTCCAGGCTTGGGGAGAGTCAGTCTATTTGAGGGCCCATAGGCCAGAGCACTGACAGTTTCTTACTAAAGCCAAAAATAAGTAAATAAATAAAACACCAAAACCCCTAAATGTGAATGAAACATAAAGAAGGAATCGTGTAAAGGATAAAGTTGAAAATAACAATTGGGGGCCGTCCACATGGTGGGAAGCCCTGTGAGCCATTTAAGAAGTCTGCACTTTATTCTGAAAGAAATAGAAAGCTATTTCAAGGATCTTAAGCACGCATTAACCTATTGAATGCTTTTATTTAAAAAATAACATTCTAGCTAAGAGTACAGAATGGTTTAGAGAGCGGATGGACTGGATGCATTGACTGGATCCAGAGACCAATTAGAAGGCCATCGTAGTAGTACAGGTGGGACCATGATGCTAGGAATCAGAGCAGGGTGTTTGGCAGCAGAGCTGGGGAAAAAATGAATAAACCTGAGAGCAATTTGCAGGTAGACTCTTTAAGATTTATCAGGGTGGTGAAGAAAAGAAGCCATCAAGAATGACTACATGAGTCCCAATTTTCTTTACTGAGCAACTGGGTATATGGTGATACCATTGCTGAGGGGGAAAAAAAAACAAGAGGAAAGTATAAAACATAATGGGGAAGAAATTCCAGAGGAACTCTGATATTTAAAATTGGGCAGAAAAGAAAAAGGTGACAGAAAGGATCAAAAAGCTGCTGCCAAATCACTAGAAGAAAAACCTAGAAAAAACTTTTTTAAGAAAGCAAGGAAGAGTTTCCAGAGTAAAGATCAACAGTGCAAATGCTGCTTAAAAATCAAGCTAGATAAAAATTGGCATTTTATTGACATGAAACTCATTGGCAGCTGTGGTAAGATGAGTTTTGGCAGTGTAGTACACTAGGAAAAACTAAAAAGGAGGGTAATGTAATAATATATTACAAACGTATTTAAGAAGTTTGACAGTGAAAGGGAAGATGTGAAGCATGTGTATATGCAGATAGAAAAGGAGCCAGATGCAACAGTGTGTGTTAGTCAAACATTTTTTGAAAGCAAGTAATAAAAAATTGTCCTAAACTAGTTTAAATAAAAAGAAATTTTTTTTAAAGATTCAGAGGTATCTCAGTAAACCCAAGGACAGGCATGGAAAGCAATTTACCAGAATTCAATTCACTAATTAGTTTTTAAAATTTTTATGCTTGAGTACTTCATTTTAGTTGACCGGATTTTATTGTGATTACATGAAGTATTTGTGTGAATGTTTATTTTTGTCTTTGCCCTAATTCTCAATTACAAGAATGGAAGACTGAGGTGGTGGTTTAAAAGACTGAAGAGCATTGATAATATAATCACAAAAATATGTTTTGATAGTGGATATATTCTCCTACGAATGTATTTTTTATAAATATAGTACAGCCTTCTATATTATATAAATATATAAATATATTTATATATTTTTTATAAATATAGTACAGCCTTCTTATACCCTTCATTCCGCATGCCCTTATCTTCGTGGCCAGTAGTTAAGAGAATCAGTGGCACCCATGTGTAGGGTTGGAACATCAGGGGTAGCTATTGGGCGAGGCACCTGGGGATCTTGCAAAAAAGGGTTGCTAAGAAATCTCTTCTGATTGAGGAGTCAAAGGCAAAAAGAAGCAAAAACTGAAAGAGTTATAATCTCAATTTTTTAAAAACCTGACCTAGGATAAGATACCTGTTATTAAAGTAACATAGATTCTTATTTTTCTCCATAACTGGTATTACCCAGAAAAAAGAGAGACACATCTATTTATTTTTCTGCCATTCATAGCCAAACTTCCCAAATGAATTTATAATTTTAATAATATTTATCAAATGCTTATATGTGGCAAGGCTTTTACTTTGTCTTTATAATTTATGAAGTAATTATTATTTATTATCCTCATTTGATTGGGACAGAATGACTAAACAGTTTGCCCAAAGCTGCAGCAATTAGATAACCTAATTATAACCTGATCATTTAGTCAATTGATGTCTGCTTGTTGGCTTCTCTATAACTTTCTATGAAATCTGTTTTGAAGCTTTCTCTTCCATTGATATTTGTAAATACTATTTTTTTACCCTTTCCAATACCCCAAACCTGAGCCCAAACTACATATACATTATAGTTACTTTAGGAATAAGGCTCTTAAAGGAAATTCTCTCAGCAAAGATCTTGAAACCCTAGTCGAGCTGCATATAGTAACCTTCACTCCAGACACAGACTGGGGTTGAATGATGGACACACAGATTCCCCACAAGCCATGCTGCACCTCTGATTGACTTCTCATTACCATTCTCTGCTTGGAACCTCCCATTACCACTGAACAGCATCTTTCCTTACACACAGCCAGGACTGAAATATAACTATATATGCTGTGACCTACAGATTCTGTGCCCTGAACAGCCTTATTGGTCTGGCCAAATCTCCTTATACAATCTCACTAGATCAATTTCTCCAGTCACGTATGATCCTGGACTGCCTTTTGTAATCACTTCCAGTGTTGCTTTCTGGTTCCAGCATGCCTCATGCTTTAACTTGATGGTGAAGCCTAGTATTCCTATATGAACTTGTTATTGGAGCCCAGGTAGTCTCCACTTGATGACTCCATAATACACTTTCTACTGTCCAGGAGGCAGTAGAGCAGAGAGTGGCCTCAGAAGTTAAACTATCTTATTATTGAGTGTTGAAAGTTCTTCATATATTCTGAATATAGTCCTTTATCAGATAAATGTTTTGTAAATATTTTCTCGTAGCCCATGTCTTATCATTTCATTCTCTTAAGATTGTCTTTCAAAGAACAGAAATATTTAATTTTATTAAGCTAAATTTATCAACATGCTTATTTGTGGACTATGCTTTTGTCTTTGAACAAAAAATATTTGTCTAACCCAAGGTCAAAAGGACTTCTCTTATATTTTCTTCAATAATTTTTATAATTTTGAGTTTAATATACAGTATATGATTCTCTTTCATGATTTTTGCATTTAGTAAGAGGTATGGATCAAAGTTCATTTCCTTTGCATATGGAAATGCAATTGGTCAGGAATCACTTATTAAAAGATTATCCTTTCCCCAGTGAATTGTGTTTGAACCTTTGTCAAAAATCAATTGACTACACAGGTGTACATCTATTACTAGACTGTCAATTCTGCTCCAATAGTCTATCTGTCTATCTTTGCCTCATTACCACATTGTCTTTACAGCTATAACTTTACAATAAGATTATAAATATGATAGCATTAGTACTTCACATTTTCTTCTATTTAAGATTTGTTTGGTATTCCAAATCCTTTGCATTTCCATATGAAACTTTTAGAATCAACTTAGTAATTTGTGACAAAAAAAGTCTGCTGGGATTGTAATTGTGATTGCATCGATTCTGTATATCAGTATGAGGAGAATTGACATTTTAACAACACTGATTCTTCCTGTCATTGAACCAATGTGCCTCTACTTTTATTTATGTTCTTTACTTTTTAAATCAGTATTTTGTAGGTTTTCAGTAAACAAAACTTTCAGATCTTTTGCCAGACTTATCCTAAATACTTCATATTTTGATGCTATGGAAGTTACAACTTACAAAAAATTTAACTCCCTCATTTTAGTTGCTAGTATATAGAAATTGATTTTTTTGTTTTGATTTTGTATGGTATAACTTCACGAAAGTCACTTATTACTTTTAGTAGCTTTTTTGCAGTGTTCATTCAATTTTCTAGATAGACAATGACATTATTTTCAAATATGACATTTTTCCTCTTCAATTTGTATGAAGTTTATCATCTTTATTTGCACTGTGCACACTTTCAACACTATAATGAATAAAAGTGGTGAGAATGAACATCCTTCTGCAGTCCGTAATTTTAGAGGGAAATCATTAGTGGTCCACCATTCAGTGGGTGTGCTGAAAAACTTTGTAGATGACTCTTTTCAGTTTGAGGTAGGTCCCTTATCTTCATAATTTGCTGAAAATTCTTAACAGAAATGGTTGTTGGATTTTGTCAAATTCCTTTTCTTTCTTTCTAGAGATGATCACATGATTTTTAATTTTATATTTTAACATGATAAATTGTATTGATCAATTTATAAATATTAAACCAACCTTGCATTTTTTGGGTCATCCCTTTTTGTTCGTGATATATTATCTTTTTTTATATATTGCTGGAATTCATTGGCTAATTTTCTAAAACTTAAAAATTTTACCAATCTTTTCAATAAATTAGGTTTTGGTTTCTTTGGTTTCTTTATTATTTTGTTTCCTATTTCATTGACTCCTGTTGTGATGTTTTAATTGCTGCTACTTAGTTTAGTTAGCTTTTCTTTTTCTAATCTCTTAAAGTGGAAGCTAAAGTCACTGGCTTGACACTTTTCTTCTTTAATCAGTGGTATATATTTTCTCCTAAGTACTGTTTTAGTGGCATTCCAGAAATCTGTTGTATTGTGTTATTTTTATTTGGTATAAAGTATTTTTCAATTCTATTTTGATTTCTTCTTTAATCTATGTGTTATTTAGAAATGTGTTATTTATTATCACACATTTGGGGATTTTTCCAGATACATTTCTCTTGTTTTTTATTTAATTCCATATGGTCAGACAGCACATTCATTTTAACTCTAATCATTTTAAAGTTGTTGAGACTTATTTATTCTTCATGATATAGTCTATCTTCATGAATTTCCCATGTGTCCTGAAAGAGTGTGCATTCTACTTTTGTAGGATAGCATGTTATAGCAATTCCCATGAGGTTTAGTGTGTTGATAATATAATTTAAATATTCTATACTGTTATTGATTTTCTATTTATGCCATCATATATTGAGAGAAGGGTATTGAAATATCTAACGATAATAGTTGAATTGTTTATTTCTTCTGCCAGTTTTATCAGTTTTCGCTTTATGTAGTTTGAAAATCTGTTATTAGATAGAAAACAATTTAGAATTCTGATGTCTTTCTGATACCTAGATCTTTTTAAAGTTATGAAATTACCTTCTTTGTCCCTGGTAATATATTTGCCTTGAAATATATTTTGTCTGATGTTACTGTGGCTCTTACAGCTTCCTTTTGAATAGTGTAAGCATAGCGTATATTTTGTATATTTATATTTAAAGTGAATTTGATACAGTAAGCATTGAGTTGGGTCTTCTCATTTTACCCAAATTGACAATCTATTTTTAATGAAAATGGGTAGATCTATTATAGTTAATATACTTATCAGTATGGCTAGGTTTAAGTCTGTCGTATCATATTTTTGTCCTGTTTTTCTCCTTTTTTGGATTGAGTAATATCAGCAATTTCATTTTAAATTCTTTGTTGGATTATCAGTTGTACTTCTTTGTTTTGTTATTTCACTGATTATATTGTTTTATTGTATATGTCTTTAAATGATCACATTCTGTCTTCAAGCAATTTTATACCACCATGTGTGTAAGTCAACAATAATTCACTTCCATTTCTATTGCACTTCCACTCTTTCTAGAAGTTTTCATTTATTTTACCTATACATGTTACGAAAGATACTAAACATTGCAATCATTTAAATAACTAACTTCTGAAGAAATTTAAATCACAAAATAAAATTTTATTTTTTACACACATGTAGTTACCTTTCCTGTTGCTTTTCATTACTTTAGATGCGTATTTTCATTTGTTGTAATTTTTCATCTGCCTGCCAAATTTCTTTTAAATTTCTTGTATGTAGGTTTCCTCAAAATGAATTTTTTTCAGCTTTTTAAAAAAATTAAATACAGAGGGGAGAGGGGAGGGCATTTCAGGGGAAAAAGGAGAAAGATTTACAAGAACTAGTATAAAGGACACATGGACAACAACTAGCGGTGGGTGGAAATGGGAGGGAGGTGGCGAGCACTGGGGGGGGTGGGCTGGGATGGGAGTGAAAGACAGAAAACTGTACTTGAACAATAATTAAATTTAAAAATTTTAAAAAAATTAAGTATTTTATTATTTATGCTGAGTTGTCCCAGTTTTTCCCTTTTTGCCCCCTCACCCAGTTTTTTGTTTGCCTAAACTATTTTTTAGCATTCATTTTTGAACAGTGTTCACCAAGTATTATGCTCTATGTTGTCAGTCTTTCTTTCACATCTTTAAAAATGTTTCTCCACTGTTTGATTTTCAAGGACAAATCTGCTATATTCCTTATTTTTCTTTATCTGTACACAATATGTCTTTTTTTTTTCTCTGACTGCTTTAAAGATATTTTCCTTTATATCTGGTTTTAAGCAATTTCATTGTGAAAGGTGTTAGTGTATTTTTCTTCATGTTTTTTATGCTTAAAGCTCATTTAGCTTCTTGCAATGTGGGTGTTTAATCTTCACGAAATTTAGAAATGTTTTGCCACTGTGTTTTAAATTTACAGGGTTTGGCGATAATAGGTTTATAGTTATGAGTATTCAAAACACAGAGCTAATAAATCTATTGTAATAATCATAACCTGCATGTCTTTTCCACATAAGCAACTATAAACCTACTTTTGCCCACCCCTCTATTTGTTTGTCTCCTATCTTTTTACTATTCCAGGGAGCCAATTTCATTATAAAAAGGTTGCTTAAAGGTTTTCCATGGTGCACTGGTGTTCTTTGCATTTTTTTTAAATTATTACTTCTGTTTTAAATTTTAGATAGTTTCTATTGCTATGTCTTCAATATCCTAAGTTTCATTTCAGATATTTTACTTTTCATCTCTAGCAGTTGAATGTCGGTATTTTTTATATCTTCAATATTTCTACTTAACTTTTTGGACATATGTATTAAAAGCATAATAACTGTATTTATTGTCCCTGGGTTTGCTAATTTGATTGGTTGATTATTGTTCTCAATATCAGTAATGTTTTCCTGCCTTGTTGCGTACATGTCTGCAAAGTTTTGATTGGGTGCCAGAACTTGTGGGTTTTACTTGCTGGGTGGATGCTTTCTTATTCCTATAAATACTCTTAAGGGTTAACTGCACACCGTTAAGTTACATGGAAACAGATCATTTTGGGTCTTTCTTTTATAATTTGTGGCTTCATAAAAGTACCCAGCATAGAGCTAATTATTCTCCACTACTAAGACAAGACCTTCCTGAGTGCTCTACCTAATGCTATAAGAATTATAAATGTTTAAAATCTGGTTGTAGGGAACTGGTACTTTTCCTGGCCCTGTGTGACTATTAAGCAGTATTCCCTTTAATTCTTTTAGGTGGTTCTTTCACAGTCTTTAGAAGTTTCCTCAAATGCAAACTTAGGCCAGTACTCTGAAATACTTAGCATGAAAGTTCTGCTTGAATTTAGATTATTTCTCTATGCAGTTCTCTCTTTTATCATGTTGTGTGAATGCTAGCTTGTTTTTTCTCTTTGGACCTCAGCTTGTACTTCCTCAGACCATGTTCTTGCTGTGTTCCATTTCCCTTAACTGTGGTTTGGAAATTTTCTCATGGGAGTAAGCTGAGACATTTGTTAAGGCTCACCTCACTTTTCCCTCATCTCTGAGGGACCACTCTGGTTGCCTGATGCCCAGGACCATGACTTCATATTTTTATTATTGTTTTTTTTTTCATGCAGGGAGGTAAATCCAGTCCTAGTTATTTCATGTGACCTGAAGTTGAAGTGCCAGTTGATCTTAATAATGAGATGGGGCAGAAGAAAATTAAGAAACCATGTACATAATAGTTTTGTAAAAAAATAGCTTACGGTAAAATATTAAATCAAAGTTTCTTTACACATACACATATATATGTAAATTAAACTACATTATCCTTTTCTGGAGAAATATTTTAATGAGCAAGAAATTTATTCCACATACAAGTTCTCCTAAAAAACAGAAGAAAAGGAAAAATACAAATTTGGGCACTGCAAGAGCATCTGTAATTTAATAAGTTACAGAAATGTTTACCTCGGGTTCAGCCTCTACGAATCATTTTAGTATATTGGAGCAATTCTTAGATCTAAAATAATTTTCTGACCTCATCCTACTAAAGAAAAGTTCAAAATTTTCTCTATTAAACTTTTTTAGACCGAAAATACAGTGTAATAAATAAAATATTGAGTTGGGTGAAATGATAAACCTTTTCATAAAATAATTAATATAGTTGGCCAAAAAATGCAACCTTCCTATATGAGAATTAATTTAGGAGATGTTCATGAATGTGGACCTTCAGGGATATCCGCTAGATTCATTATTTCTGAAAAAGTTCTCAAAAGTAGGTTTGATATAGTTTATACCTAAAGTGCTAATTTTCTGTAAGGACAGAATTTTAAAAAATTATTTAGTACCAAGATCAAGGAAATAACTGAAGCTTCATTGCATTATGTATGGACACTGTGAGTCTTTTCAAGTTGAAAAGGCATTATTACAAGTGCTAGTGAGAAGAAAATATTGAAAAAATAAGAAACTCTTCTAGAAAAGATTGAAATATTTGAATAAAAGTAGATGGAAGCAAATAATGGAAGAAATGACTCAAATGAGAAAGCAATTTAAAGTGTTCAATGGCTTAAGTAACTTAATGCTATGAAAATAAGTATTAATTACTAAAATGAAATCATACAACTAGCAGAATGAGAAGTTCTTATTAAAATTCAAATAGTATAGAGAAAATTATAACAAAATGAGAAAAACAAATTCTTGAAACCTAGTCATTTACCTGATTCCCCATATTTCCTGCAATTCTCTGCTTTAAAATGTTTTGTACATCACCTAGACACTTTTTTTCACAGGAGATCAAGTTATAAGCAAAGTACAAAATGGTAATTAAAAATTTCTAGTTCAGTGCCAGGCACACATTGTTCTTTTAATGAATCAGATTATCTCAACTTTGTAAGGATTAATTAGGTACTTGTAGCAAAGATTTCTTTAAATTTCTCAGAACACTGTGCTACCGGATAACTAAGTGGCAGCCTTGTAAATTCAAAGAGTTAATAGAAGCTAAGAAATCTTATTATACTGAATTCCACTAGAAGAATTAGAATTATTTTATTGAGTATGACATTATTAAAATATTACCAGATATTTTCATTTACATTAACTAAAGTTTGTGTAAGCACTAAATACCATTGGAAAAAATGGAAATTAAACATTACAATATTTTTCTTTTAGAAAAAAATTAAAATTACAAAAGAATATTTTGAAGCCTGCAAGTATTTTCTATCCAAAGACAACAAATACTAATATTTTGTAACAATTCATATTATAAATTTAAAAACAATTATTTTGGAATAATTTTAGATTTATAGAAAAATTGCAGAGGCAATACAAAGAGTTCCCATATACTTTGACCCAACTTCCTTTAATGCTAACATCTTATATACAGACATTTATCAAAACTAAGGGGAGAAGCCCTGGCTGGTGTAGCTCAGTGGATTGAGCGCGGGCCTGCGAACCTGACGATCGCGGTTTGATTCCCAGTCAGGGCACATGCCTGGGTTGCAGGCCAGTTCCTGGCAGGGGCCAGTTCCCAGCAGGGGACGCACAAGTAGCAACCATACATTGATGTTTCTCTTCCTCTCTCCTTCCCTTCCCCTCTAAAGACAAATAAATAAATATTTAAAAAAAAAACTAAGGGGAGAGACAGGAATGGAGGAAAGAAGATGAAGGGGTTAGCCAAACAACACACATGCATAACCCATAGACACGGAAAACTGTGTGGTGATGGCCAGAGTTAAAAAGAGCTGGGGGATGAGTGGATGTGGGCAAAATAGGGGCAACAGATATCTATAAAAGTGTCAACAAATTTATTTATTTATTTATTATAATTTTTAAAATTTTTGTTTAAGTGTACTGTCTATTTTCACTCCCACCACGCTCCACCCACCCCATCTCTCACCCTCCGTTGTACCTGCTTTGGCTTTGTCTGTGTGTCCTTTATGCACGCTCCTTGATGGCCCTTCTGTTTTCCCTCATTATCCTCCTCGAGCCTCTGCTCTGATCACTGTCAGTTTGTTCTTTGTTTCCGTGTCTCTGGTTCTATTTTGCTCCTTTGTTTTGTTGATTAGGTTCCACTTACAGGTGAGATCACATGGTATTTGTCTTTCACCACCTGGCTTATTTAACTTATCATAATGCTCTCCAGTTAATTAAAAAAAAACTAAAAAGTTAGCATTGGCATAATACTATTAACCAGACAGCAGATTTTACTAACATGTTATCTTTTTCTCTTCCAGAATTCATTCCAGGACACCACTTCAGTTTTAGTCATCGTGTGTCCTAGCCTCCTTCAATCAGTGGGCTTCCCAGTCTTTCTTCATTGGTTCTGGAGTCTTTCTTCATTCTGGAAATATTTCAGAAGCAAAGTGTGCTTCTCATCACATCATATCAAGGGGCACATCATTTCAACACATCTTATCACAGGTGGTGTCAAGTTTGATCGTTTGGTTATGGTGGAGTCTGGCAGGTTTCTTCACTGTAAAGTGCCTGTTTTTGTCTTTTCATATTCTTTT
Source organism: Sturnira hondurensis (assembly GCF_014824575.4). NCBI lineage: Eukaryota > Metazoa > Chordata > Mammalia > Chiroptera > Phyllostomidae > Sturnira > Sturnira hondurensis. Next base: position 18,870,042 of record NW_028083059.1, read on the forward strand.
ATTTGGAAGCAAGTTACTAAAGTCTAGCCCACATTCTGGTTGAGGAGAACTAAGCTCCACCTTTTGTAAGGAGGAGACTCTACACAAATTATTCAAATTTTTCCTGAAGGAATATTACTTTTTTCTCCCCCATTTATTAATTTGTTCAATCAATTGTGTATATTAGGATGTATTCGTGGATATTTACTCTGTTCTTTGGCATTATAAATACCACTACTACTAAGAGTCCAACACTACTGCTATTTATTTTATTGTTTAAATGATTCCTGTTTTGACCATTTAGGACACTTTCTGGTTGGCTTCTGCATCCTTTTGAGATATCTCCATGTTATTTTTTTAACATTCTCTTTTTAAAATTTCTATTTATCTTAAATAGTTTATTTTAATTGGATTTTTTCATTACCTTTGATCCCTCCATACACTCTTCTACCTCCCCCCCTGCACCGCAATCACTGCACTCTTGTCCCTGTCCATGAATCTGTTAGGTAGCAGCTAGGAATGAGCCACCAGAGGGGGAATAAAGGCAGGCCTTCCCCATTACAATCTAACAAAGAACTTACTACAGGACACTAGAAGCAAAAGGAAGACATGTCTCACCAATTAACTGAGCAGTCCTGAGCTCAGTTTGATAAGATTGCCAGGTGTCTAGAGCATTGCAAGCAAAACAGCATAGAAAGAGGCAAGAGTCCTTGAGACTGAGATGAGAAAAGGGACTTATATAAGCTTCTGTAAAAATGTTGCTAAGATTGCAGGTGTTCTGAACATCACAAATGGGAATTACACAGTAGGAAAAGGGGTCTTTGCTGGGAAAGGGGGCCTCTGTAAGAATTTCACTAAGACAAAGAGCCTTTACGAACTGACAAAGGAAGCCTTTGCAGCTGTACATTATTCCCAAGTGGAAGAAGGAGGGATACCTGGAAGTTCGCTGAGGTATATAACCTCTGAATCCCAGCAGTCGGTGTATTTAGATTAGCTAAGTACCTGCTTGTAGCCTTGCCTCAGGTGTATAGAACACACTTACTAGTTTGCTAACAAACTCACTAACAACTTTATTTCCTTTATATGTGGGACATTTAGACTAGCTGGGGGCCTGCTTTCAGTGTTATGCTCGTATGTATTTCATAAATAAACTTGCTATTTCCTTTCTATGATATGCGTTTCTCTCTCGCTTGAATTTGTGTCTTTCGAGCAAAACAAGAACCCAGGCAAGGGAAGAGAGCCCCCTGTTGTCTCTCTCCCCATCTGTAACAAGTCCTTTTTCTTTTTTGCTAGATCCCTCCACCCTCCAAACCTCTGCCCCTCAACCAGAGCTGTTAAACTGCTCTCTATCTATGAGTCTGTCACTCTTTTGCTTTTTAGTTCAGTTTATTAGATTCTACATATGAGTGAAATCATATGGTACTTGTCTTTCTCTGACTGGCTTATTTCATTTAGCATAATGTTCTTCAGGTCCACCCATGCTGTTGCTAAGGGTAAAATTTTCTCTCTCTCTTTTTTTTTTACAGATGAGTAGTATTCCATTCTGTAAATGAACCATAGCTGTTTTATCTGCTCATCTACTGATGGACACATGGACTGCTTCCAAATCTTGGTGGGCTGCTTCTAAGTCTTGGCTGTTGTAAATAATGCTGCAATGAACATAGTGATGTATATATTCATGGTACTCACATAAAAATAGACATAGAGATCAATGGAACAGAATGGAGGCCCAGAAATAAACCCACACCTTTGTAGTCAATTAATACATGATAGAGAAGACAAAAATATACAATGGGCTAAAGACAGTTTATTCAATAAGTGGTGTTGGGAAAATTGGACAGATATTGCAGAAAAATAAAATCAAACCACCTTCTCAAGCCACACACAAGGATAAGTTCAAAATGAATTAAGTCTTAAGTGTTAAACACCCTCTTATTTTCTGTCATTATCTATGTTCCAGGCTTGTCTTGAATTTTGCCTAGAAACAACTAGAAACAACCCTAGAAACAACCCTACTCAGCCCTAGAAACAACCAATTCTTCAAGGAACCTTGGTTCCTTTCTTGGAAGAATGGTGTTTAGAAACTAAGATCTGGGTACTGGATATCCTGTTATCACTGCTTCTTTCTCCACTCAGCAGACAGAGATAAGAAATACATTCATTATACAAACCATGTGTACACATTTTTAAAAATTACGTGTGTGTACCACAGTTCATAATACTATCTCTGACTCTAATTCAACACCCTAGGGTTTATTCTGTCTTTCCTTCACACTCATATTTCACTTTTATCACTGATACTGAGAAACCTGTTTCCCATTATCTACAATTTATATTCTTATTTGTTCAACCAATGGTAGTACACATACAGAGCAGCCTCAGAGAGAAGCAATTAGAGAACTTCCATAAGTGTTTTTGGGGTGCAGGCAGAGTTGGGGAAAATTGTCTGCTGTAGGGGCTGTACCCTTCTTGTAGTGGTTTGGATATTGTCATATTTTAATGTCATAAATTCCCAATACTTGGTTTACTATAACTGTGTTATAAAAGTTGAAGCCGAAGTGTTGAGAGTGACTTTCCCAAGGTCATATGGCTCATAAGTTACAGAGCTGAGTCTAAAATTCACCTCTGTTTGAAGTCCAAAATATAAATGTTTATATTAAGATTAGAATGTAATGCCCCACAGAGGAATACAGTGTGCCTGGGTTTATGGTTAAAGTACCTAGGTTATTTTGCTTTCATCAATGAGTGTTCATAATAGTCTTTTGAGTCATCTTTTGCCTATTTACTTATTGCCAGTGGGATTAACCAATTTAGAACTAAAGAATATGTAACAGGGTCATATCAAGCCAAATTCCCAATACTTTAAATTTTGTCTTAAATAATTTGGCAAGGCCATCTCACCATGCAATTTGAATAGATTGCATCTACTTGGATAATTTTGCTATAACTTTGAACATGTAAAATATAAATTGTAATTTTGTTACTAAAATATTGTAAGTCACTATCCTATTTTTTAATAAGAATTTGAGAATATCTAGTGTGTATTCATTGGGGCTCTTGCACAGATGAAGAATTTTCTGAGAAGAGTTCTGGTTCTATCTAGTACAAAGCTAATCAAACTACTAGTGATAAAGGAAAAGCTTTTTTTCTTCCTCTACAATCAGCCATGGTTTGATAGCTTTATAAAATAAAAGAATTTTCTAGAGAAATAAAAATTTAAGAATACTAATACAAGCCCAAATATTTTACGATTATATTTTCAAGTATAAAATCACTCAGTCAAATTGACATTAAAGTTTCCTAACACTTTTCCTCAATTTCTGTATTTTTCTGTTTGTGCGTTGATGATGAACATTTGTTTACTAGCATTGATCCACTGAACATTTTGATCCCTCATTAGAGATTCCTTTAGAAAACCTCAGCTGAGTGTTAGTGACCACCAGAAGCCAAGTCATATTTCACTGGCATAAGAGCAATCTCTCTTCCTCTGAGGATGTGTTAACTATCCTCAACTACTTTTTTAAAAAATATTTTTAACATTTTTAAAATCTCACCTGAGGATATGTTTTTGATTTTAAAGGGGGAAGAAGGGAGACAGAGAGAGAGAGAGAGAAACATTGTCATGAGAGAGAAAAATTGCCTCCCATAAGCACCCACTGGGGGATTGGACCTATAACCTAGGTATGTGGCCTGACCGGGAATTGAACCCCAACCTTTTGGTGTACTGGACTATGCTCCAAGCAACTGAGCCACCCAGCCAGGGCTATCCTCCACAATGTAGCACCTACTTACTTTTACACCAACCTAGATTATTGAAAAGCATTATATATGAAACACACCACTCTTCTTTGCTATTACCTTTGCAGAAATATAAATGCTGGTGGCATGCTGAGTGCTTATTACATGCAAGTACAGTTCTAAGTACCTTACATGTAAAGTCATTTAATCTTCGCAATATGGAGCAAGCACTATTATTATTCCTACTTGAACAGAAATGAAAACTGAAGTACAAAGAGATTGACATGCCATGATCACATAGCAAGTGAAAGGCAAAGTTGAGATTCAAACTCAGCCGTCTGGCTCTAGGTTTGTGTCCTTATCCACAACATCATACCACTATCCATAAAATATAAAATAAAATAAATATAAAACTATCTGGATATTACCTTTGTAGTTTATCTAAAATTGACTTCCAGGTACATGACTTAAAATGTTACTCAATATTTATTTTACAGAGCCATTTTTAACTAGAAGGGACAATTCAAAGTTCATAGAATTAAAAACACTTTATATTTTTCTTTCTTTGCTCTTGCTACTAGACAGCTGGGAACTAAGGTCTGGGCTCAAATATCATGGATTTTCTCTAGTGTATAACTTTTTGTTTTTTTCCTTTTGTCAAGTATTGTTTCACTTATGACAAGTATTTTTATTAGCCACCTCAAATCCCTTTTGCTTGAATAGGTGGTGTATAAGTAAGCCAATCAATGTTCTTCAGTAGTCCTTTTGTCATGAGATTTGCAGCTTCCAATCTATGATCATGAGAATCATTGTAAAAAAACTGAAGAGATATATCAGTATTCTGAGGCTGCTGAAACAAATTACCATAAACTGGTTGCTAAATCAATGAAAGTTCATTCTCTCGCAGTTCTGGAGGCCAGCAGTCTGCAATCAAGGTGTGGGCAGGTTCATATTTCCTCTGGAGGTTCTAGAGGAAAACCCATTCTTTGCTTCTTTCAGCTTCCGGTGCTTGATGATGTTCATAACTCGTGGCTACCACTTCAGTCTCTGCCTTCATGATCACATTGCCTCCTTCTCTTCTCTGTGCCTATCTTCTCTGCATCTCTCTTTTAAGGACACTGTCATTGAACTCAGGGCTAATCCAGATAATCCAGGATGATTTCATCTCAAGATCCTTAATTATATCTGCAAAGACCCTTTTCTTAAATCAGGTAACATTCATAGGTTCTGGGGATTAGGATATGGGCATATCTTTTTGGTGACCGCCATTTAAGGTACTATAAGAGGTATTGGTAGTCAAAGGTGTCTTTCTGTAAGTACACTCACTGCATTAGACTTTAGTACATGGAGTTTATGACTTAAAACTCATATGTAAAAAGCCTTTTTTTTTCGCCCATTTCCTGGCTCTTTGCTTTGTTCTGGAATGGTTAAGTTTGCCAGGGACCTGGCTTTCATTCAGGTAAAATTGATAGATGTACAGTATTTTAAATTTTGTTTGTCTATATTTTTTAAAGATTTTATTTATTTATTTTTAGAGAAAGGGGAAGGGAGGGAAAAATATCAATGTGTGGTTGCCTCTCACATTGCCCCCAATGGGGACCTGGCCCACAACCAAGGCATGTACCCTGACTGGGAATTGAACCCTCAACACTTCAGCTCGCAGCCCGCACTTACTCCACTGAGCTACACCAGCCCTGGCTCATTATGTTTGCCTTCAACTCATTATGTTTGCCTGTTTGTCTATATTTTGTCTTAAAGTCTTTTAAAAAAATCTTTTACATTATCCTCCATATCATCTGTCCAAGAGGCAGTATAAAATAGTTCTTAAAAGCATAGACTGTAAAAGTTTTTACAGTCTGGATTCAAATCCTGACTGACTACTACTAGCTACATTACCTTAAGCAATTTTCTTTATCTCTATGTGCCTTTATCATAGGATACTACACACAGAGACACACACACTGCTACACAATGGTTAAAACAGTGCCTAGACTGTGAAAAACAGTGAGTTGTTACTACTAGCTATTACTCTGAAGAAGAGCTATAGTCTTTTTTTTTTAAAGATTTTATTTATTTACCTTTAGAGGGGAAGGGAAGGAGAGAAGGAGAGAAATATCAATGTATGGTTTCTTCTTGTGAGTCTCCTGCTGGGAACTGGCCTGCAACCCAGGCATGTGCCCTGACTGGGAATCGAACCGAGATCGTGTGGTTTGCAGGCCTGTGCTCAATTCACTGAGCTATGCCAGCCAGGGCAGAACAGCTAGTCTTTTTTCAGCATCACTTCATTATGATAAGCTCAGCTATGTAATGCTTTATTTTTACAAGATTTTGTGCCTAAAACAACTGCAAAATTTTCAAATAAGAGAAATTGAGAGTACTGAAACTTTCAGACATAAAATAATCACTGGAGATAACATAAAAGCACAAAGGAAGCCTGTAACTTTGAGTGAAATAAAAATTACCATCGTGTTTGGGGAGGCCTGAGACCAAGGGAATTTATCTAAGTTCTGATAAAAAAAAAAAGACCAGATGTCCAGAGGATTTATCAAAAAGGTTAGAGCCTGTTGCCTTTAGGTCACTGATCATTATCCAACTTATGACAAAAGTAGTTGAAAATCATTATTGTTTAAAAACTGTTAAGTACCATCTCTGAAAAAAGTTGTTTGCCTCACTCTGTTTTCCAGGTGGTGATAATTGTCATCACTTTGAACACTCACCACTTGGCCATTTAAGTGGAGAGGTCAGGGGGTGAATGAATCTAAAGATAGACTGACAGTCTTTTCCTCCAGGGTCCTCTGAGAGACTAGGCAAGTGGCACAGGGAAAGTTTAGCTGACCATTCCTGCTAATTTAATCCAGAAATAAGTGGATATCAGTTTGGAGAATGGAATACCAACATTCGTCAGCCATTAGATTTACCATTTTATTAAAGAGTCTATGTTACAAGCTAAGAAAAATTGTAAACTAGCTTTATATTATAATTTAAACAACATAAATTTTAGTCTTTTAATGTATAATTTAATAATTTAGGTAAATTGATAGAATTGTATAAATGTTTGCTTCAGCTGGTTTTAGAACATTTTAATGGGGACTTTAAAGGAATATATACATATATATATATGTATATATTCTTATTTAAAAGAAGATAATACCTAAGGTACTGAGGAAAAGAGGTTAGAAAGTGCAAGAGAGAAATAGTATTTTAAAATTTGATTAAACTTTCAAATGCAATTTTAATGCAGCTGTGTAGTATTCTGATCTGTGATTGTTCGAATTTTTATGAATTATGTAATGTTGTGACTACCTTAATGAATCATATAAAGGTCTGTTTATGATAATAATGCTTTAACATAATGCCTTATAGAAGGCAGACACTCAAATATATATTTTTAATTTAATTCTTGTTCAAGTACAGTTTTCTGTCTTATATTCCCAGCAGACACTCAAATATTTAATTTGGAAAATAAATAAAATTACCCATCCTTATGTTTTTCCCATACCTAACTATTTCATATTCAGAATCACTGCGTGAATTTAAATTCCAATATGGGCAAATCTGAGTGTGTTCTGAATATAGGGATAGAAAAGCTGCACCTTTTCTTTTCAAGTAAGTGCATTATTTATTAATAATAATAACTAAGTATATACTGTTTAATCTATGGTATGCATTATCCTAAGAATTTATTAAATAATTAAATATTCTCGTCTAATCCTCACCATTCTTTGAAGCTGAGAAAATAAAGGTATAAGGGAGGTGAAGTATCTTGCCAGGGTTACACATGGAGGAGCTCTAATTAGAATTCGGGCAATCTGGATCCAGAGTAATTGTTTCTACATAAGCAAAAATAATTGCTTACTTTTGAGAACCATTTTTCTTTTCTCTGTTACATCAATATCCAGCACTAAGAAAGATCTAATATTTTATTGTTTTAATCACCCACACTAACTGAATTCCATGGGTAGGCATTTGTGACCTGCCGCCAGCTCAAGTGTCTCAACCCTACTGACCTTCAACTCATTATGTAAATCTTCAACTCTAGCTTCACTCAAATATTTATTTTTTGAACTCACACACTCAGCATATTAAGCAATGTCAAACAAAAACTAGTGGTTGGACCATGTGGCCCTATTTGAGGTAATCGCTCTCCAGCCTTAGCTGTGCTCTCACTATTGTTCGGAAATCTTCTTCTTGTCTTTAATTTGTTTTCTTTTTCATATCTCAGAGTAGCTACACACCTTTGCTTACTACTTCAAATTCTGTCACAACCTCCTATCCTTTTCTATTTTGATAGATAAGAAATGATGAGCAGTTCCAAATCTTCAGAGACTAGATAGAACAAGAATTCTAAGCTGCTCATTGAGTTTAAGAAATAGGTGGTTTTGGCTATTTTGGGAAAAAAAAGTTTTGATATGCAGTTGGCCCTTGAGAAACATGGGTTTCAATTGTGCAAGGCCACTTATATGTGGGCTTTTTTTCCCAAGAAATATTGTACATGTATTTTCCTTATTCTTAACATTTACTTTTCTCTAGCGTATTTTATTTTTTAAGGATTTTTAATGATTATTTATTTATTTATCTTTAGAGGGGAAGGGAAGGAGAGAGGGAGAGACATATCAATGTATGGTTGCCTCTCATGGGTCCCCTTCTGGGAACTGACCTGCAACCCAGGCATGTGCCCTGACTGGGAATCAAACTGCAATCCTTTGGTTTGCAGGCCCACACTCAATCCACTGAGCTACACCAGCCAGGGTTCTAGCTTATTTTATTGCAAGAATATAGTACATAATAGATGTAGCATGCAAAATATGTGTTGACTATTAATGTTATCAGTAAGGCTTTTGGCCAAAAGTAAGCTATTAGTATTTAAGTTTAGGGGGAGTCAAAAGTTATATGCAGATTTCAGCTATGTGGAGGGTCCATGCCCCAACCTCCTCATTGTTCAAGAGTCAACTATAGTAGGAACGTAAGCCAGGTAACAGTGCATGAAACAGTGAATGGGATAATTTTTCAAAAGCGTAGCTATGAAGAAAGAGAAGTATTATGTTCAATGGAGAGAGAATGAAGGCAGGGACACTACTAACCTATACAGGCATACCTTGAAGACATTTTGGGTTCCAGACTCCAAAATAAAGCAAGCATAGCAATAAAGAGAGTCACATATATATATATTTTGGTTTCCCAGTATATAAAAAAGTTATATACTGGGGAAAAAAGTTTACAGTGTACTATAGGCTATTAATTGTGCAATAGCATTTAAAGAAACAATGCACATGCCTTAATTTAAAAAAGTTATTTCTAAAAATTGCTAAAATCTGGCCCTCAGCTAGTAATAATCTTTTTGCTGGTGGAAGTCTACCTCATTATTGATTACTGCTGACTAATCACAGTGTTTGTTGCTAAGGACTGGACTGTGACAATTTCTTAAAATGGGAAAATGAAGTTTGCAACATCGACTCTCCCTGTCACAAATGATTTATCTGTAATATACTACCCTGTTCAATAGAATTTTAGGCACAGAACTTCTTTCAAAATAGGAGTTAATTCTCTCAAACCCTGCGGCTGCCCTATCAACTAAGTATATGTAATATTCTAAATACTTGTTGTTACCGTGATTGGTGTGGCTCAGTGGGTTGAGTGTCATCCTGCACACCGAAAGGTAACCAGTTTGATTCCCTGCCAGAGCGCATGCCCGGGTTGCAGGCCAGGTCCTCATTTGGGAGCACGCGATAAGTAACTGATGGATGTTTCTCTCACACATCAACGCTTCTCTGCCTCTCTTTTTCCATTCCTTATCTTCTCTCTAAAATAAATAAAATTTAAAAAGTACTTTGTTGTCATTTTAACAATCTTTATATCTTCATCAGGAGTAGATTTTATCTTAAGAAACTGCTTTCTTTGCTCATCATTAAAAAATCCTCATTAATTAAAATTTTATCATCAGATTGTAGTAATTCAATTACACCTTTGGGCTCTAATTCCTAACCTAGTTCTCTTGCTATTTCTACCACATCTACACTTACTTCCTGCACTGAACCCCTCAAAGTCATCCATGAAAGTTGGAATCAACTTCTTTCAAACTCCTGTTAATGTTGATATTTTGATCTCTTCTCATGAATCACAAATGTTCTTAAGGACATCTAGAATTATGAATTCTTTCCAGAGGTTTTCAATTTACTCTGGCCATGTCCATCAGAAAAAGAAAAATCACTATTTATGGCAGCTATATAATCTAACAAAATGTGTTTTTTTAAAGAATAAGATTTGGGTGACTAGGGGCATTGTCAATGAACTACTATAATATTTTGAAAGGAATTTTTTATTCTAAGTAGTAGATCTTAACAGTGGGCTTAACATTTTCAGAATGATAAATGAGTATTGGCTTCAATAGTATCTCACTAGCTACCTTAGCACCTTAAAGAGGATCAGTCTATCTTTTGAAGCGTTGAAGCTAGGCATTGACTTCTCTACAGCTCTGAAAGTCCTGGAGGGTATTTTCTTCCATTGTAAGGCTATTTCATCTACACTGAAAATTTGTTGATTTTAGTGTAGCCACTTTTATTAGTTATCTTAGTCTTATATTAGTCTTATCTTATATTAGTCTTCTGGATAACTTGCTGCTTCACTTTGTATATTTATATTATGGAGATAGCTTGCATCCTCAAATTTCATTAACCAACCTCCACTAGCTTCACATTTTCCTTCTGCAGCTTCATCTTCCTCAGCCTTCACGCAATTGAAAAGTTAGGGCCTTGTTCTCCATTTGGCTTTGGCTTAAGGAACTATCATGGCTGGTTTCATATTCTGTGCAGATCACTAAAATGTTCTCCATAACATTAGTAAGGCTGTTTGCTTTCTTATCATTCATGTATTCAATGGAGTAGCTCTTTAATTTCCTTTAAGAACTCTTCCTTTGCATTCATCACTTGGCATAAGAGAACCAGCCTTTGACCAATCTCAGCTTTCTACATGCTCTCCTCACTAAACTTATTTCTAGTTTTTGATTCAGTGTGAGAAACGAGACTCTTCCTTTCACTTGAACACTTACAGATCATTATAGGGTTATTAATCATCCTAATTTCAATATTGTTGTGTATTAGAAAAAAGGGAGGCTTAAGGGCAGGGAGAGAAATCTGGAGCACCCAGAACACACACAGCACTTACTGATTAAGTTCACTGTCTTTTATGTGTGCAGGTTGTGGTACCCAGAAACAATTACAAAAGTAACATCGAAGATCACTGATCACCGTAACAAATATAATAATAATAAAAAGTTTTGAAATATTCTGAGAATTACCAAAATGTGATACAGAGCTATAAAGTAGTGAATGCCATTGGAAAATGGTGCTAGTTGACTTGCTTGATGTAGGGTTGCCACGAATCTTTGATTTGTAATATATGCAATAGCCATAAAGTGCAATAAAATAATGTAATGCCTATATAGTCATATGCTGCAATAAAGATAGGTTGGTCAATGACGGACCACATCATTGGACAGTGGTTCCATAATAATATAATGGAGCAGAAAAATTCCTATTGCTGTCACATCGTAGCTGTCTTAAAAGTCATAGGACAATATATTATTCATGTGTTTGCGGTGATACTGGTGTAAGCAAAACTACTTCACTGCCAGTCATAGAAAAGTATAGCACATACAATTACTAAAGTAAATTATACTATCTAGGTGTAAACACATCCTATGTTATTTGCCTAATGACTAATTTCTCTGATCATATCTCCATTATGAAGCACCATATGACTATACTGTGTCCTTCCCTCAGAATGAAGTATATTCTTGTGGTGGACACTCTCCTAAGGATTCATAGCTTGATGAGCGACAGGAACCTTTGAACAAAGGAAAGTGTTCTGCTTCCTAGAAGCAAATGGCCTCTTTTGCTCTCTTGGTTGGGTATGCCTCATGTAGTGTACAGCCTACAAAACTATGATTGCCTTGCATAAGGAAGGGGTTTTAGTGGAACTGGTTCCTACAGTCTTGATTTTTTTTTTTTCTCAGCAGTCTGGATGCTGAAATGTAGAAAGCACATTAACTGATTCAAAGTTGAAGTTTTGCCATGGAAGCATAGTCAGTCAATCACAAAGGGACAAGATAGCTGAAAACACTGGCAAGCTTCATGGGTAGTGGATCTAGGATGGATAGCAAAGGAAGATGTGGCAGACATGATTATCCATTTTTCTTTTTCCATGTCAATTGAATCACCATTTTATCCAGAAGTTGGGCAGCAGCAACACAGTAAAACAGCGTGAACTAAATTCAAGCAGTGAATCACAGTTGAAACCAACCAGGGTGGTCACATTCCTCCGTGTCAATTCCTCTGTGGTAAAACACACACCTAGGTGTAGGTATGTGTTTTAGCCTAAGAAATATAAAGGAAATACAAAAGAAATATAGAGGAAAGTTTCTCCTAGGCAAAGATGCCCAGGATAAATACTCATTTTACTTTCCTTTACATGTGGCCTTATGAGGAAGTGATACTTAGAGCTGTGGTGGTCATTTTATGCCCACGATGGGGCAAATTGGAGCTCAAATACTACATGAAGAAATGAAAGAAACAAAAAAAAAGCCTGGGTCCTCAATGACATTATTAAAGATAGAAATGTTATCATCACTCCTTTCTTTCTCAAATTTTTCCTTTTTCTACTTAAAAGGCACTCTTTCCTTTATCACCACTATGGGGTTTTACTTAAAATTTAGTTCATTTTTACTTCTCTCTCTAGGCACAGGTGTCCAACCTTTTGGTGTCACTGGGCCACAATGGAAGAAGAGTTGCCCTGGCCACATGTTATATACATAGTGAAACATAATCACAAAAAACCTCAAAGTTTTGAGTACATTTATGATTTTGTGTTGGGCCATATTCATAGCCATCCTGGGCCACATGTGACCTGAGGGCTGCGGGTTGGACACCCCTGATAGACATTGGTCACAGCTCATTGGTTTTAGTCATTAAAAAAATATTTTCAACAGGCAGGGTACATGTAGTTTTAAAGAATATATTTAATATCACTTATACACAAAAATCCTTTTTTTGGTATTTTAAAAACACTTTTACTAAGCTGTTATTCACATATCATGTACCTACTGAAAATATACAATTCAAAAGTTTTTGGCCTATGCACAGAGCTATACGACCATAAGCATAATCAATTTTAGAAAATTTTCATCACCTGTAAAAGAAACCCTGTATTTAGGAGCAGTCAGTTTCCATTCCCTTCTGCCCTGGGAAACCAATACTCTACTTTCTCAGATTCTACTTTCTGTGAGCTTTGTGACAATTAAAATTTTTACTGTTCATCACTAATCCCCAGTATCTAGTAAACTGGTTGGCCAATGGATCTTCAATACCTGTCCAATGGTGAACAAGATAGAATAAGCCCTTGCTTTCTTGGAATTTATATTGTAAGAAGATGAATAAAATAAAGAGAAAAGAAACATCTAAATTTTGTTAACTGTTGCACAGCAGAGAATGTGCTATAATGGAGGATATATTAAGGAATCTTTTTAGATAGCAAAATCAGAGGTTTCTCAGAAATGTGCTGACATTTATGCTGAGACCTTGATTAATGCTAGGAAGGAAGCAGCAACAAAGAGCCCGAGGAAGAGAATCCCCAGCACAGAAAAGGGCAAGTCAAGTTTCAGGGGCTACCAAGAACCCAGTCAATTCCACCAAAGTCATGTCACTACAGAATAGAAAAGGCAGAGGATGATGAAAAAAGTCATGGAAAGGTAGTTGAGGACCAGATTACACAAGCCTTGTTAGGGAACGGCATACTTAACTCCAAGTGAACTTGCATGTCATTTAAGTTGTATGATTTATTCCTTGTGTAGAGCCTTGCTATTCGAACAGTACCCCCAACCAGCAGCAGCAGCAGCATCACCTCTGACTTTTTAAAACTGCCCTAGAATTGATAAAATGTCTACCTTTAACAAGATCCCCAAGTGATTCATTTGTACATCAAATCTTGAGAAACACTAGAGAATGAGTTAGGAGCGAGAAAGAAGAGGGGAAACAAGTTAGGCGTGCTAGTCCAAGTGAGAAATGAAAGCTGCTTGTATAAAGGTAATAGCATAGAGGAAGAGATGACTGATTTAGGGTATATTTTGGAGGTAACTGATTTTGGTTTCTTAGCCAGCTAAGTGGAGACTACAGTAAGCAAGTATCAATACAAACCTGGATTTTTGAGAAAAGTTTTGGATTGGAGATACTGATATGTTGAATCTGATATCGATTGGATATACTGCTTCTGAGTTTCCAGTGTTATTTTAGTTTTATATTGAAAAATGTTTGCATGCTGTCATTTTTATGGAAAATGACGTGCCTTGCTGATTGCTGTCCAAGTTTTCCACACTTTCACTTTGAAGTTCTGTTACTAGATACCTTTCAAGTCCTTTTTAACCCCTTCACACACACACACACACATGCACACACAAAATGTTATGGATGTTTTAAAATTCAAAACCCAGGGCTTACCAATTTTCTTCCTTCTCCATAGCCCCTAGCTCTACACCCAGGTCTTAACTGAGGCAGACATCCTCGAGCCTATCCAGTTTCTAGGTACAAATAAGATTGGAAACTCCTGGGTTGGTGGGTTCCATTCTCTTGGTGTACAATTCTGTATTTTTTATTATTAATTTACTTTTAGAGAGAAGAGAAGGAGAAAGAGGGAGAAACAACAACGTGTGGTTGCCTCTTGTGCTCTCCCTACTGGGGACCTGGCCTGCAACCCAGATATGTGCCCTAACTGGGAATTGAACCCAGGACCCTTTGATTTGAAGCCTGCACGCAATCCATTGAGCCACACCAGCCAGGGCCAATTCTGTATTCTTACAAAATGATCAATGAGCTAGAAGCAAGTCATGGGAATTAAAGAACATAAAGTGGGGGAGACATCAGAGTCCCCATTTTTAAGCCAGAGTAATTTTTTGCATCATCACTTTTGTAACATGTTGGCACAGCTGAATTCCAGTTTAATGCTCTTTCCTCTACTATTTCTCTCACCAAGGATCGTTTGGCCAAAAGTTCAGAAATAGCCTAAGTAAAATTAATGAAGATCAACCTTAGGAAACAGTTCAAATTTTGCTTATGATTGCCAAAGGCATGGCTAAAATTGACACACAAGTCAAGTTGCTCTTTCAACATAAGCTAATTTGAGTTTTGTAGGCCTAAACTGGTATTCTCTGCTCAGGAAATTTCAAGGCCGGTCTTCGGCTTCTGATTTTAACAGTTTGTCACAACTTATAAACATAAGCAAAAGACCATTTTTCCTTCTTTTTTTTAAGGTATGGAGAACGAGGAGACTTGCCACGGTTTCAATTCTCAGCCATGGGTAACTCAGAGAGTTGTGACCACACTAGTAGAGTGTCCGTGGGACGGTTCCAGGATTCTGCTGTCTCCTGGTTAATTTCACAGGACAGAGGAAACCTGGCAGATTTCCGGTTAGGAAGTGATACTAACTTTTTCAAAGGTATTGCTCTATATGGCTGTTTCTCGTACTGTAAATTTACTTGATCTGTCTGAAACGCTGCCTTGAGAAAAGTAAATTCTAAGAACTTTGAGAAGAAAGTTCCCTTTCAATAAAACGATATAAGCATTTGTGCAGCCTGTGGGAACTGTTTAAAGAAGAAAAGCGGAGGATCTGCCCCAGAGCCAAGACTGGGTCGGGGCTGAGTGAAGTCGACTGGGACCTGTCTCCTCCGGTGGTACCGGCCCGGCAGGGCCAAGAGGTTGGGGGAGGAGAAGGCAGGTCTCCGCGCGGCCTGCAGGTGAGTCCCGCTGCTGGACCGAGTGGGCCTAGGGACGTCCTTTCCTCTCGGGACGGGAGCTCCGGAACAACCGTGGGTCCCGCTCCTCCCCCCAGCAGGGGGAGAAGGGGGGCAAGCGGGTGTTCTCTCAGGCTATAAAGGGCCTTGGGTCGCCACGGCTGCCCTCAGCGTCCTGCAGCTCCGCCCTCGCCGCTCTCCTCCAGGCTCCAGCGCCCTTTCCAGCTCAGGGTGCACTCGACCTTTTTCGGCCTCTGCTACTCCGGCTGCGGTGGAAGATGGCGGCCCCGGCCGACAGCTTTGAGGGAGCGCTGGCTGCTGCCATGGCGGACGTGCCCGAACTAGCCAGACTACTAGAGATTGACCCGTACTTGAAGCCTTTCGCCCCGGACTTCCAGCGCAGGTACCACACGACTCCGTCAGGGCGATCCCCCCTCTCCCCCACCCCCCATTCCTCAGAGCGGAGCAGACCCCCCCTCCCATGCGCATGCTCGGGTTCGGGCCTTCCCCGCGGCTCGTGGGTGCGTGGCCCCGCCCCTCCGCGGCCTCTGCCCCACCCCTCACGGTCCGGCCTAGGGTCTGGGAGGTTGGCGCTTTCCGTGGGTGGGCGTGGGGCTCATTCTGGTAATTACGTCCTGTGGATTCTGGAGTTGATAGGCTGAGGACTGAGGCTCCCGGCTGTATGAAGGAGAGCCGAATTAACTTTTCTCTTCGTCTCTCCCCTCCCTCGGAGTCAGTGGTTTTGCGCCATTGAGTACGTGCTTTGGCTCATGGTACCTCTTTCCTCCGTTGCTGGGGCGGAGAGACACTCACTGTACCGGGTGATTCTGTGAATCATCCCGTGCTTTACGTCGGCGTGTATAATTGCACTTTATTTTTTTCTCTTTTATTTCATAGCAAATATTGTGATTTTTATATCTAACAGGATTCTTTCTGGCAGCTTTTGATTTGTTATCACCCCACTGTAAGAGAAGGTTAGGCCAATCTTAGTCAACCTCTAGCTCCCGAACGTTGATGAGTAAACTGTTGAGCAACACGCTTCTATCTGTTTGGCATTGCCGGGCTGGAGAGGGAGAAAGGCCAGAAAGTCAAACTTCTAAAGGGCGATGTAGGGTGCTTTAGTTTTAGCTTGTGTGTTCTGCTGTAGTAATTGGTTTACTACAAAATTAAGTTGCTGGGATAGTAGTGCTGGTAATCAGCTCAACTCTAAAAGTAGAGTTTTTAGGATTATAGTAGTGCTATACTAGTTAGTACTTATATTTATGAGATAAGCACGTTGTGATTTAATGTGTTGCCCTTGAGTTCCTGCACTTTTAGCCGAGCCACTTGAGAATGAAAAGAATTATGGCAACAGAATGTGTGTGTGTGTGTATATATATACATACATACATATATATGTATATATACACATATATATGTATATATATATGGTCAAATATTCAAGAAACAGAAAATAGCTAGTTTCTGGAAAGAAGCAGCAGCAATGGGGTTTACTGGAACGAAGCTGATAAGGTTTTGGGTTTATTTATGTATGTATTAGGTTCATGACTTAACATTGTGACTTATTACCTGTATTCAATTCAGTAACTGTTTATTAAAGAATCTGTAAGGGACACAAGGTTAAATATAACATTTCATTCCAGAGTTTATATATCCTCATTAATGAGCCCTCCTCAGAGCACTAGTAACTTTGAGCTTTTGCTCAATTATTCAGATGCTAGGGCCCTTATATAAGCCATATGGGGAGCAGCAGCCTTGCTTTCAATATTTACAATATAGCTTTCAAAGAAATAATTCACAGTTGTCATAGTTCAAGATTGGATTTGATTTAGAAATAGCCCAAAATTTTAGAGCAAAAGATGATACTCAGACTTTTTTGATGTGCTTATTAGTGATGGCACTATGCTTTGTAAAATAACTCAAGATATTTCTAATAGTTGTGAAAATGTTATGTGTGTTTCCCACCCTCCCCCTTTAAAAAATGATTACAAGCAGACAGACATCCCTAGTTAAATATTTCTTTCATGTAACTGACTTCAAATCCATTAGGATTGCAACAGTTATGATCCTCTTTCATTGTTTGTCAAAGCTAATCAGGGGGGTGAAGATCAGAATAAAGAAGTGGGGGCAATTTAGTATTCCTGATGAGAAGGCTGGTTCAGTGGGTCCTTGTGCCTCACTCTGGCCTGGATTCTACTTGTGGCCTTGGTTCTCAGTTATTGCCAAGTTTGCTAGCACATGTGTTCCATTTAGGCATTTCACGTAGTAATTTGGTATCTGGCACCAGTAACTTTTATTGTTATTTGAAGAATAAACAATTCCTTCTTCACAAAGTTTGGTTTTGGTTACTTTATTTTCTGTTTATTTCTAATAACTCATCTGGGCAGTATGCCTTTGGCATAACACAAATATACAACCAAACATTTGGGTGCAAAGTATGATTACCAAGAATTGAAGAAAATTTGGAGTACAAAAAGTATATAAGAATGGTAAGGGGAAGGAGGCAGTTTCTTCTCATTGCGGGGGTGGGGGGGTGCGCATCTCATTCCTCCCTCAACATACCTTCATTAGAAATTCTGTTATTCTTGTTTACTTTTTCTGTAACTGTAACAGTGTTGAATCAAGTGTGAGGATTAATGAATAACTGTGCCATAATAAAAAATTAGTACATTAGAGTTAGTGACAGACTTTATAATGTCTCATTGATTACTTCCTAAGATGGAATTATCCTTGCGGCTCTGTTTTTTTTTTCACCCGTTATTTACACTGCAGTTAGTTGCTATGATCATAATTCCAACATCTTCCTTTTTAAAACCATAACATTTAATTGTCCCCATATAACATGCCAACTTGATGCATTTGTCTATAGGACTCTTCTCATAGCAGTGAAGACTGATGAAGGTTTTGTTTTACATTTTTTTTACAGTGTCAGTTGTGAAAAACAGAGAGCATATACTATAAACTGTTTCTCACCACTTTTGCCTGAGTCACTTCTGTTAATACATTATATTGGCCAATGTAAGTCAGATGTGACTTTTGAGCCATGTGAGTGGAAGAGAGAATTGATATTCCTGGATAGCTTGAAAAATAACACTGTTGCAATAACACTTGTCTATATCCTGTGTTTAAAGTTCATATAATACTTTTACATACATTATGGTATTTGTTTTAGTCCTGGTGAGAAAACCATAGGGTAGTAAGTGCAGGCATTTTTGTTTTTCCTATTTTACAGATGAGAAACCTGAGATTTGGTGACTGACTTAAGAGTATCTGGCTAATAAGTGCTGCAGCTAAAATTAGTTTTTCATTACTAAACCTGTTTTCAAGAAGTTCACAAACAATGATTTCTTGGTAATGCAATGGATGCCTCCAGCATTGGACATTTGGGACCACTTCTTGGACCCTCAAAGCCAAGATACTGCAGCACTTGCTTTTCTCCCATTATCTCTGGTGGTTTCTTCTCAGGCTCTTTCTGACCATTTGATACGGGAGTTTCTCTGGGCCTTCCCCAGGGCCTTTTCTGTGTATTTCTACTCTATGTACTTTTCCTAGCATTCTCATTCATCCCATGGGTTTTATCTATGTACTGAGGCTGCCCATGTCTATTTTTACTCCAAATCTTTCTCCTGATCTCAGACATATTTTTAAATATCTTCATTTTGATGTCATATAAGAATAACACT
The DNA here is from genome assembly GCF_014824575.4 of Sturnira hondurensis. Taxonomy (NCBI): domain Eukaryota; kingdom Metazoa; phylum Chordata; class Mammalia; order Chiroptera; family Phyllostomidae; genus Sturnira; species Sturnira hondurensis. The sequence continues at coordinate 18,889,218 of NW_028083059.1, forward strand.
CAATGTGTATAAAATTGAATTTATGTTTTTTTAATACTAAACCTATTTGTCCCTTTATTTCAGTGTGTGGCATCTTTATTTTTCGACTATCAAGTCCAAAACTTAAGAATTATCCTTAATTATTCTTTTCTTCTTCTTTTCTTTTATCTTCAAGCCTAGTCAATTATAGCTCCTGCGTTTCAAGCAAGTGCCCCTAAATTTCTACTATTTTCATCATAAGTTACTAGCACTTCCAGCCTAAATTACAAAAACAGCCTCGTAATAGTTCCCCCATTTCAAATCTCGACAGTTCCCCACAGCTCTTAAGGTATGGTGCAGATACCTTCTTATGATTGTAGTATATGGTCCCTGTCTACATTTTTAGTCTCTTCTTTGGACTCTCCTTTCACTCTATCCAATCAGAGGGAGCCTAAGGGTAGGAAAACCTAAGCCTGAGGCAGATGGGATGTATAGGAGCTTCTTCTGTAAGGGACACTACAGTATCACTAGAATACCTGTGGAGCATATTTGTTTTATAGGTGTGTTTCTTATTTATTGACGATTTTCATTTCTTCTGAGATCAGACAAGATGGGATGTGTTCAGGGTGGTATGGCTGTAGACTGAAGATTTTCATTTTTCACTTTGTGTAGGCTCACAAGCAGTTAAGAGCCCAGAAATGTCACTAAATAAAAGATGAAAAAGATGTAGAAAATTGAGTATTTTCTGTTCATTGTGAGAAGAGTGATTCTTTCAGTTTAGGAGGGAATGAATTAATAAGTGGACCATTTGCTTATTTTTTATTAATAGACAATAATTTTTCTCTAGCCCATAAAATAGATCTTTAACAAATGTTTAAAGAATGTCAACTTGAAGTGTGCCAGAACATTATCCTCTCTTGGATACCACAAGTTTTGTTCTAGTCATAGGTGTAACTACACTTTTGTGTTCTCCTTTCTCTATCTTATAAATCTCTACATGTTGCAGGACACAGCTTGAAGATTTATTATATGCCTTCCCTAACTTCTCCCCATTCTTAAACCTCTTCCCAATACTTGTCTTCCAACTTGAATACTCCCATTCTAAGGATGCCATCTCCTGTAATGTGGTGGTCTTTCTGCTGGTTTGGGTCCTCCACTAGATTGTTTTGGTCTCATAGGTGGGATGTTTAGTTTTTGCTCACTGTTGTGTTCTCAGTTTGTAGAACCATACCTGGCTTCTGGTAAGGAAACAGTGTAGTATTTGAATGAGCAAATGACTGAATGAATGTCTTCAGACCCTTTCTCTTTTCCATACTATTGAGTCTTAGGTCAACTCACCTGAAGCTAAAAATGTTGGAAATGCTTGGATGGATGGAAAAAGAAGAAGCAGCAGTTACCTGGAGGTTATGTGTGATAATCTGGGGAAAGGGAATATATATTCAAATAAAGAGCTAAAGATAACCGAGGAAATTCAAGAAAATCATTATTAATTAGATCCTTTCATACTCCACAGAGACTAGAGGTTTAATCACTGAAGGAATACACAGTTTGAGAGAGCCTCAGGTCAAATTGAGTGCCCAAGAATGGGAGGAGAGGTTTTTATGAGCCCAAGTGTTTAAGTGTTACGATTCTAGCGAACATCTCTATTTTGTTAGAAATAAAAATAGCTTTTACATTGGTGTCTAATTGGAATTAGAGAAATACTTTGGATTCAGTGTTATAAGTAACTACACCAAAAATTGATTCTCACAGCACAGAATAGCTGAATGGCGTACTTTTTTTTTTTCTCCGTGCCTGGCTAAGTTGTGGGCTGTGAAGAAAGTCAAATGTCAATGATTCTAGAAGTCAGGAAAAAATACGAACATTGCAAGATGCACCTGGCCTTCTCCTTTATATTTGCAGCTGAGGTCTTCACTGATTCTGGAGTAACTCCGCAATTTTCCACAGTGATGGGCAAGGTGCTGTGACCTCTTCCCACTTTGAAAGTGCCTTAAAATGGCTTGATGGCGCATTTTGGTTTTGTTTAGGTTCTGGCACCTGCTGTACTACCTCCTGAGAAGTGACACTTCATGTCAGCGATTTTTAATCATTGTGCTGCAAGAATTTTTAAAACATGTAATACCTGACCCCTTTTCCCTTTAATTGGCGAGTAAAATCATGACCACAGCCAACACAACAATGGCTACCTGGTGTGAATGCCCTGTTTTGAACCATAAATATATAGGTTGTATAATAGAGTTGCATCTTATTGGTCACATCACATAATATGGTTGCATCTGACCAATACCGGAAATCCTTATATTCAAGCATAGGCATCTGATTTTTTTAGAAAGTCACTTTGGAGCAAAAAGGGTAGAACAAAGGACTAGGTAATTATTATTATTGTTTTTTGTATGTCAGTCAAATTTGTACCTATTTTTGGTCAGTTTAGCAAAAAATATATTTTTAGTGTACTGCAGAATTTGAAAAATTAGTTTATGTGTGCCATGAGATGAAAGCAATTGAAAATTACTGCTTTATGTGGTAACTTCTTAGAGAATTCAGTTCAACTCCCACCAAGCTGGCCCTAGCTCGTCAGTGAAATAATAACAGTCCCTGTGAAATACAGCTTTAGACTGATTAGTAAGTACATCACGCTACTATTATTTGAAAGCATGTGTTAAACTTCAGTTATACATTTATAGGTATTAAAACATACAGGGTTTTCATTGGGGAGGATATCTGCTACCAGGTGCCTTTTACTGTAGAGTAACTTTATTTTTTACTGAAGAGCAGATTCTTTTCTTGTGCTGATGTCTGCTCTTCAATAAATGCTCACTATTACTTTGAAACCGGGGTTCTTTTGTGTTTAATATCCAAAAACAGCCTTATTCTTTTTTGTGTTTAGGATAACAGGAAACCAGTATATTAACAAAAGGTAAAACTCCACATTAAACATGTTACTATACAATCTACATTCAGTAATTTATTATACAATTCCATTGAAGTTTATTTGATGTTGTTTTAAGTTACGGAGACTAACTTTTAAAACTTCATTGATTTTGGTGTTTGATCAGAATAATTTATATTCGAACTTTAGTTTCTTCACATGTAAAATGGAAAACTATATAAAATTATTGCTGAGTGACCATGCCCCAAGTACAATAACAAGATAAGGCATGAATTTCAATTTTCATAAGTGCTAAATAGCTTTGAGTTTAAAGGAAAAGTATTCAACCTCTGTGAACCTCAGTTTCTTCCTCTGTAAAATACAGGTGGGACCCACCTTGTAGCAGTGTCCTGAGGACTAGGAATGTATGTAAAGATGCTTAGTAAATAAGTAACAGTCATTTAATGATGATGTTAATATTAGCAAACTAACTTAGTATCTTAAAGGTTTACTAGATTATTATTTTCTGAAAATATTCTTATTGTTTGCTTCTTTAATGTTGTATCCTGAAGTTGACCATCAGATAAATAATGTGACCAGAAATTTCCGTTAACTCTTCATTTTTCTGGTTAATGGCATCTTTACTTTAGGGTGCTTTTTCTTTTTTTTTCCCAGGAGGGTGATTGTATGAGTGAGGCGAGGAGGTGATAATTTTAATCATAATCTAATAGAGAAGGAACATAATATGTTTAAAACTTGATCCTTAATTTGTAGAGGAAATGATAAGGCAATTGCCAGTTTACAGATAGCTCAAGGACAGATGGATCCGGGATATGGTGAGCGCAAAGCTCCTTTTACTGAGAGAGGTAAGCACCAGCCTGCAGAAACGGCATATAACTCTTCTCCTGACCTTCCTTGTCTGTCTCTTCTCTTCTTACATCTACGTACTAAGTGTTCACATTCTAGGGCATCAAATGGTGACAGTGATTTCCTTCCTCTTGAACTCTAGATAATTAGAGTAATGTTCCTATTGAATTTACTAACAGCAGTAACAACTTTGAAAAGTTGAAAAAGAAGAAATAAGAAGAAAAATATAATAGTAGTTTAAAAGTTGGAAAATGAAAGAATTATCAAGTGGAGTCTGAACATATAATCTGTAAAAATGTGAAAGTCTGTATCTTGCCTTACCTGTTTTTCATTTGAGGAGTATAGTTATTTTCAATATGTTTGATTTTGCAATGAGATGCATAATACAAAGGAATGGAATATTCATGTGTGTTTTAGTAGATCCATTGAAGCATAAATTACGAGGCACAATATTTGGGTATGTACTGTATGTCTGTAATGTAAAATATGATAATCAGAAACCAAGTCTACAAATACACTTCCTGTGTAGGTAACCTTGAAGTTTGCAAGTCTTTAGCAAGCGTGAATTAAATATTCCTTTTACCAATGAAATCACATGTTAATGTTATCAATCTAATTTATTTTTATTTTCATAAATAATAAGCAGCTAGCCACAGGTTATGTTTAATTATGAATAACTGCATAATATAGGAATGCCCTCTATTTGTTATAGAAATATGATAAAATCTGTTACACACTTGGGTCTGTGTAACAGAAAACCCAACACATCCTTATTTATCAGACAAACGCACCTGAGTTACTGAAAGTAGAGGTTTGTATTTTCCTAAAGAAAGTGAAGATGAGTTATTTGGCTCTTGCATGGACCAATCATTCTTTATCTCTGTCCTTAGCTTATGGTCTTTATTCTTGTGCTTAGAAGATAACAGGGCACGTCCAGGAGCATGTGTCAGCTACCATGGCCGTTTTAGCTGAGCATATGTTACTTTTCCCGTAAACTCCATCCAGTTTTTTTAATTTACAAAATATTGGCCAGAACTGTGCCATGGTCATCCTCGGCTGAAAGTGAACCTGCATAATCAAGGCATTTAGTTTAGCTGCACGAGCATCTTCCTGAGAAATGTCCTTTTTTCCTCATTCATCACAGCTCCCCAGGGCTCTTTCACTTCCTTCAAAGACGAGACTGTACATCTGGCTAAAGATGAGAAGTCCTAGTGAGACCATATTGTTATTCCTCAATACCCCAAGGGAAGTGGGTCTACAGCCACACCTCTTAATTTCACCAACTCCTAGGTCTTGGTTCTCACGTTACCAGACCTGAATGTATATTTTTGGACTCTTTTCTTGGGGGAAATATAGGGACTTTCAGTTGCTCTAGTCTAAAATGAGCTGATCTTTCCACTAAGCCACCTGACCCCACAACTTTGGGAGTGCCCCATCTTCTCTTTTTAATTTAATAGTATTTTAACTTAAAAAATATGAGTTTATTTACTAATAATATTTTATGTAGTCTGGGTTCATTAGAAAGCAGTCTGATTTATTGAGTTATTTGGAGAATATATTATTTACAGAAAAAACTAGATTAAAGATGTCAGGTAACATGTGCCCAACCTTTAAAACACTTTGTCTTCTGTTACCTAATGACGTAAAAGCTTATGAGGGTTTTAACATTAAACCTTTATGTTCTTTTTTTTTTAAAGCCTAAGATGTGTAACAGTTGCTCTTTATAGTCTACCTACCACGGACTTTTCATACAAATGTAGGATTTTGTCATTACAGGCATGTCTGGCATGCTTACTGTTTTGTTTTCCTCAGTAGGACTAAAGAGCAATTTGTGGAAGAATGCAATTCCTGTTGATGTCAGAATAGAAGATAGGTGATCTGAGTTCATAATTTTTTCCTTTTCTAAGATGTTTTTGGTCTATAATCCATGATCATATCATGATACTATTTGGAAATCATGAATAACTAATGTCTGAGTTACTTTTGCTTTTTAATTATTTTATCAAGAGGTTTTTTCTCAAGAGGACTGATTATTCCAAGATTTTGGAGGTTCAAACCCTGTTTCATATTTTTGTCATTTCTATGCTTTTTTCCCAACTGCTATCTTTCTGCATTAAAAACCTCTCATACTTTTATATGTTTATTTGTGTTCCGCCCCCACCACACACACACACACAAATGCAGGTCTTCTATCCTCTTGACTGTTTCAATTGGCAGTGCTATTTTGCTGTTTTAAATTGTATTTACTAGTTATAGGACTATAGTGAAACTAAATGACCTCTTTTAGCTTCACTTCCATAAAGTACCTTTTATTGAAAACTGTATGCTATGCCTGCATATTAGGTAAACCTTTACTCACGAGTATAGCATATAAGCAGGAAGTACTTAGAAACAAGAGTGTTATAAAAACTTAAATTTTGTTGTAGCAGGTTCAAATTACCTTTAAAGTTAGAGGACATTCAAAAATATTGTAAACTTAGAGAATTACAAATTATTATAGACTGAATTAAAAAATATTTTGAAATAATTATAGACTTACAGGAAGTTGCAAAAACAGTACAGAGGAGGCTTCTGTACTGCTTGGCAGTCTTGCCCCAGTGGTAATATCTTGCTTAACTAAGTGTATTACGATATCAAAACCAGGAAATTGACTGGCCTCATTCAGATTTCACCAGTTTTTACACGATCTTACTTGTGTGTATACTTTTCTACAGTTTTATCACTGATATATGTTATTAAACACTACCAAAATGAAGATAAATAATTGTCCCATCACCACAAAGGAACTCCCTCATTCTTTATGTTTATACTATCCCCTCTCCCTCAACCCCCAACCTTTGGCAATTGCTGATCTGTTTTTTGTCATTTATTTATTTATTTTAGAGCGTTATATCTATTAAATCGTAGAATACATAATCTTTGGAGATTGGCTTTTTAAAAACTCGGCCTAATGCTCTTGAAATGAGTCTAAGTTTCATGTATCGGTAGTTTGTTTCTTTTTGTTCCTAAATAGTATTTCACTGTATGGGTGTACCACAGTTTATTTATCTTTTCATCTGTTGAAGGACATTTTTATTGGTTCTGGTTTATGGCTTTTAAAAATATTGCCATAAAGCTAAGATATGAATAGTTGTGTCTGGGTTTTATTTCTATAGGAGAAATGTCTAGGAGTGTGAGTGCTAGGCTGCATGGCAAGTATATGTTTAGTTTTATAAGAATTTGTCAAACTATTTCCCAGAGTGTCTATACCATTTGCAACCTACCAGAGAGGTATGAGGGGACCCAGTTTATCTGCATTCTTGCTAGCAGTTGGTATTGACAATTTTTAAAAAAAATATTTTATTTATGTATCTTTAGAGAGGAAGGGAAGGAGAGAAAGAGAGAAATATCAATGTATGGTTGCCTCTCATGTGTCCCCTGCTGGGAACTGGCCTGCAACCCAGGCATGTGCCCTGACTGGGAATCGAACTGCGATCGTGTGGTTCGCAGGCCTGCGCTCGATCCACTGAGCTACACCAGCCAGGGCTGTCAATTTTTAATATTAACTGTTCCGATAGGTATGCAGTAATATATCATCATGTGGCTAGTGGCTCCTATATTCAAGAGTGCAGGTTTAGTCTATATATCTGGAAGGGGAGCTTTTATAGAAAAAGTTGGTATGACCTATAAGGACATTGAAGGGGAAGATTAAGGAGAAAGTTTCACTTAGCTATGTGTTCATGATATCAGAGGAAAGTAGACCCATAGAGGTTTTGATTTTTGTCTTACAAAGGGAGTCAGCAATTATTGACCTGTGACTTTTTTTAATACTCGAAGAGAAATAAATGGATGTGTCTTGAATGTAAACATGGAGATATGTCATATCTTAAAGGAACTGGGGCTAAAAAGGTAGCCACACTTTCCCCAAGTTATGCGGAATGACTTTGTTCACATCGTTCTTCTCACTTCGGTGATTCTTATTTATGTCATATTTTCACATGCAAAATGAATTTCATGTATCCCATATAGCAAAAACAAAAACAAACAAAATGAAAAGCATAGGACAGCCAAAGTAAATCTGGTCCTTCTAGATAAAGTGGCTGACATCAGTTGGCAACGTGGTGCTCTGATAGTCCTAGACCTTTCGGGATGTGCCAGCCTCACTTTGACGCAGGCCAAGTAACAGCTGTTCCTGACTTTGTTCTTCCAAGAGTTTTGCTTATGTGCAGTGATTCATCATGACTTGCATTATTCCTGAGTTGGTCTCTGCTTGTAAGAGAGGAGGTTTTGAAGGACTGTTCCACAATCACTTCAAAATTCCAACAGTTTTGTGCCCTTTTCTTTATGCTTTGCTTTTCTTATTTCCTCTGTATGGTAGTTTCTTCAGTGTTTATCTCTTTTATTTTGTACCTACTCACTTTGCATACATAATAGTTACCCTTGTACCCTTAGTTAAAAACATTACCTTTTATGAGAGTGAAGGTATTTGCCCTTATGAGCTATGTCAGTCAGATTCTCCTTATAGAATGCTGTTTTCCACACTGTAGCTGCCCAGTACATGCTAACTCACTGAGCATCTCTGGGATGCTGGATGTGTGTTTTGAATTTAGGAAGAGAAGAGTATATTTATAGAACACATAGTGTCTTTTAGGTGTTTTCCAGAGCTTAGAATAGAGGTTTGCACTCAAGGGGTGCTTTGTAAGTTAATATTGACTGGGAGCCTGCTCCAGCTTGTTCTGTAATATTAGAAATAGAGAGAAGTATTTATTACCATAGTTGTTGGAGGGTCCCTAGAAACACGTGAAAGTAATTCGATCATGTAGTGGTCTGTGGTGGGTCAAACCTCTCTCACACACAGCTTAACCTTTCTCGTGTCTACTACTACTCATGAAGAAGATTTTAATTTGTGCATTGTGCTTTTATCAGGTTGCTGTTCCCAATGCAGTTTGTGTAATTTTTCATTTCATAACAGTCCTCAGGCAATTCTGTTTAACAATGCTTTCTATTTCAGAACATTCTTCTATTTAAAAAAAACTTCTTTTGCCTCAGGCCCAACATGTTTTTCCAGCCAGGCCAGTAGTAATTTCTGTCTTTGCTGGCTTCATTCACCTTCGCTGTTAAAATTCTGTATGGGTTTCCTAGGAATGTCTTTGTGTGTCTATGTGTGTTAATAGCATAGCAGTTGCTGAGATGCCTATGCCTTCTATTTGTTGATAGTACTTTGGTTCAAATCTCTGTTAGTTTTCTAGATTGTAAGCCAGACTTTGTGTTCTTAATGAGTAGAATTTTAATTTTCCACTTGAACTTTTAGTCATCCAGAACATTTTCTTGAACAACAGTATTCACACTGGAATAACTACTGCATTACTGATTTAAAAAAAAGTATTCAAGTTCATTTAATAGGTAGCACATTTCCTTTTTAAGGTGGCATCTTAAAACTGAGTGAAACAGATAACCTGGATTGCCATCCTAAATGATAATGAATTCAGTTAGAATTTGGCTTGAGATAATACAGCATTCTGAGTCAAGGCTTTTGAATCTGCTCTTGGGTCTGAATTTGGTAATAATAACCTACTTTATAGGGATGTATATTTTTAATGGGGAAAGTCTGATACTCAGAGACATAGAAGAGAAAGCCTTTGTTTTTTCTTTATTTTTAACCACTTCTGACTTACACACCAGGGCAAATTTTGAAATATCTTGTATATGTAGGTTTTTAAGAGATTCCAGGGACTAAATATATAGAGACCAGTGCTAAACTAAATTTAGAACTCTGGCTATGCTATAAATGTGTGTCATACATTTTTACATGTCATACATGTTATGTGTGTGTGTTTGTGTATATGTAAATGTCTTTTATGTCATTTCTTCTTTAAGTTGGAATAAATGTTTTCCCATTCATCGTGCTTGTATCTGTACATATGTTGGAGAAAATGGGGATTTTCCTTTCTTTGGGAGTAGTGATCATAGTGTTAAAAAAGAAAAAAAGAGTACTTTTTTGGGTGATAGTTTGCATTTTAAATTTCATTGCTGTTCCTCTCAACTTCCATCTGTGTTGACATTTGGGAATTTTGCTGTTGCTCTTTCTCAAATGGAGTGTAAAAGCTTAAAACAGAATTTACACTTTTAAATACAATCGAGGCTTGTTGCATCATGATTCACTCCCAGACTGACTACATTTTTTTTTTGGCTTAAAAAAAGAGTCAGACATGTTGTTGAATGACATATTTCTCAAGCTTATAAAGTTACTGATTATTATGCATTATTCACAATCATTTTTGCACTAATGAAAATTCAGGCTTAAAATACAATAAGTATTAAAATTTTGATGCTTAATATTTTGTGACATCAAAGAAGTGTTTTCATACAGATGCATTGTTGGTGTGGTTTTATTTTATTTTACTTTACTTTTAAATTAAGGTTTAGTTATAATCTAAGAAATAGCAAAAATGTGGATAATCTACAAATAGCCAGGTTGGGTGTTATATGACTTGTGTTACTGTATGCTTCATTTTATTATTTTTTTTTAACTTTCTAAATCCCATGCATTTGGCATGTATGCTCTCTCTCTCACTGTCTCAATCTGTGTGTGTGTGTGAGTGATATCTTGGCTGAATCATTAGTGGCCTGGACCTCTGTCCAGTGACTAACACATTTGACCCATTGATTTTAGCTTTGTTCAATTTTGACTATAACAGGATAATATAGATTCGTTGGCTTAAACAACAGAAATTTATTTCTCACAGTTCTGGAGGCTGCGAAGTCCAGGATTAAAGCCCTGACAGATCCAGTGTCTGGTGAGAGCACATTTCCTGGTTTTGCAGATGTCTGTCCTGTCCTTAAATCCTTGCCTAGCTGGGAGGAAGGAGAGAGAGGAAGCAAGCTTTCTCCAATCTCTGCTTACAGGGGCACTGATTCATGAGTGCCCCACTCTTATGACTTAATCATCTTGTAAAGGTTAGGATTTTAACATAGGAATTTTGAGGATACACAAATATTCATTCAATAACAGTTCCTAAGGATCTTTCTAGTTTTTAGTGTTTGTGATGGCTTCTTTTACATAAAATTAGTTTTTAGATTTTAAACGAATTGTGTGTATGTGCATGCACTCAGGTGATACACCAGAAACTCATAGTAATTTCTTAATATAGCGAAGAGACTAGTGATCATTTTAATAATGAGAGCTACATGATTGAAATTGGGGAGTAGTACATTTGGGGGCCATTAAATTTCAGTACTGTGAAAGGCAAAAATGGAATAGTATGACTCCAAAAATTTGTTACCTTCATATCGGAAAAACTAGTAGCATTAAATGCTCCAAGATTCCTGGGAAGCAAAGCAGAGGCCTGGTTATAGGCAGATATAATTTGTTCAGTGCACAGAAAGGAATAGATAAGCTATTTATTGTCTTAAGTCAAAATAATTATAATGAAAATTTTTTGGAGAAAAATAACATGATATGTGAGGCTTTGTAAGATCTGAGAAGAAAAAATATTTTAAGAGCATTTATTTCACTTTAGATTTCCTTACTAAAAGTAACAATAAATACAGTGCTACCTCAGGACTGAGCAGATATAAGTAGTTGTCATACCAACAGTTAAGCATTCATTTTAATAATGTTTTTGATAAGTCTCAATGTTATGTTTTCATCTTCCTCCATTCTTAGTCATCAGAAATCTGCAGACATACATAATTTACAAGGAATGAAAGGATGCAGATAACTTATACTAGATTTCTTTGTGGTGTATTGTGATGTTTCTTTGTATTGTGATGTAGTACAATTAGTGAGTTAGCTATGTAGTAAATATTAGTGGGTTTAATAGATAAGGATGTATTTGTTTCTTGAGTGAATGTATTCACTAAGAGTGGAGACCCTACAACATAATATCTGTATAATCTTAGTAAAAGGTAACTGGTAATTCCAGAGACAAATGTCCATTCATTAGATATTAGCCGTATTTTTGTGGTGACTGAACCTTTTATCCTGTTTTTTGGTCCTGTTTGCTCTTCCCTTGTTTCATTTCCAGCTAAGAACTTTAATTTTTCAGTCCAGTTAGCCAATTAGAAAGTGATATAGCTGATAGTAACTTAGTGTTATACTCTTATATATTATATATATTTAAATGATGGTGTTTGCAGTGTCATTCAAGATCCACCATTTGAGAATTTATGGAAGTTTCTGCTGTGAATACAAGGATTTTTTTAAAATTTGTGTCCAGCCATTTAGAATGCTTGTTCTTAAGAAAAGTACTCCCATCCCCCCAAAAACACCAAAACATACCATCACAAACTACCTGGTCACGTGAATGGAGACTGTCTCACTTCTAACTGTTTTTCCTAGCAAATCCACCAGGCAGAAGAGAACTGGATTGAAGAAATTGCTGTAGTAACTATAATTGAAAATGGGGAGTGTTGAGATAGTTAAAGTCATTGAGAGATTTTTCTTTCAAATAATGCAAATAGTTAAGAATTGTGCCTCTGGGTTACCTGGGGGTCTTTTTAGAATGCAGATGCAGTAAGTAGGTCTGAGGTGGGGCTGTGAATTTAGAATGCGGATGCAGTAAGTAGGTCTGTGAATTTGTGTTTTGAACAAGTTTCCATGTGATGCTGCTAGACCACAGTTTGAGTAGCAAAGTCAAAAAATACATGAAGTTGGTGGTTATATTGATTGTCTACTTTTTTACCCCAATATTATCACTTCATTCATTTTTCTTCCTTTTATGTGTATGTGTGGGAAGAGAGGGGGAGCTTAATTGCCAAAACATACTTACCTATGTTGCCAATAAAATCGGCTTCTAATTAATTATAAGAATCCATATTTTTACGTGTTGGTAGCGCATAAAAATGCATCATTGCCAGACAGACTCTTTCAAATCTTTCAGATAAGGTTATTTTTAAATCTTTATCTCTATTTTTCAATAAAGGAGCCTATGCTGTTATTAAGTTGAGTGACTCACCTTAGATGGTAGACTTTCTCTGTAATAAGTGCTTATCTCAGTCTGGTGATCTTCACATGGTGCTAAAATGTCCCGTGTTAAAGCAGACGTAGCCCTGGCCAGGTATCGCCACTGGGGCGTCGTCTCAGTGTGCAGAGGTTGTGGGTGTGATCCCTCATCAGGGCACATACAAGAGTCAGACAATGAATGCGCAAGTGCAACAACAAACTGACATTCCTCTCTTTCTCTCCATTCCTCTCTCTCTCTAAAATCAGTAAGTAAAAAAGTTATAAAAACTAAAATTACAGCTTGTAATGAGCATGTGATCGTTTCAGAAGTTGCACTGCTAGCTTCAAAGCACATTCCTTATATCTCTCTGGGGTTTCGTGGCTGTGAAATAGAATTAACATGTCAAGACTTTACCACAAGTGAATCATGATTTAGATTTTCAATTGGAAAATCATCCATTTTTCCACCTGACTTTTAAAAAATAACCCAGCATCTAATACTTACAAATACAAATAAATGATTTTCATGTAATCTGCTGTAGAAAGTGTCAGCAAACTGCTCTGTAGCAACGGTCAGTACAAAAGGAGTTCTGTACATTTTACCAAGGAGAGGAAGCGTACATGCATTTTGGGGTAAGATTAGGTTTGAATTTTGGCTGTGACTTGGGAATTTATTTCACTGGGCCAGAGTTTCTTCATATGTGAAAATGAGCCAAAACATACGTACGTGCTAGAGTTGTTCCAAGGATTAACTTTAGCAGGAAGATGTATTTAAGGCATTCAGCATGTTGTCTGTCAGATATTAAGTACTGAAATAAGTAGCATTCATTGTTAATATTATTTAATATCATTTTTTTTCAGCTAAGACAAAATTCAGGGCGAGACAAAAATGGAAAAGTATAGGTTAAATAAAAGCACTAGAATACATAATGGTTAATTTTTATTTTAATTTATATCATGGGCTGTATAAATGAATTATAGAAAATAAAGTAAAAGCCATGCCTAATTTATATAATGTTTGGATATGTGTTTATGGTTACAGACAAAAATAAGAAAATTAGCAGAAACATTTTCTAAGGGAGTGGAGTATATAAGTCAGTCCTCCAAGGATGGCAGGTGATGTAAAATAGGCTTAACTTGTTTGGGAAGCATTATAGAAAAGACCCAAGTCAATAATAAAACACTTTCAATAAAAACAATTTTGCTGGAGAATCAGTGTGACTACATTATTATGTTGCCTAAGCCAATGGACAGAGTAAACTGCTTTATTATTTTTTTTTATTAGGGAAAGTTAGATTCTTAGATCCAGCCCCTCCTTTAACAGGCCTTAACTTGGTATTTACTACATAATATGTTAGGGTCTAGGTATGCCTCTATTTATTTTTTTTTGTGGCTCTTGGGCAATTATTGCATAGTTGGAGGTAATAAGAATAATACAATGATAAATGCTAGCATTGTGGTCCTCCTTATCTGTTGTTTTACTTTCCATGTTTTCATTTACCTGTTGTCAATTTAGATCTGAAAATATTAAATGGAAAATTTCAGAAATAAATAATTCCTAAATTTTAGATTGCTTGTCCTTTAGAGTAGTGTGATAAATCCCACACAGTCCTGCTCACGGGAGCTCATGTGAGTCATCCCTTTGCCCAGCATCTGTATGCTGTATACATTCCTTGCCCTTAGTCCCTTAATGACCATCCAGTAATCTTATTTTACTTAATAATCACCCCTGAGTGCAAGAGTAGTGGTGCTGGCAATTCAGATATGCTGCAGAGTGGCCATAAAATGCTTCCTTTAAGCAAAGAAGTAGAAGTTCTTGAGTTAATAAGGAAAGAAAAAAATTGTATGCTGAATTTGCTAAGGTCTACAGTAAGAATGAATCTTCTGTCCATGAAGAAGGAAAAATAAATTTTTGCTAGTTTTGCTGTCACACCTCATGCTGTAAAAGTTATGGCCACAGTATGTGATAAGTGCTTGGTTAAGATGGAAAAGGTATTACATTTGTGGATGGAAGACATGAACAGAAAACATGTTTTGATTGACAGCGATGTGTTGTGCCAAAAAACATTGAGCCGACATGAAGACATCAGCATGAGATCCCCTGAAACAAGTCACACCAAATCTTTTACTGCAAGTAAGGGGTTGTTACAGATTCAGGAGTACTTTTGACATTTTATCATTTCAGATTATCACAAGAAGAAATAAGATGAGTACAGTATAATAAGATATTTTGAGAGGGAGAGACCACAGTCACAATGTTTTACAGTATGTTGTTATGATTGTTCTATTATGTGTGTAGTGAGGGCAGACTTATAAGGGGGATTAGAAGACTGTACATGATAAACCTATGCTACCATTCCTATCTTCCTGTGCCTTCCTCCTTCCTCCACAGCCTAAGAATGTTCAGCATCTCAACCTCATTAAGTATTAGTCACTGTTATGTATGTGTGTATAGGAAAAAGCATAGTATATACAGGATTTGGTACTATATGTGGCTTCCTCCACAGATAAGAGGGGACAACAATATATAAAACTTATCTGATAATCAAGATGTAAGCACATTTGTAGTTCTGGAAGGACTGTATCTACCCAGATGTTTTTGATGAGCTTCCCATGATATATTTTACTTAAAGTATATAAACTCACTGATTAGTGAGGTTGACAATATATGTATGTTGTATTAATCAGAAGTAGAGACGTAAGTCAGTTGACCCTGTGTTCAAATCCTAGCTCCTTGATTTACTAGTTAAATGACATAGATGTTATTTAGCTTCTTCCCTAAGCCTTAATTTTAAAATCTGTAACAGAGATAATAATACCATCTTTATTGAGATTTTTAAAAGGTTGAAATAATCCATGTAAAAATTGCCAGGCAAGAATTAAGTTTTCAGTAAATATTATTGATGATATAGGAGATAATGGATTTTAAAGTGATCTTTGGAATTACATTCCAATGTATATAATTTTTATGATACTATAAGATGATAAGGGCAAAATGGAAAAAGCTCTTTTTTAATTTTTTAAATTTATTAATTAATTAATTTTTATTTAATTCTGTTCAAGTACAGTTTTCTGTCTTATAGTCCCAGCCCTCCCCCCCCTCAGTGCTCCCCACCTCCCTCCCATTTCCACCCCCCACCTTAGTTATTGTCCATGTGTCCTTTATACTTGTTCATGTGAGTCCTTCCCCTTTTCCCCTGTGCTTCTCTCCCCTCTCCCCTCTGGTCCCTGTCAGCCCATTCCGCATCTCAGTGTCTTTGGTCATATTTTGCCTGCTTGTTTGTTTTGTTGTTTAGATTCCTGTTAATGGTGATATCATATGGTATTTGTCTTTCACAGCCTGGCTTATTTCACTCAGCATAATGCTTTCCAGTTCCATCCATGATGTTGCAAAGAGTAGGAGCTCCTTTTTTCTTGCTGCATAGAATTCCATTGTGTAAATGTAGCATAGTTTTTTGATCCATTCATTTACTGATGGGCATCTAGGTTACTTCCAACTCTTGGCTATCATAAATTGTGCTGCTATGAACATCAGGGTGTGTAGGTTCTTTTGGATTGGTGCTTCAGGGTTCTTAGGATACACTCGTAACAGTGGAATTGCTGTGTCAAAAGGCACGTTCATTTTTAGTTTTCTGAGAAAATTCCATACTGTTTTCCATAATGGTTGTACCAGTCTGCAATCCCACCAGCAGTGAACTAGGGTCCCCTTTTCCCCACAACCTCTCCAGCACTTGTTGTTTGTTTCTTTGTTTATGATAGCCATCTGACTGGTGCTAAGTGGTATCTCATTGTGGTTTTAATTTGCATCTCTCTGATAGCTAGCGATATCGAGCATCTTTTCATGTGTCTCTGGATCCTCTGTATGTCCTCCTTGGAGAAATGTCTGTTCAAGTCCTTTGCCCATTTTTTAACTGGGTTGCTCGTCTTATTTGAGTGGAGTCGTGTGAGTTCTTTGTATATTTTGGAGATTAAACCTTTGTCTGAGGTATCATTGGCAAATATGTTTTCCCAAGCTGTTGCTTCTCTTTGTATCTTGATACTGTTTTCCTTGGCCATGCAGAAGGTTTTAATTTTGATGAGATCCCATTTGTTTATTCTTTTCTTTATGTTCCTTGCTCTAGGGGATGTATCAGTAAAAATCTTGGTGCATGGAATATCTGAGATTTTCCTGCCAATGCTCTCCTCTAGGGCTTTAATGGTTTCACGGCTTATATTTAAGTCTTTTATCCACCTTGAATTGATTTTGGTGTATGGTGTAAGTTGGTGCTCGAGTTTTATTTTTTTGCATGTAGCTTTCCAGTTCTCCCAACACCATTTGTTGAAGAGGCTATTTTTATTCCATTTTATGTTGCTGCCCCCTATGTTGAATATTAATTGACTGTAGAGATTTGGGTTTATTTCTGGGCTCTCTGTTCTATTCCATTGGTCTATGTGCCTGGTTTTATGCCAGTACCAGGCTGTTTTGATTACAGTGGCCTTGTAATACAGTTTGATATCAGGTATTGTGATCCCTCTTACTTTGTTCTTCTTTCTCAAAATTGTGGCTGCTATTTGAGGTCTTTTATGGTTCCATATAAATTTTTGAAGTGTTTGTTCTATGAAAAAGCTCTTAAATCATGCCTAATTCATAAATTGAGAATTTTTCTCTTAGTTTCTCTCTTCAAGTGACTATATCCATAGTCATAGCTATAAATCAGTGCTTTACAGCTGTGATTTCTAGGTAATTGTAACCTATGGTGAAGGATAAAGTTTTTTTTTTCATTTTCTTTTTAAATTTATAATCTACCAGAGACTGATACATGTATAAAATTTAACAGAAAAGAGTGATTATAAGAATTAATTTTAAAAAGATAAAAAATAAAAAACCCTAGTTTTAAAATATAAAAAATACTCTGTACAATGGCTGTAAAGGTTTCTAAACTCTTACTTTCAATTTCAGCTCCGATCCTGAAATGTTGGCAGCTCAGCACTTGTCCATGTAGCACACATCGAGCAGTACTGCACTAATATCATGTGCATACTCAATTAATTCGAAATTCACATGCATGCCCAGATCCTTCCACTGACCTTTAGATTCACACTTGGATATGAGCAACTCTCCTTTTCAGGTAATGGCACTGTATATCTACTCAGTAGAAGTGTGCTATTATCCTCCATCCCCTCTCCCCTTATAGACTGTTGTTTTACATCCCTATTAACTGACAATAGTCCAAGCCACTCTCATGTCTCATCCAACTTGGAACTGACCTTCCCGCTGCTCCTCTCCACTAACCACTCTTTATTCCCCATATATCTGTAAGTATGGTTTTTCTAAAGAAGTGCGTCTTTATCACCATCAAGGTCTTTACGTTTTAATTAGTTTCCTTGTCTGAATGATATGTAACATTTACATTTTCACAGGATTAGGAGAGAACTTCAGCGTGCAGGGTTCTGTAGGGAGAGAAACATCGTTTTCCTCATGATCTCCAACTGCATGCCTCTCCAGTCTTTCAGACCAATAGCTGAGTTAGAGCTTATCCTTTCCCAGGGATGACTGGCATATCACGGAGCAAGCTAATTTTTCAGCAGCAACCTGGAAGTAATGCACTGGGTTGAATTCTAAGAAAAGTAGACGAAGGAGGATAGGACATACTGGTATGAGTACACTTAATTCAAATTGAGCTGAATTTATTGGTATCAGTATCTTTATCAAGAATCTGGATTTAATGTGTTAGCTTGAGCATCTGGAAGCCTGATTACTTGGCTGGTACTTGGGCTCAGCAGTGGCTAACATTTAATGAGGCAGAGATGCCTGAACATTTCTAGGCTGTGGAGGAAAGAGAAAAGCTTAGGAAGATGTGAATGGTAGAGTAGTTTATAAAGTATAGACTTCTCATCCCCCTTATTGTTCTGCCCTTGATGAGATTCCAGAGGACACACCTTTGTGAGAAATTTATTGGTGAGAGGGCCCTGGCTGGTGTAGTTCAGTGGATTGAGCTCGGGCCTGCGAACCACACGATTGTGGTTCGATTCCCAGTCAGGGCACATGCCTGGGTTGTGGGCCAGTTCCTAGCAGGGGACTCACGACAGGCAACCATACATTGATATTTCTCTCCTTCCCTTCCTCTCTAAAGATAAATAAATAAAATCTTAAAAAAAAAGAAATTTATTGGTGAGAGGAATAGACCTCTGTGGTAGCTCTAAGCTGGGAAATATCATTGGAATATACTGGCATTGGACTAGACTCATTGACTTTAGTGGGATTCTGCAGTGGCAGCAAAGTGCTTTGGCCATGCTTAGAGTTCATTGATAAAGTCACTGTAATTGCCAAAATAAGGCTTCAAGTGTGGAGTGACCGTTAATGTTTTTAAATGCAGGAGTCTGTGGGGTGGCTAATCATGATGTCCTTAGGATTATATCTTGGCCAATTACTAAATTTTTACTTTATCTATACAACTGGGGCAACCCTAGATATGTTGAATATGAACTTGACTTGAGTTACTGAAATAGGGAGAGCATTTTCTTTTGATTAAAGGAGGGGCTGATTTTCTTTTAGAAAGGACATAAGATACCACCATAAATACATGCTTCAAATCTTTCAGGGCTTTCCCAAAAGGACCTACTGTTAATAGGAAAAAGCCCAGCCTTTTAAGAATTAATAAAAATGGGTTCTGGATTAATCTCGGGCCGTAAATTCCTCAGTAGCACGTTAGTCAAAGTTGAGGTTTATGGAGGTCACTTGATCTTCATCACTGTGAGCCTCGTTCTTGCCAGACTAATCCTATAGTTACTTTCCACTACCCTGAGCAGCTAACTGTGTCAGGCTTGGGAATTTGCACAGTTTTCATTCACACTGACTCCTTGTGGAGTAAGGACTATTTTGGAAGGCCCAGGCAGAAGCTTGTGGAATTGGGCCTCACTTACAAAAGATAAAACCCTAAGCAGTACTACATCCCTAGAAACATTGCATGAATAGGGCACTTCCGAAATCTTAAGATTCCTATACATCTCACCCCCTTTTTGATATTTTGGTTATTTTCCTGTCTTAACCAGTGCTACAATATACATTCCCTTTTGATTTGCTGACTGCATAGGTGGATCTTGGGGAACAGCTACGGACTAAAACAAACATAATCAAAGTAACTACAATTGCTTTGCTTTCTAAAATGTAGTGTCAATATAGTCTCTTGCAAATGGTATGCAGCAGTTGACCTGGCAATTTTATTTTTTTCTCTCTATGAATTAGTAAGGACAGTCAGACGCAGATAGGCCTTTAACTCATAGACAGAGCCACATACCTCCATATTTTCAGGGCAGGGCAATGATAATTTTCTTGATCGCTGTTGTAGTATGGCCCATAGGAAGCTTATGATACTACATTTTTGTAGTATCAACTTGTGTCTAGGCTACAGGGTGCCCACATATTTGACTAAATATTACTTTAGGAGTGTCTGTGAGGGAATTTTTGAATGAAATTAACATTTGAATTTTCAGATTGAATAAAGCTGATTGCACTCCCCAATGTGGGTGGTCCAATTTTGATCCACTGAAGGCCTGACTAGAACAAAAAGACTTGGAGTAAGGGAGAATTCCCTTTCTTTCTGCTTGCTGTTTTTGAGCTAGGACGTGGGTCTTCTCCTGTCATTGGCCTTGGACTGAAATTTATACCGTCAGCTCTTCTTGTTCTTAGGCCTTTGTACTCCGACTGGAAATTACATCATCAGCTCCTTTGGTTCTTGGCACTAGAGGCTCAAACTGGACCTAAGCCATTGACTCTTCTGGGTCTCCAGCTGTCCACTGTGGATCTTGGGATTTCTTAGTCTCCATTACCATGTGAGCCAGTTCTTTATAATAAATATCTTTAATAAATACTTTTATATCTCTTATTAGTTCTGTATCTCTAGAGAATCCAGACTACCATACACTTTAATCATCTGGTTATCTAGAGAACATCAGCCCGGCCCGGTAGACCAAAGCCATCATCCTTTTTGAATCTGAGGAGTGAAGAGTAGCAAGCAACCTAGAGGATTTAGTAGGACTCATACATGCCAGATGGCTGATGACAAACTGGTTTATTCTTATAATCATCTAAAATTTAACTCATTATAGTATTTGAATATTGGTTCAACACTTCTGAGTCTATATGGTTTTTCCTTTTACCAAATGACTGTTGTTTAATTAAAGAAAAAAACCCCTCCATATTAATTTAAAAGGAAGCTACTGATTTTTAATAACTTACACAGTATCAAACCTCTGAAACACAAATTTCTCCATAGCTTTTTGACTTGACCTTTATCTTTAAGTGATTATTTTTATTGTTGTTTGTTCACCAGAAAATAAATGTATGGATTTTTCCCTTGGACTGGCATGGCTCAGTTGGTACAGCATCAGCCCACACAGGAAAATGCTGCCAGTTTGACACCAGGTCAGGGCATATGCCTGGGTTGCAGGCCCAGTCCCCAGATGGGGCACGTGGGAGAAGCAACCAATCGGTGTTTCTCTCTCACATCCATGTTTGTCTCCTTCTCTTTCTTTCTCCCTTCACCTCTCTCTAATAAAATAAAATAAAATCTTTTAGATTTATGGATTTTATTATATTTATTTTACACATACATACTTATGTGTAAAAATAATGTGACATTTTAAAATACAACTATAGTTTAATGATAAATAAAAATTAGAATAAAAGTTAGTTTGGCAGCTTTAGAAATAAGTGAGTTTCTGTCATCAAGTTTTTTTGTGAATTATATTTTATTGATGGTGCTATCACAGTTGTCCTGATTTTTTCCTCTTTGCCCCCCTCCACCCAGCTCCCCCTGTCACTCAGGCAATCTCCTCACCGTTGTTCATGCCCATGGATCGTGTGTCTAAGATCTTTGGCTACTCCATTTTCTGCACTGTACTTTATATTCCTATGGCTATTCCATAGCTACCTGGTCATACTTCTTAATCCCCTCACCTCTTTACCCATTCCCTCACAACCTCCTCCTATCTGGTAACCATAAAAATGCTCTCAGTATCCATGATTCTGTCTCTGTTCTTGTTTGCTTAGTTTGTTTTTTAAATTGTTGATGAAAGATATGTATTTTTGCCATTTTATTGTTTACAGTTTTGATCTTTTTTCTTAAGTAAGTCTGTTTAATATTTCATATAAGATAATGGTTTCATGATGATGAACTCCATTAGTTTTATCTTGTCTGGGATGCATTTTATCTGTCCTTTGACTGTAAGTGATATCTTTGCTGGCTACAGCAATCTTGGCTGTAGGTCTCTGCTTTTCATGACTTTGCATATTTCTTGCTAATCCCTTTTAACCTGCAAAGTTTCTTTTGAGAAATCAGCTGATAGTCTATGGGAACTCCCCTGTGGGTAACCAACTGCTTTTAAGGTTCTCTCTTTACCTTTAACCTTTGGTATTTTAATTATAATATGTCTTGGAGTGGGCCTCTCTGCATCCAGCTTGTGTGGAGCTCTCTGTGCTGCCTGGACTTGCATGTTTATCTCCTTCACCAAATTAAGAGAGTTTTCTTTCATAATTTTTTCAAATAGATTTTCAATTTCTTGCTTTTTCTCTTCTCCTTCCCGGACCCCTATGATTGGGAATATTGGACCTCTTGGGGTTGTCCCAGAGGCTGTTTACACTATCCTTATTATTATTATTATTTTTGGATTCTGTTTCTTCTTGTTGTTTTGATTGGTTGTTTTTTGCTTGCTTATATTTCAAATCATTGATTTGGTTTTCAGCTTCATTCACTTTACTGTCGATTCCCTGTAAATTATTCTTTAATTCAATGAGTGTATATCCTTCATTTATGACTGGATCTTTTTTATGCCCTTGAGGTCCTCACTAAGTTCTTGAACATCCTTATAACCAGAGTNGGTTGTCCCAGAGGCTGTTTACACTATCCTTATTATTATTATTATTATTTTTGGATTCTGTTTCTTCTTGTTGTTTTGATTGGTTGTGTTTTGCTTCCTTATATTTCAAATCATTGATTTGGTTTTCAGCTTCATTCACTTTACTGTCGATTCCCTGTAAATTATTCTTTAATTCAATGAGTGTATATCCTTCATTTATGACTGGATCTTTTTTATGCCCTTGAGGTCCTCACTAAGTTCTTGAACATCCTTATAACCAGAGTTTTGAACTCTGCATCTGATAGATTGCTTATCTCCATTTTGTTAAGTTCCTTTTCTAGAATTTTGATCTGTTCTTTCATTTGGGCCATGTTTCTTTGTCTCCTCACTTTGTCAGCCTTCCTGTGCTTGTTTCCATGTGTTAGGTAGAGTTGCTTTGACTCTGTGTGTTGGTAGTGTGCCCTAATATAGTAGGTGTCTGTAGGGTCCAGTGGCACATTCTCCCTTGTCACTGAAGCTAGATACTCAAGGTATACTCTTTGAGTAGGCTGAGTACACCCTCCTCTTGTAGTTGAGCCTTGGTTGCTGTTGGCAGATCAATGGAGGGTTTACCCAGGCCAGTCAGATGCAAGGACTGGCTGTGACCACTTACCACCGACCTTTTCCCTCTGTGGAGGATCAGCCATGCAGGGAATGGGTGGTGATGCTTAGAAGTGTTCGCTTGCTGTCCACTGTGTGTGCTGGCCCTGGGGTTTCCTGGGTGGTGCAGGCCAAGGTCAGCCCCTACCTGTGTTTTTCTTGGGAGGGTGCCCTTTTTGAGCTATAAAGCAATCTGAGAAGACTGCTACTTGTGATGGACTTGGAATTTCCTAGGTGAAGCCAAGCTGTGAATCTAGGTTGGCTGCTGCTAGTGCTGGGCCTGGGGCTCACTGAGGCCAGCTGCTGCTTTTTTGAGAGGATTTAGGACAGGGATGTCAAACTCATTTTCACCGAGGGCTGCATCAGCCTCGAGGTTGCCTTCAAAAGGCTGAATGTAATTTTAGGACTGTATAAATGTAACTGCTCCTTAACAGTTAAGCAAGAGTTCAGTGCTGCTGCTGGGTGGAAATAAGGTGCCGGGCTGAATAAAACAAGGTGGAGGGCAGGATTTGGCCTGCGGGCCTTGTGCTTGCCACCTGTGATTTAGGATGTTGTGAAGCATGAGCCAAGACCACCCATTCATATGGAAAAGCAGCTTGGATGAGCTTGTGAGTTCAGTGGGGCAAGTCTCTGGGGATCTCCAAGATGGGTCAAACAGTGTTAGCCAGGTTAATGAAGTTTCAGATATGGCATCAGCTTGCTGGCTTTGTAGGGGGATGGTTTAGAAAAGGGACAATGAGGTCTCCTCACCTTGATGCCAGACACTTCAGTTTCTCCCTCTATGCCACTGATACCTACCCAGTGCTGGAGCTTGGAGGGAGTGGGTCTGAGTAGGTGAGTCCATGTGTGGGTTCTTTACAAGGAACTGCTTGGGAATCTAGCAGTTTCTTCCACTGACTCAGTCCCTGCCGGGTTTTGCAGCCAGAAGTTTTGAGCACCTATATTCCTAGCAATGGAACCCTGGGCTGGGGGGCCTGGTGTGGGCCTGGGACTCCTCACTACCAAGATATCCCTCCTGAATTTTTATTCTCTACATGTGGGTGTGGGGTCAGCCCATTCTATGTTGGCAGCTCTCCTACCAGTTTGGGTGCATGTGGTTTCTTTAATTCTGTAGTTGAAAGACATCCATTCAACTTGATTTCTGAAAGTTCTAAGTGATGGTTGTTCTATATTTTAGTTGTAATTTGATGTTGTGTGAAGAGGTGAGCCATGTCTGCCTATGCTACCATTCTGACCAGAAGTCACTCTGTCCTCAAGTTTGTATAATTGACTATACCTAATGCTCTTAAACAAGTGAAATCTTGATTATATTTAGTATAATAGATTACTACAGAAAATAAGAGAAGCAAATTTGTTCAAATCTCATGCTTTGTTCAAGTAAAGAAACAAAATTTATTTCAGTGATTTATGTCCTATTTATTATGGTCCAGACACTGTAATAGGAACTTGGAATATAAGATGAACAAAACAGGTAAATCTATAGAGAAGCTTGCTTTCTAGCAGCAGGAAGCAGACAGTACACAATATAACATAACAAAACTGGATGGTAAGTACTATGACAAAAATAAAACAGAAAAATATAAGGGACGCAGTTATGGAGGGGCTATTTCAAATAGGTGATTTTTTTTCAGGACAGGACTTAATCTCTAAAACCTATAAAGAATTTATAAAACTCTATATCAAAAACAAACAAACAAACAAATGAACAACAACAGAAACACCCCAGTTAAAAATGGGCAAAGGTCCTGAAGAAACATTTCTCCAAAGAGGACATATACATGGCCAATAGACATATGAAAAGATGCTCAACATCACTAAGTATCGGAGAAATACATATTAAAACCACAATGAGATATCACCTCACACCTGTCAGAATGGCTAACATCAATAAATCAACAAACAACGAGTGCTGGTGAGGATGTGGAGAAAAGGGTACCCTTTTGCACTGCTGGTAGTAATGCAGATTGGTGGAGCTACTGTGGAAAGCAGTATAGAGTTACCTCAAAAAATTAAAACTGAAACTGCCTTATGACCCAGGAATTCCAATGCTGGGAATTTATCCAAAGAAACCTGGAACACTAATTTGAAAGAGTATAAGCACACCTATGTACATTGCAGCATTATTTACAATAGCCAAGATTTGGAAGGAGCCCAAGTGACAACCAGTAAATGAGTGGATAAAAAAAAAAACCATGGAACATTTACACAATGGGATACCACTCAGCTATGAAAAAGAATAAAATTTTAGCATGGGTAGACCAGGAGAGCATTATGCTAAGTGAAATAAGCCAGTCATAGAAAGAGAACTACCATATGATTTCACTAATCTGTGGAATCTAATGAACACACTGAACTAACAAGCAAAATAGAGACAGACTCATCCAAAAGAGATGAATCTGAAAGCTCTGGGTGAAGGGGGTTAGAGGGTGGAGGGATAGAGCAAAAAAGAAAAAGGACTCATGGACTCCAACAACAGTGTGGTGATTTGGGGGAAGACAGGGTGGGTGGAGGTGGAAAAGGAAGTTTGAGGGGGATAAATGGTAATGGAAAAATAAAAATAAAAAAGGAACTATTGAGAATCTGACATTTATTCAAAAACTCGAATGGCTCTGTTTTGTAGGTACCTGTTGGGAGTGTCCCAGTCAGAGGAAATGGCCAGTGTAAAAGTCTTTAGGCAGGGGTGTGTCTGGAGAGTTCAAGTAACTGGAAGTAGAACAGTATGAGATATAGTAAGTTAGGAGAGAGCAGTAAGAACTGACATGAGAAAAATAGAGGCATAAGGCTCAGATTATACAAATAATTGTAGATTACCATAAAGACTTCTTGTTTTTTTTACTGTAACATCAGAAGCTATTGATCAGTTTTTAGCAGAAAAATGACATAGTTTTATTTATGATTTAAAATGATTACTGTATTTTGGGTTCTGCAGAGAAACATCCATTATGCACATACACACACACACCTTTATTGTGAGTGATTTTCTTATGTGACTGTGGATGCTGAGAAGACCCATAATATACCATCTGCAAGCTTGGAAGCTCAGGAAAGCTGGTGGTTTTCTTCTAGTGCAAGTAGAAGTACCAGGAGAACTGATGGTTTAAGTTTTAGTCCAACTCTGAAGGCCCGAGAACCAGGAGAGCAGATTTATTTCAAGTCCTAGACTGAGGACAGGAGAAGACCAAATTCTAGTTTAGTAGTTAGGCAGAGAGAGTGAATTCTTTCTTCCACATTTTTGTTCTATTCATGCTGTCAAAGAATTGGATGATCCCCACCAACATTGGGTAGGGCAATCCACTTTATTCAGTCTACCATTTAATCTCATCTGGAAACATCCTCACGGACAAAATTAGAAATAATGTTTAGTTAAATATCTCTTTACTCCATTCTTCTGTCAAGTTAACATATAAAATTAACCATCACAATTACTCTCAGTGGCTATATTGAAAGTAGATGTAAAGCAGGAAGACTAGTTATGGCTATTGAGATAACAGTGATGTGACCAGTATCTTAGCAGTGGAGATGGTAAAAAGTGATGAAGTGTTGGACTTACTTTGAAAATTGAGTCAAAAAGATCTCCTCATGGGTTTGATAAGGGAAAGGGGGAATCAAGGATGTCTTTAAGGTTTTGGGCATAGATAATAAGGAGATTTGTGACTTGGACAGGGGTTGTCATGTAGTTAGTTACAGAAACAGTTCTTAGACTTGGTTTGCAGTGTTTTTAGTTTACAGATTTAAGTGCTTAAATATCATAGATGGTAGGAACAATAACCACATTTGTTTGGAATTTGTGTTTATATAGTTGTATCTGGGATTTTATTTTGAATGGAAAGGGGCTTGCTGTGTATGTTTGCCTAATATAAATTGCTGAATTGTAGTCTAAAGTCTTATTTGTGAATTACAGTTATCTTCATGAATCAGGATTTTGATTTCAGTTTACCCATTGACCTGGATTAATGTATTTCTCAGAGTATTCATGTATATTTATTGATTTAACAGCTATATTTTAATGCCTTCTATATATCAGGTATTGCATTAGGTGCTGGGTTACAGCAATAAACAAATAATTGTCTTCATGGTGCTGTAATCAATATGTCGAAAAGTGTTTTGTTTGTATATTTGTAATTGTTTTGTTTTTTTTCATTAGTTTCTGTGGAATAATTGGAAATAAAAATTAGTCTTTATCTGGGAATAAATATGAATTTTAGACTTTATATCTGTCAAGTTCCCACAGGAAGTAGATGTCAATCAAAATCGTATAATTTAAAGATGACTTATTTTTAAAGACATGGTTGTAGAGGAACCTCAGTGTAATGCAGTGACCAGAGGCTTAATTTCTGAGTGTCTTAATTTCTTATTTTACTTGTGTCTTCTGGATCTGCTTGGGTTTAGGCTTATATATACCACTTCTGTTTTGTAATGGAATTCCATTCTTCATGTCCATTTTGAAGGTTTGGTGGGTCAGGTACTATCCAGTTCAACATGAGCAGTTCATATCAGTGACTTGATATAAATGGGCAGGTGGTTATCTCTACGAGTACCTAATAGTAAGCTAGAAGCTGCCTTTCAAATGGGGAGCAGTTGTCTGCAGAGAAAGGTATGGGTTCTCCTGGATGCAGGTCACACACGTCAGCTTCTTGAGGCAGAAAGCAGGATGGAAAAGGATGGACTGTGAAATTAGAGGGGCAAGTGGAAAGTATTTGACGTGCTTTGAACACTGAAGAATTTCCTCAAATTTTTATTGATAAGCATTTAATCAGCTTATCTGTTAGTATACATCTTTTTCTATAATAAGGTATCAGTAATGATTTGATTTGAGATTAAAATTTAGAATTAATTTTATAATAGTGATTTTCTCATTGTGCCTTTTTAAAAAAATTTTTAAATATATTTTATTGATTATGCTATTACAGTTGTTCTATTTCCCCCCTTTCACTCCCTTCACCCCTCACACCCTCCCCCACCATTCCCCCCGTTTCGTCATGTCCATGTGTCACAAGTTCTTCAGATTCTGTATTTCCCGTAGTATTTCTGCCCTCCCCCCTATCTATTTTCTACCTACCGTCTATGCTACCTATTCTCTGTACCTTCTCCCCACTTCTCCTCCTCCCACTCTCTTGTTGCTAACCCTCCATGTGATTGCCATTTCTATGGTTCCACTCCAGATCTAGCTGTCCTCTTAGTTTGCTTTTGTTTTAGGTGTGGTTGTTAATAACTGTGAGTTTACTGTCCTTTCACTGTTCATATTTTTATCATTGTGCCTTTTTTTATTCAGTGGCATGTATTTCTTTCTCCTTTCCTTTTGTTTCCTTTCCTCTCCTTTTATCTCCTCCCCTTCTCTCCCCTCCTTTTCCTTTTGCTCCTTTCCCTCTCCCTTTCATTTCCGTTCTCTTTCTTTAGATGTCCAAGTAGTAGTTAGAATATATTTGTGTTGTATGTTACATTGCAATACACGGCTAAACTAAAGAGGTCTGTTCCAGGCTAGACTGGTAATTCACTTCTAGCCAGATGTACTTTCTAGTTTTTCTGCTAATACCTGCCTGTTTCTGCTCTTTAAGAGAAACATTGGATGAGGTGATTTGCTATTATCTGCATTATTTATGTTGAGATAGGTCTATGGCCAAGTAATTAGAAAGCAAATGAATATAATTGGAATGAATCAACTTCTCTTGGACTATTTTAGTTTGTCCTTACCTATAGAGCTCCTACTTCACAAATTACTATATTTTTGTATTTTTAAAATAATGTTTAATTTTTGAATACATTTAGCTAGCTTTAGGATGACAGATGTTATTGTTTCTGGTGTATGTGTGTGTGTGTGTGTGTGTGTGTGTGTGTGTATATATATATGTTTTTCCTTTACTTTTTTCCTTTATATATATAAAGCATATATATAATGTATATAGCAGATTCTTGCTTTGTGAAACACTTTAAATTCAGAAAGCTTTGGTACCATCCTTTATTTCCCCCCACAGTACTTACTGTTATATCTCTTGGTTCATTTTCAGTGTTGTATAATGTTTATGATGTAACAATTAATGTGTACACATAAAATATGTATTGCCAGAAAACTAACTTCTTATTGTTAATTCTGTGGTAATTGTGTGTGGGGGAATTTGATAATTCTACTTTATAATTAGCTGATATTATTTTAAATCATTATATGAACATCTTTGAAAAATACTCTTTTGTCTTGACAATTCTGGCTAAGTGTCAGTTTCAGTGAAAAAAAAGCTACATTAAAGAATCTGTTCCCTTGGAGGCCATCAGGACAGGCTGGGATTATGAGAAACCAAATGTCACTTCAATTTATTCAGCACAAATTTATCTTCCAAAGGAAACTTAAAATTATACTGCCTACTTTTTTCCTATTTTTGCTGAGAGCCTCATTTTATATTGACATTCATATTCTCTTTTGTAATTTAGCTTGAAAATTATTGTTAAGGTTTCTCATCATATGAAGAATTGCATTGGAAATATCTGGCTCTATATTGTGCAATGATTGATCAGTGGCAGGTGATTAAAAATTACTTATCTCTAAACATTTAAGTGCACAAAGTTAACATGTCTGGATTGTCAACTTCATAAAAAAGTAGTTTATTCTCTGGCTGGTGTAGCTCAGTGGATTGAGCGTGGGCCTGCGAATCGGACGATCGCGGTTCGATTCCCAGTCAGGGCACATGCCTGGGTTGCAGGCCAGTTCCCTGCAGGCCAACTCCCAGCAGGGGACGCACGAAAGGCAACCATACATTGATATTTCTCTCCCTCTCTCCTTCCCTTCCCTTTTAAAGATAAATAAATAAAATCTTTAAAAAAAGTAGTTTATTGTTTTGGGAATGCTTTGGTCAAATTCCCATCTGTAGGCTGAAAGATTCTCTAACATTAACCACATAATTAATAAATTTTCCTTAAATTCTAATAATGGATTAACAACCTATGACTTTCGTTTGTTCTCAAATAATAATGAGATCTGTGGAAGATATTAGACTATTACTTCAGGGGACGAAAATGTGCAGAATTCCTGTTTGAAGGGAATTTTGCCCAGGACTTAAGCATGTTTGCATTTTTATATTTTTATTAAAAGAATACCGAGTGTCCTGCCCATTGAACTGCCCTCAGTTTAGTAATTTGGTTGATCTGTTTAATACCAAGGACACCCATTCTGCCTTAGGGAAGAGAGCAAAGGGAGCAGAAACCCCCACCCATATCCCTTTTCCTCCCTTGCCACTCACTGCTCAGTGAGGTCAACAGGGCATAGCCATATATCCTAGCGGGGCAGCTTCACTTTATTTGGTGCCCAAAGCTAATTGAGTATCAGTCATCAGCTCCTGGGAATACCTCTGAGATATTTGCTGCTACAGGATTGAAAAATGACTCACTTAAAGTCCCAATGTGCTTAGCAACTTCTGTGTATAACCCTTTGAGTGATCTGTGCTTCTTCATGTCCTGAAATGAATGTTTCATTGTTCTTAAAAAGAAAACAAAGGCCAACTTTGGAGAGGGGCATTTCTCACATATGTTCTCAACACTGATGCGTCTCAAGGTAGTTCCTTGGTTACTTTTAATACCAAATACAAAAACAAACTCCATGAAGAGGGATGTATTATTTCCTAAAAGGATAAATATGATCTTATGAAAAATAAAGGTATTTGAATTTTACCAAAATTGGAACAGCAAGTAAAATAGAGTTCTTAATATGATTCATTTTATTCTCTTGATGAAGAGGTGTGAGAAAGTACTCTTAATTATCAGTTTATTAAGAAGCAATATACCCACTATTAGACCATTAAAACAGCTTGCTGTGCATAATAGTGTATCAAAAACATTTTGTTTATATGGCTGTTTCTGGGTCTTATCTCTATAAATTGGGCCCAGTAACAGGCATTTCAGCAAACATTTCAAAATCCTGGCTGTGATAAGCACCCCAGAAACACACTTTTGGGGAATTTGTAAGTAAAAATGCGTATGTTGGCTTTAGAGATTTTATGTGACTCAAGTATCTAAGAGTAGTATTAATATTTGTTTATACAGTGTTTGGGTATAAATGCATTTATTTTAGATTTTTATTATTTTCAGAAAAACTAATTTTTACTTCTTGAATGAGAATTCTCTCTTCCAGTGGAAGATAGAACATTTTCATATGTACATATGAAATCATTAAGATACTATTTTTTAAGAAAAATATTTATTTATTTTTAGAGAGAGAGGAAGGGAAGGAGAAGGAGAGGGAGGGAAACATTAATGTGTGTTTGCTTTTCACATGCCCCCTACTGGGGACCTGGCCTGCAACCCAGCCATATGCCCTGACTGGGAATTGAACTGGCGACCCCTTGGTTTGTAGGCCATCACTCAATTCACTGAGCCACACCAGCCAGGGCAAAATACTATTATTTAACCTAGGTGATGTGACTTCAAAGGAACTGTGTGAGGCACTGTAGAAACTGTAGAATTTT
Source organism: Sturnira hondurensis (assembly GCF_014824575.4). NCBI lineage: Eukaryota > Metazoa > Chordata > Mammalia > Chiroptera > Phyllostomidae > Sturnira > Sturnira hondurensis. The sequence continues at coordinate 18,920,761 of NW_028083059.1, forward strand.
GAAATGCCTATTTTGTAATTGGTTGGCTCTTAAGTTTCTTATTCCTTTGTACAAGAAAAAAGATTTTTTCTGTCCTAAAAAAAATATGTGATTTATTTTTAATTGACTAGGGAGATCTTGGAGAGGAAATTTTGGGTAAAGACTGTAATTTTAAGTTACATCTTGATACCACAGAAGTATCGGAAGTAATTATGACACTAGTACACAGTATCATAATTTTCTTATTATCATACTTAGAAACATTTTTATATTTAAAAATTGGAATTTTAGTAAGAACGTACTGGTGAATACTATTTTTTAATATGAATTTGGAAACAAATCTAGTTTCATTTAGAATTGTATAAAATATTTTAAATATATACATGTGTATTTCCTATAGAATGAATCTTTCCTTACATTTGGATTTCTCTTAATTATGGCCATGTTGGGTGAACCAGGCCAGGAAATGAAAAGGGAGCCTCGTGCAGAAAAATGTCAAACATACTTTTCTCAGCAGTTGTTGAACTGCCCAGTCATTGATGGGATACAATTATTGTTTAGGTGTTCATTCTACTAGTGAGTTAAAGAGAGAGAATTTGAAATATGTTGTTTTCTAGGTATGAGAAATAAAACGAAGAAAGCAAAACAAGCAAACATGCTACCAAAGCTCAGACTTTGATTTTGGAGTTGATTTGTGAGACCAAATGACTAATGCCTTTCATACTGCTGCACAGTGTCAATAAGCAGGAGGCAGGGCTGAGAGAGTAGCTGCAGATAGGAAATTACATGGTTGCTGCTGTCTTCTCTGGGAGTTTTAAAATAGAAATAATGTTACTTCTGAGTGTGCAGAGCTGGACTTTTGTGCTCTGGTGGTAACCAGTCTTAGAAGAAAATGAGTATGTCATGCTTCAGTGCTACTGCCTTTAGTATTTATTGTTTGTAAGCATGGTTTTGAGAATGTTGCTGGAAGTAAGAGGAAAGGAGGGAAATAGGTATTGAAGCAAACAATAATAAAATAGATCTATCACTGGGACTCTCTCTGCAACAGGCAGCAAAGTAATTTAAGATGTATTGCACTGTATTTTCAAGAAAAAAATATAAGGTGAAAAAATTGGAGTGGATTATTGTCCTGTAGGTGGTAGTTTTTATTTAAATATGGCACCTTTGATATTGCCTTATCCTTTGTAAACAATTACTTTTGTTTAATATTGAGGGTATGTGTCTAGGGTGGGGCTGCCTTTTTGAGAGTAAGTCAGTGTCAGGAAGATCGCAGTGAGTTACATCCCGAGGCAATGATGCTGGAAGCAAGTGATGCTGGGGAGTCTTACCAAACTCGAATTCCTTGAAAACAGGCACCAAACTTTTATTGTTATTATTATTATTTTAGTTAAAGAGATATTTTATTTAAGAGTGCCTGTGGTTGTTAGGTACCTGATTAAGTATTGGGGATTTAAAGTAGGAGATTATATATATGCATGCGTGAGATAATTACTTATATATATGCATTTCTATGAACATTTAAAAATGAATAAATGAATCCATTTATTAGGGGACGGGGAAATATGTATAGACAGAATCAGTCAGCTTTAAGGCTTTTATTAAATTTCAAATTTTATTTTTAAATAAATGTATTGGGGTGGCTTTGGTTAATAAGATTATATGGATTTTAAGTGTACAGTTTTATGAAACATTTTCTGTATATTTCATTGTGTGCTTTAAAAGGCCTTTTAATTCCATTTCATCAGAGGGATCAGTGGTAGAAGATCATACTGTTGACTTAGGAGACTTATGCCTTCTATTATAGTTATTTGAATTGAATTGTTAACTAGACATGTTTTCATTTATTTACTTGTCCTCCCTGTCTCTCACTTGTTGGCTTTTTAACAAATATTCTTTCAAACATTTGTTAAAGTAGGCAATTGGATTAAATATCCTCAACCTTAGAACTTTTATATTATTTTTAAACAATAAACTTAAAAATAATAATAGTCATGTCATTCAACTTTTCATAATTTACTTCATATTCTATTGTCTTTGCGTATTTATAATGTAAAAATTAAAGAAAAGACAAAATGCAGAAAAATCACCCATGACTTCATTATTCTGAGATCACGGATAACATTTTAGTGTGTAATCTTTAGGATACTTTCCTAAACATTAGTATACATTCATAATTAAATAACAAACCATTTAAACTTGATTCTTTTATACTTAACATTGTGTTATGAACATTTGTTTAATGCCAATAGAGATGTAGCACTTCCTAATATTTCATGTATGTACATAGCATACTTCAATAACATATTTGTTATATGCATGGGGGTGTATGATACTGTGCATGACTATTAATTCTAAGAGCTAAAATATTCCACATGAACTAAGTGTAGGGTGGGACTGACTCAGTATTATGATGACTATTTTTAAGGTACCTCAACATAGAATTAAGAGGTATTTAAAAGTTCTGGTTCTGGCAATAACTTGCTGAGTGATCTTGGTCAAAGTACTTAACGTCTTTCATGTTTGGGTTCCTTATTTGCATAGCAGGTACAAAATTCTCAACACTTACAACTGAGAGAATTAAGTGAGATATTATTTATACAGCACTTAGCACAATGCTAGGTACATGGAAGATGCTCAGTAATAGGTAACAATTATTGAAATCATTTCAGCTTAAGACATTTTCTAGTATTATAAATGCTCCATGGTGAAACATGTTGAGGGAAATATTTCTTCAGTTTCGATTCCTTAATGGATGTTTTACTAGATGTTGAGGATGTAAAATTAAACAACAGATGATTCTTGGCTTTATGGCACACATAATTTGGTGGGGGAAAACGTTGCAGATAAATTTACAGCACTGTACGATTATATCATTGGCACAGTTTGGCCAAACTCTTTTTGATCCCAGCTTTGGGAAACGTTGGCCTGTGAGCCTATGTGAGTTCACAATCCCAATAGTTTTGATTATGAATAGGCCACAGCATTAGTTATTAGTACCACTATGTGATGTGGCTGGAGCATTTTTGGAACACTGATCTGGAAAATTGTGGCCAGAAGCAATCCTAGATGGATTTAAATTTCACTTTTTACGGATGTTGAATAGGCTACTAAATTAAGCATTAGGGTAGCATTATTAGTAAACAGATTTAATTGTACTGAATGGAATATAACCTCAGGTTTTCTTTCAGATCTGTTTATAGCGTTATGGTTTTGGTTACGTAGTTCAATTTGGCAGAGGGACTATTGATATTATGGCAAATGAAATTTATAAAGGTTATTTTGCATCCATATTTCATTATAAAACCTACACAGTAATGTTGCTAATATTTATATACTTTATACCAATCTCAATTTGAGTAAATTTTTACTTAATTTGGGTATTTAAAAGAATACAATGTGTCTGTCATTCAGGAGAAATAATAAACTGGAATGCAAACAATATAGACAGCTGCTCTATTTACCAAACTGTGCTGTGCTTTTAGACCTATTCTGTTTGGTGTATTTATTGGCATGTTCGTGGTATATATATGGTCATATATAACATATATGTAAATATTTATCAAACTGTGGTGTGCTTTGAGACCTATTCTGTTTGGTCTGTGTTTCATCATTAGATACATAATAAATATGTTATATATAACCATATATGATACATAATATATCAATATGCATATATGCATAGATAGATAGATAGATCCAAGTATGAAACTTGGATTTTTATAACTTAAAAGAGATCTTGCCAATGTATTGGGAGTCACTATGAAAACTTTGATCTTTTGGTTTTATAGCTGACAGAATTTTGAAACCTTTATCTCCCTCAGTTAAAGGCAAAGAACTGTCAATGTGTTTGATAGACCTTTGATATTTCATGGCTATTTAGTCCAAAAAATGTGGATTTTTTTGTTGGGAATATATATATATACACATACATATACATATATATTGATTAAAAGCAAGGATGCTTATATCTTTTACTCTTTTTATATGAATGTCACTGTTACTCAAATATGACCAAAATTTTTGTTGGGAATATATATATATATATATATATATATATATAATACATATTATATATATAATATATTATATATTATATATATATTATATATATTCATTCCTTGATATGTGTTAGTATAGTGTGTCCTATGCGATCGTAAAAGTGAAAATGGATTCATTTATACTGTTTTTAATATAAAAATATTCCCAAGGATAAAATTTGCCAAGCATCAGAATATAAGCTTTCTGATCTTTGGTGATCTTTTTAGGTGAAAAAAAATTCTGTGTTCATTAGTATTTATCTTACAATTGATATAATAGATATCCAGCTTGACAATATGTATCAGGGTTATAAATAGTGTGTGTTTGCATATTTTGCTTCCTAGGGTAATTCAGGTTGATTGTGACAAATGCATTTGCTTTCCAAATAAAGTTCTCTGGGCAATTAGAATCAGTGCCATTGTGATTTCTGCTGTCTTCCTTTAAAAGTAAAATAGAAAAAATAATGGCTTTTGGATTTGTTTAGCTAGCTTAAATATGACAAGTTTCAATTTTCTTCAAGAGAGTTTTCTAGTGATTTTATTTTCCTTTATTTGTATCACTCTTATGTACAGCAATTTTCCTTCAAAAGTTTAGCTTATTGAAATTATTTAACAAATATTAAGTAACAAATAATTTAAATTTAGTAGAGAAGTCTAAATCAAGTTCGAAACAGCAAACTGCAAAATGTTTTGGGTGATATTATGTATAGTGGTTAAGACCTATACTCTGGAAGCAAAGTCTTGGATTTACTTTCCAGCTTTACTCACTTAATAGCGGTGATTTGGGGCAAAGCTGTTTATTCTCTAGTTTCTTCATCTGAACCATAAAAATGATAATAGTACTCTCTACATTGGGTTATTGTGAGGGCTTAAATAATGATATTTAACGGTGCCTGAAACACTGTAAACACTCCATTAGCTGTTAGTCATTATTTGTGATGTGCTATTTACCGTTTATAATTGTTCTGTTGAGAAACTATTTTTCTTGTTTTATTTGCTATTTTACATTTCATAGGTAGCTTATATGCTTCATTTTATTTTAAGAAAAAAGACATTTAATATTGTGCTATTTGTGCATGGTGAAACACATTCTTTGGTGTGTGAGAGAAATGTCCAAAACAACATTTCTGTTGGTGCGAATTTTTTTTCCTTTCTTGGTTGGAACAATTAGAACTGAACTGTGAATCAAAGAAAATTAGTGTATGAATAATAGGTTCTCTCTCAGACCTGGAAGGGACTTTTGAATTCACTTTCTCCACTTTATAAAAGAGGAAGCCAGAGCTTTGAATGGCTGTCTTTCTCAAGGTAACATGTCTAGTGCCTCAGAGTTGGTCTGGATCTTTTATCTTTTGCTACGTTAACCTCCCTCTCTATTTTGGTGAATATGGAAATTTTGGTCATATTTGAGTAACAGTGACATTCATATAAAAAGAGTAAAAGATATAAACATCCTTGCTTTTAATCTATTTATTGATACCCTGAGACACATTAAGAACAAGATTCTAGTGGTGATTTAAAAGATTGCTTCTCAGCAGGTTAGTTGGCTATCAGGTGCATAGCCATTGTGCCTATTGTTGTCTAAATCACGGAAGACCTAAAATGCCCCTCTCTCTAGCCCACACCTCAGGTCTTTGCCATGTAATTTTTCCAAAAAGAGAAACATGACCACAGAACAGATTGTTATTTGAGCCAAGAGCTGTTGAAACATTCAGTTAGATTTCTTCCTGGAAATCAGTAGACTAAGACTGTGTTAGCTCATGTTTCATATTACACAAGAGAAAATAAACTCAAAGGTCAGTGGAACAGTTTTACAGCATTACCCTTTTCCAAGGTAATCAGCAGAGCATGTAGTAGAGACGTGAACAGGAGCACGTGCACAGAGAGTGGCTGTTAAGGAGGCTAGCTGCTTAAAGTGCTTGGGACAATACTTGACACTTCCAGACCTAACCAGATGGACCATCTCATAGGACTTACTTTCAGTAATTCTGATTTATTACATTCAGATGATTTTTTTTGTAGCTAGGCAGTCAGGTTTTCACGTTGCCAGAAGACCCCAGAAATTTTAATATTGACCATTAATCATACCTTGGTAAATTGCAAGGGCAATATATTATTAATTTGTTTGCAACCAAGAGACAAGACACAGTGATTAAAATTAATTTCTACCTACATTTGTTAACATAGTCTAATTAATTAATCTGTTAAGAAATTAAAATATGTTTATATCAATGGCTAAATAGTAGGTTCTTTAAGTTGTGTCATTAAATGTCATTGCCATTATCCTAAATATAGAATTCTGGAAATAAATACTTTATTATTACATAAGTAAGTGGTTGAATAAGGCTTTCAGAGTAATACTACTAAGTGGAATGTTTCTACTTTTTTATTAATTGAATAAAAACTTCATGTTTCTGTTTTTATAGGATTTAGATCTGGAATGATCTCAGAAATAATCTCCCATAACCTCCTCACCTTTGCCACTTTTGCCTCCTCACCAGTACCAGAATTAGGAAAGAACATTTAATAAGTAACAACCATTGTTTACCTTCAGGACGCTATTTTAAGTAGTAACAACTCCAATTTTTTAAAGTTAGCTTTTAATATTTTTGAATTAACATCATTCCGTCCCTCCTCAAAAAGAAAGATTCAACGATTTTTATATAATTATAATTTCTACATATATCTCATTAATTTGGAACTCAAAATAGTCAAAAATGCATTTGACTTTAGGCCAAATCAAAAACTATTTAAATAGCTCTTATTACATAACATCAGAAAATAGGAGATCAACTGTTTGTTCTTAGATATGATCTGAAGATGAATTTACCAGATTGGCCACAGTGCATTTGACTGTGTTTTAGAGATAATACAAAATGAATAAGATTTTTTAAAAAGGTTAAAATTATTAATGTACTTAATATTTGCTGATAATTTCATTAATATTTAGATTTTATTGTACTATAACATGATAGGATTGTTCTAATTTTTCAAGGTTTAATTTTTTGACTTAGAAGTCTTTTAATTTTTTGTTTAAGAAGAAAGATGAAACATGTCATAAAAATAATTTATTTTTGGTGTGCTAATTGTATATATAAGCACAGCAGCCCTTATATCAGTGAGATTATCTTTTTGTTTTATAAATGAGGAAGCTGAAACTCTGACAGGCTTAAGTGAAAAATCTATCAGTTTGCTAATAGGCCTAGCAATCCATTAGCAAACCCAACCTTTATTTCTAACATCTGTCATTTCTAATGTGTCATCATGCTTGACACATGATAGGTGGTTCATACCATTTAGTCTTAGACTAAATCCATACATGAAATAACTCATTTAATTAACATCTAGTCCCAAGTATCATGAACCCAGAGGCATCAGTAAGATCTATAACAGTGAGAAAAATTACTTTAGTAAAAACCATAGTTATGCCTGTTGTTATCAGTTTGAGTAGAAATGAGATGTTGGGTATTAATTATCTTCCATCAATTTTTATCAGTTCTCTAGAGTAGATGTAGATTACAAAGTAGTTTGCATTCATCTTAAATAGCACTGACTGCTGAGATGGATGTGTTTTGGCTCCCGGCAGCAGTTGGTGTCTTGACTGGGTCATCACAGCCCCTGACTTGCTATTCACTTTTGTGACTCCATGTGTTTGATGTTGATATAGCACCCAAGTTGATGAATCAGTGTCTTATGTGCGATAATCTATTTTCTTACAAAGCTGGTTGTTGGGTCACATAGGACCTTCAGGAGGAAGGGTATATAGAATTCATCTGAGGATCCCTTTCCGTTTTCTATTTCATTTGGTCAAAGTTTGTCTTATGGGGCTTTTATTCCTCCATGCATGTATATTGTGGAGTCTGGGATCTTCCTGTAGCTCCCTGATAGCCACAACCTCATAGTTTTAGTCAAACTAGTGCACAAAGCCTGGAGGGCTACTGGGACCCAGTGATTAGGAGTCTAGTATAGTTACAGTGGATTGTAACTTTCTTATATTTTAAGAGGTTATTGATTTTTCTATGTTGTTCTTAAATCCAGCAATCATATTAAGTACATTTATTATCCAAGTAGTGTGTTTATTCATCGGTTCATGTGAAAGATATTGTGCTATGTCTTTTAGGTATATTATCTTATTTCATTATTAAAACAACTTTATGAACTAGGCTCCACAATTATTCTCATTTCAGATTAAAATAATTAGTCTTGGTTATAGCTAGTAAGAAGTAGGATTGGGATTCAAATTCAGGCAAAATAATTGTAATCTTAAACCTAAATCTAACCATTATATCACCTTTCCTTAGACACAATCTAGCAAGTAATAGGTGCTCACTAAATATCTGTTTGCCAAATACTTATTCTGTTCCAGTATTTTAATGCTTGGGTACATAATTATGCAAAACAGATATTTCCTTTGCCTTTGTGTAATTTACATGCTAGCTACTCTGGTTTCTGATTATAAGTCTTAACAATGCCTTCTGTAATGCTTTCCCTTGCTGCTTTCTGCTCTACTATCTCCCACACAGAAAAATGTTTTAAAGGCATGGGCTTTGTAATATCTGTGTTCATAGTGACTAGTGTACTACTGGATATATAGTAGATGCTCAGCAATATTTATGGAATAAATAGATGGAGTTCTTCACTACTTGCTCATTATCTTCACTTAAATAGTCCTATTTACTGTTTCCTGATAGATGAAGTGAAGAGTATATGCTGAATTAGATACAGGTTGAAAATGGCGCTGAGATTTTAAATAGAATTTTCAAAATTTATACATTTATTTGTTGATCAGTGACATGTAAACATTTAAAATTAAGGAACAGCACTCAAAAGTAAGACACTGACAACTTCCCATCAAGATGAAGACGTAGGTAAACATGGCTTGCCTCTTCACACAACCACATCAAAGTTACAACTCAACTGTAGAACAAGTATCACTCAGAACTGAGAGAAATTGAGTTCAATGGAAATCTGACCCCTACAGAATTAAAGAATCACATCTGTCAAGACTGGTAGGACGGGCAGAGACATGGAGATATTGAATAGGCTGGTTCGACACTCATGTGTGGTGGATAAAATTCAGGAGGGATATCTCAGGAGTGACAAATCTTCTCATACCAGGTCCCCCAGCCCAGGGCTCCAGTGCCAGGAAGAAAAGTTCCCGTAACTTCTGTTTGCAAAAACCCAGCAGGGATTGAGTCAGTAAAAGAAACTTCTGGAGTTCCAAGCAGTTCCTCTTAGTCTACATGCGGACTTATTCAGACTCACTCTTTCTGAGCTCCTGCACTGGGGTAGCAGTTTCTAAGGCACCATTGGCATATGGGGGAGGAACTGAAGTGACTGGCATCAAGGTGAGAGCTGGGGGACAACTTTCTCCCACACAGAATGGCAGACAGAGGCCAGTGTTTCTTTTCTGAGCCCTCCCCGAACAGATCCATAGAGACCGTAGGTGGGTACCGTATATGAGACTCCGTCAACTTGGCTAACACTGTTTGCTTCACTCTAGTGATTCCTTGAGGCTCTGTCCCTGCAACTGTGAGCCCACTGAAGCTGTTCACTATGGCTTTTCCATATTAATGGCTGGTTTTGGCTCATGCTTCACAACTTTCTAAATCTTCTCAAAGAAGCAGCAGCTGAACTCAGTGAGACCCAGGCCTAGCACTAGCAGCAGCCAGCCCAGACTTACAGCTTGACTTCACCTAGGAATTTCTAAGCCCATCACAAGTAGCAGTCTTCTCAGATTGCTTTATAGCTTAAAAAGGGAACCCCCAAGAAAAATACAGGTAGGGGCTGACCTTGGCCTGCACCACCCAGGAAACCCCAGGGCCAGCACACACAGTAGACAGCAAGAGAACACTTCTAAGCATCACCACCCTTCCCCTGCACAGACAATCCTCCACAGAGGTAGATGGTAAGTGGTCACAACCAATCCTTGTAGCTGACTGGCCTGGGTAAATCCCTCCTGTTGATCTATCAACAGCAACTAAGGCTCAGTGACAAGAGGAGAGTGTACGCAGACCACTTGAAGGGCACAACCTTAGTATCTAGCTTCAGTGATCAGGGAGGTTGTGCCATTGGACCCTACAGGACATCCACTATGTTAGGGCACACTACCAAGACACAGAGTCAAAGCAGCTCTACCTAATACATGGAGATAAACACAGGAAGGCTGACAAAATGAGGAGACAAAGAAACATGGCCCAAATGAAAGAACAGATGAAACTCCAGAAAAAGAGCTTAACAAAATGGAGATAAGCAATCTATCAGATGCTGAGTTCAGAACTTTGGTTATAAGGATGCTCAAGGAACTTAGTGAGGACCTCAACAACATAGAAATGATTCAGTCAGAGATGAAAGATATACTATATGAAGTAAAGAACAATTTACAAGGAATCAACAGTAAAGTGGATAAAGCTGAGAACCAAATCAATGATTTGGAGCATTGATTTGGTTCTTGGAAGCAAAAAACAACCAATCAGAACAATAAGAAGAAAAAAGAATCCAAAAAATGAGGATAGTGTAAGCAGCTTCTGGGACAACTTCAAGTATTCACATCATAGGGTTGCTGGAAATACAGAAAAAGCAAGAATTTGGAAATCTGTTTGAAAAAATTATGAAAGAAAACTTCCCCAATTTGGTGAAGGAAATAGACATTCAAGTCCCAAGAAGCACAGAGAGCCCCACACAAATGGATGCAAAGAGGCCCATTCTAAGACACATCTTAATTAAAATACCAAAAGTTAAAGATAAAGATAGAACCTTAAAAGCAGTAAGAGAAAAGAAGTTAGTTAGTTGGTTAGAAGTTAGTTGCCTACATGGGGAGTTCCCATAAGGCTGTCAGCTGATTTCTCAGAAGAAACCTTGCAGGCTAGAAGGAATTGGCAAGAAATATTCAAAGTCATGAAAAATGTGGACCTACAGCCAAGACTGTTGTACCCAGGAAAGCTGTCATTGAGAATTGAAGGACAGATACAGAGCTTCTCAGACAAGAAAAAAACTAAAAGTTTATCTTCATGAAACCATTATTGTGTGAAATGTTAAAGGGACTTATTTAAGAAAAAGAAGGTAAAAATTCTGAACAATGAAATGGCGATAAGTACGTATCTATCAACAATTGAGTCTAAAAAACAAACTAAGCAAACAAAAGAACAGAGATAGTAGCATGGGTTTGGAATGTTTTTTGATGGTTGCCAGGCGGGAGGAGGGTGTGGGTAATGGGTGAAAAGGTGAGGGGATAAAAATGCACAAATTAGTAGTTACAGAATAGCCATGGGTATGTAAAGTACAGTATAGGAAATGGAGTAGTCAATGAACCCATACATATGACCCATGGACATGAACAGTGGTTTGGAGATTGTCTGAGGAAGTGGGAGTTGCTGGGTTGCGGGGTGGGGGGGTGCAAAAGGAGAAAAATTTGGATAACTATAATAGCATAATTAATAAAGTATAAAAACAAAGATAAGAAACCACATGTACTATGATATCTAATTTTAAATTCTTTTAATTGATTATCTGTATAACAAACTTGTGGGGAAATCCATCCTGTGGAGTCCTCCCAGTCTCAGATGAGAATGAATTATCCTGGACACAAGCTGTTGTTCCTGCAGGAAAGGGGGTGGTGATTCCCTCTAGTGGAGAATGCCCTGAGCCCTCCTCTAAAATGGCTTTATTGAGCAGGGTTGTACATGCATACAAAGCTCCTCAGTCAATGTCTAAAGGTGATAGTGATAGAAAACAGATATTGTTTATAGGTAACAGTTGAAGGAACACAGAGATCTGCCTCAGGTCAGGGTCTGTTAGCCATGCCAATGCCAGATGATTTTTAAGGCATGTTTCATGAGATCAGGAGTTTACTCCTTCTGCTTTTGGACTTAGATATCTGATCCATGGCAACAGGGCTATAGAAAGCAAGGTGAGCCTCAAGGGGTGTAATGCATTCTTTAGGCCTGATCTCCCATGGGAACCTTCAGTGCTAATATAGGGTCATGCCTTCCTCCACCATTCCCGCTGGCATTCCGGTCAAGACTTATAGGCCTCTTTCAAGGTCTTGCTCTCACAGGCTTACAGTCTCTGATATCACACAAAGTGGTCCCCAACATAAACAAGTCTACAAGTTTTTGTACACTTCATAATTATTATTTTTAATAAAATTTCTTTAATCTATGGACCCTGTCTACTAAAATTTATCTTTTAAACTGCTCCCTTTGAAAGCTATTTCTGATGATAACAGTTATTTCCTCTGTCTTTAAGGATTTTTATTTTTGATATAATTTATTATCTAGTTGCAAACCAACTTTTCCATCCTGATTGACCACTGGATTTCCACCCATCCTCCTGCTCTGGATAAACATAGCTAGTTGTCCTGTGGACAAGAACCACCTAATTTTTACATATGTATTGCCCTTCTCTGTTTCTCCAGCTGTTAAACTACACTACTCATCTTTCAAGATACAGTACAAATACCATCTACCCACTAAGGCCTTCTCTAATTTCTTCCCCCACTAATTTCTTTTGTTGTCTTGCTTATTACTTTAACACTTGCTTATCTCAGCCTTATCCTGTCATGAGTTGAACAGTCTTCCTTTGGACTGATTAATTTCTTAAGTTAAGGATCTTGTTTTTTGTAATTGAATTACTAAAGCAACATTATTCTTATCCTGTATTAATTATATTATGTTTTTGTTGTTGTTGCCATTGTATACTTATCCTAGATTGAGGGACATAAACTGTCCACTTAAACTCTCAAATGTCTAAATGTCATGTGACATCCTTAATATGTAGATAATTCTGTGTATTTTGCATGTTTTTTGCTTAAAGAATAAAGTTTCTGTCAGTCTTCATCAAGTCTTTTTAAAGGCCAATTTAAATATCTATTTTTTCCTCCAAAATTTTTTTATTTCATCTCTCTTTGACCTTATTTTCCCCTTTCTTAGCTATTAAAAATTCTATAGAGCATTTAGTTCTGAGTTATTTTCTTGCCTTGAATCCAAGTCTCCCTTAGGAAGCAGCTGAAAATATAAAAACTCAAAAATTAAGCTAGCAAAAAAAGAATTCCCCCCAAGGGTTCCTTAGGATTCAGGCCCACTCAGAAGCACTTGAGAAAGAGTTCCACATCCTAGACATTTTCACATAAGGTATGACTCATTTCCACTGACATATCTTCTGTGCTCACAACTCTGCCTGAAATTAGAACTTTAGTACAGATCTATTATGAACTGTCTTCCAGGAGAGGAAAGATTTTAGCCCATTTCATTTTTTCCCAAACATCTTTCGCTACTTCCCTAAAGTAACTTTTTTCTTTTTTAATGGTCAATCCCATTGACATTTCTTCCAAACTTTTCATAACCCATGCATTTAAGTCAATATTGAGTATGTCAGAGTGTGTATTGGGTTGGCCAGTAAGTCCATTATGTTTTTTCCATAGAATAAATGATACATTTTTCATTTTCACCAAGAACTTTATTGATTTGGATATTTTCAATGTGTTGGCTATATCCCACTATTGTCTTCAAGTCTGTAGAGGCCAGAGGTGCTGCTAAATATCTTCTAGTGCATAAGGCAGCCCCACAGCAAAGAATTATTTGGCCAAAATGTCAATAGTACCAAGAAACTTCGCAAACCACTTTTGACCCACTCGATCAGTCACAGCAGCTTCTGCATATACTGCACAAATCTTTTTTTGTGTTTCAATTGCATTTTTACCTTTCTGTAAATAATGAAACATATTAAACCAAAAATATTGCATATTTTCTTCCATCTTAAAGGTTAAAACTGCACAAAACTCACCAATTATTACTTTTAATGCATGCAGATATGACAGCTGTTACAGTACAATCTAACAAAATTGTTTGAAGTTAAAGAAGACTAAGCACTACTAGAGCCATCATACGGAAAAAACATAACAGACTTTTGGCTAATCCAATATTAATATGCATATATATATATTCTTTATTGTTGTTTTATTAGAGTTGTCCCAAACAACCCACCTGCCCCACCCACCTTCTGCTCCCACAGTCAATCCACACTCTGCTGTCTATGTCCATAGGTCATTTATACCTGTTCATTGATCAGACCCTTCCCCTTCTCTTCCTCTTTTCCATCCTTTCCCTCTACCCACCTCCCATTTGGTTGTTGTCAGTGTGTCTTTCCATTTCTCTGGTTCTATTTTACTTGTTTATTTTACTTGTCTTTAGGTTCGTCTTGTAGGTGAGATCATATGGCATTTATCTTTGACTGATTGGCTTATTTTACTTAGCGTGATACTCTCCAGTTTCCTCCATGCTGTCAGAAAGGGTAGAAGTTCCTTCCTTCTTTCTGCTGCATAGTATTCCATTGTGTAAGTGTACCACAGTTTTTTTGACCCACTCATTCACTGGTGGGCATTTAGGCTACTGTAATGCTGCTATGAAAATAGGGATACATAGGTTCTTTTGAATTGGTGTTTCAGGATTCTCAGCATATAATTCTAGCAGTAGAATCACTGGGTCAAAAGGCAGTTCCATTTTTAGTTTTTTGAGGAAGTTCCATACTTTTTCCACAGTGGTCGTATCAGTCTGCATTCCCACCAACTGTGGACTAAGGTCCCCTTTTCTCCACATCCTCACCAGCACTTGTTTGTTGATTTGTTTGTGGTGGCCATTCTGCTTGGTGTGAAGTGGTATCTCATTGTGGTTTTAATTTGCATCTCTCTGATGGCTAGTAGTGGTGAGCATCTTTTCATATGTCTGTGTGCCCTCTGTATGTCCTTTTTGGAGAAGTGTCTGTTCAGGTCTTTGGCCCCCTTTTATTTGTATTGTTTGTCTTTCTGGTATTGAGTCATATTTGTTCTTCATGTATTTTGGAAATCAAACCCTTATCCGAGGTATCATTGGCAAATATGTTTGCTTATATGGTTGGTTCCCTTTTTATTTTGTTGATGTTTTCTTTAGCTGTACAGAAGCTTTTTAGTTTGATGCAGTCCCATTTGTTTAGACTTTCCTTTATTTCCCTTGCCAAAGAGGATATATTGGTGGAAATATTGTTCTGTGGGGTATCTAAAATTTTACTGCTGATGTTTTCCTCTATGGACTTTTATGGTGTCATGGCTTATGTTTGAGCTTTTTATTCTTTTTTTAAATGCTGGTGTATGGTATAAGTTGTTAGTATAGTTTATTTTTTGTTGATGTACCATTATAGCTCTCCCAACACCATTTGTTGAAGGGGCTATTTTTACTCCATTTTACACTTCTGCTCCATTTGTTAAATATTGACTATAGAGACATGGGTTTCTTTCTGGGCTCTCTATTCTGTTCCATTGTTCTATGTGTCTGTTCTTATGCCAGTTTTAGCCTGTTTTGATTACAGTGGCCTTGTAATATTGTTCGATATAAGGCAGTGTTGTCCCTCCTATGTTATTCCTGTTTCTCAACATTGCTGAGACTATTTGGGGTACATTTTGCTATACATTTTTGAAATATTTGTTATAAATCTATGAAGTATATCATTGGTATTTTAATAGGGATTGTGTTGAATCTATAGATTGCTTTGAGTAGTATGGACATTTTAATGATATTAATTCTTCCAATTCATGAACACAGTATATGCTTCCATTTATTTGTATTTTCCATAATTTCTTTCTTCAGATTTCTGTAGTTTTCTGAGTACAGGTCTTTTACTTCCTTGGTTAAGTTTATCCCTAGGTACTTCATTTTTATTGTTGATATAGTAAATAGGATTATTCTCCTATTTTCCATTCAGATGTTTCATTGTTGGTATATAAAAATGCATTTGATTTCTGAATATTGACTTTGTATCCTGCTGTTTTGCTAAACTCACTTATTAGGTTGTGTAATTTTTCTGTGTGTGTGTGTAGCCTATAGGGTTTTCTATGTTTACTGTCATGTCATCTGCAAGTAGTGACAGTTTTACTTCCTGTTTTCCAATTTGGATGCCTCTATTTCTTTTTCTTATTTGATTATTATGGCTAGAATTTCCACGACTAAGTCGAATAAAAGTGGTGAAAGTGGACACCCTTGTCTTCTTCCTGATCTTAAGGGAAAAGCTTTTAGTTTTTGCCCATTGAGTCTGATGTTGGTTGTAGGTTTCTTGTATATGCTATGCCCTTTATTATGTTGCGCGGTATGCTCCCTCTATTCCCACTTTGCTGAGGGTGTTTTTTAATCATAAATGGGTGCTATACTTTATGAAGTGCTTTTTCATCATCTAGTAATATGATCCTGTTGTTTTTGTCTTTCATTTTGCTTATGTGGTATATTGTATTTATTGATTTGTGAATGGTATACCATCCTTACATCCCTGGGATGAATCCCATATGATCTTGGTGTATGAACTTTTTAATGGATTGTTGGATCTGGTTAGCCAATATTTTGTTGAGGATTTTAGCATCTATGTTCATCAGTAATATTGGCCTCTAGTTTTTCTTTATTGTGTCTTTACCTGGTTTTGGAATTAGGATAATTCGTGCCTCATAAGATGAGTTCAGTAGTATTCCCACATCTTAAATTTTTGGAATGGCTTGGAAAGGATAGGAGTTAACTCTTCCCTAAATGTTTGGTAAAATTCTCCTGTGAAGACATCTGGTCCAGGGCTTTTGTGTGCTGGGAGTTTTTTTGATTACTGCTTGAATTTCACTTGCCATTATTGGTCTGTTTAGGCTTTCTGCTTCTTGATTTAGTTTTGAAAGATTATATGTTTTTATAAATTTGTCCATTTCATCCAGGTTTTCAAATTTCTTGGCATACAGTTGTTTGTAGTAATTTCCTATAATCCTTTGTATTTTTGTGGTCTCAGTTGCAATTTCTCCTCTTTCATTTCTGATTTTATTTATTTGGGTCCTCTCTCTTTTTTTGTTGATGAGTCTGGTTTAAAGGCTTGTTGATTTTGTTTGTCTCCTCAGTGAACCAGCTCCTGGATTTATTGATCTTTTGGATTGTTCTTTTAGTCTCTATGTCATTTAATTCTGTTCTGATCTTGATTATTTCCTTCCATCTACTCACTCTAGGCTTTGTTTGTTATTGTTCCTCCAGTTCTTGCAGATGTAGGGTTAGGTTATTTATTTGAAATGTTTCTGTCTTTTTTAGGCAGGCCTATATTGCTATGAACTTCCTTCTTAGGACTGACTTTACTGTGTCCCATAGGTTTTGGGTTGTTGTGTGTTCATTTTCATTTGTTTCCTGAAACATTTTGATTTCTTTGTTGATCTCATTCTTAACCAATTCACTATTTAATAGCATGTTATTTAGTCTTTATGAATTTGAATGTGAGTTTTTTCCTTGAGGTTTGTTTCTAGTTTCAAGCCATTGTGATCTAAGAAGATGCTTGATATGACTTTAATTTTCTTGAATTTCTTGAGGCTTGTTTAGTGTCCCACCATAAAGTCTGTCTTTGAAATGTTCCATATACTTTTGAAAGGAATGTATATTTTGTTACTTTGGGATTAAATGTTCTGTATATATCAGTTAAGTACATTCAGTCTAGAGTGTTGTTCAAAGCCACAATATCCTTATTGATTCTTTGCTTGGAAGATCTATCCATTGCTGACAGTGAGTGTTAAAATTGCTTATTACGACTGTGTTGCTGTGAATACTTTTCTTGAAGTCTTCCAAGATTTTCCTTATATGCTTGGGCCCTCCTATTTTGGCTGTATATATGTTTATAAGGGTTATATCTTCTTGACTGATTGTTCCCTTAAGTGTTATGAAGTGTCCTTCTTTGTCTCTTTTTATGGCTTTTGTTTTGAAATCTATTTAGTCTGATATAAATATTGCTATCCCAGTTTTTCTGTGTCCATTTGCTTGGAATATTTTTTTCATCCATTTACTTTCAGTCTGTGTAGATTTTTGTTCTGAGGTGGGTCTCTTGTAGACAGCATATATGTGGATCCTATTTTCTTAGTCATTCATTTATCCTAGTCTTTTGATTGGGGCATTTAATCTATTTATATTTGAGGTTATTATTGTTGATAGGTTCCTATTCATTGCCATTTTTCCCTTTTGTACTGGTGTTCCTCTATTTTTCTTCATCTTCTTAAAGCAGTCCCTTTAGTATCTCTTGAAATGCTGATTTGGTTGAGATGCTTTCTTTTAGCCTTTTTTTTTTTTTTTTGGTCTGGGAAACTTCTTATTTTGCCTTCCATTTTAAATGAGAGCCCTGCTGCTAGAGTAGTTTTAATTGCTAGCATTTTATTTCCATTACTTGAAATATTTCTTAACATTCCCTTCTGGCCTGTAATGTTTCTGTTGAGCATCAGGTGATATCCTTATTGGATCTCCCTTGTATGTTACTTCCTGTTTCTTCCTTGCTGCCTTTAAGATTCTCTTTGCCTTTGAATTTTGCTATTTTAATTATGATGTGTCTTGGAGTGGTCCTCTTTGGGATCCTATTGATTGGGGACCATCTGTTCTTCCTGGACTTCTGTGATTTTTTTCTCTCATCAAGTCAGGAAAGTTTTTCATCATTATTTTTTCAAGTAGGTTTTCTAGCCCCAGCTCCTCCTCTTCTCCTTCTGTTATCACTCTGATATGGATATTATTATATTTCATGTTTTCCTGCAGTTCCCTTAACCTCTCTTTGCTCTTTTGGAGGTTTTTTTTGTTGTTGTGTTATTGTTTTGTCTGGGAATTTTTTTCTATCTTGTCCTCCAGCTCATTTATTTGATCCTTTGCTTCTTCTAGCCTGCTTGTAATTTGTTTTACTGTGTTCTTCATTTCAGATATTTTATTTCTTATTTCCTTCTGGCTCTTCTGGGTAGATTTCTATGTCCTTTATCATCCTAGTGTATTCCCCAGTACGTTTTTTTGCAGCTTCTCTGGAGTTCTTTGTAGTTTTCTCTGAGCTCATTTAGTATCCTTAGAACCGTTAGTTTGAACTCATTGTCTGAAAGTTTTTTTGCCTCGCTTTCATTTGTCAGTCTTTCTTGGGATTCCTCCTTTCCTTTCAATTTGTGGTTGTTTTTGTGTGTCTCCATTTTAGGTGATTCTTCTTGTTTGTTTCTGTTTCTTAGATTGATCTTCTTTGACTCCCTGTATTCATGGCTTGACTTTCTGTGGTAGCAGACCTTTGGAATTCAGTGGTGCAGTCTTCTCGATCTCCTGAACTTGGTGCTATTGGAATGCCCTTTATGTTATTTATGCTGATTGTCTGTTTGCAACTGGTTTTTAGTTGTTAGGTTGCCATTGTTCTTTGGTGGGTCCTCCCCTCTGGCTGGATGACTGAGGTTGACTCCACCCACCATGTCATGTATGCTGTTGTACATGTGCTGCAAGAACAAAACTAAACAACTCAAGAAACAAACCTACATCCACAAAGTTAACCATCACCCACAATCACAATATTAACAGCAAGTGATGCAGTATTGATGAAGGTATGAAGAGATTAAGACTGTTATAAGAAAGGAAAAATGAATATGAGATGACTAACTGAAAGAAAGATGACTTTTAGAGGGTAGAGGGAGAAGCAATAATAAGAGTATGGAATAGGGACAAGGCAAAGAGAGAAAGAAAGAAAAATTGACATTGTAAGTAAAAGAGGGAGTGAAGAAGGTGGAATGGAATAATGGAGGAGAAGCATATAGTATTAGGTTTAAATAGAAATTATTTTAAAAAGTAGGGATATAGAAAAGAAAAAAATAGAAACCAAATTGGAGAAAAAGATCCTCTACAGTGCTATCAACAATATGGAGCAAAGATTAATATAGTTGGGAGGGGAATAAGAGGGGGAAAAAAAAAGAAGGGAAAGCTTAAGAGATGTCTGCAGGAAAGAGACGTGATTTTGAGATAATAGAGGGAGAAAGAATAGTAAGAGTGAGGAATGAAAACCGGGCTAAAACAGGGAAAAGTTAAAATTTAAAGTGAAAAAAAGAAAGAACATGTTGAAAGAAAATGGAGTAGGAGAGGGGAATGGTGAAATATGAGATTTGAAACAAGAATAGTGAAAATCTAGAAATAAAATTGGAGAAATGCAACAAGAAACACCATATCCATAGCGGATGAGCAAAGATTGATGAATCTGGAGAGAGAGTAAGGGTATTTTAAGAATAGGAGAAAGAATATGAGATGACTTATGAAAAGAAAAAATTAAGAGACTGGAGGAGTGAAAAATTGTATGCGTGTGGAATGGAAAAAGTCATAATAAGAGAAAATACTATTTAAAATGTAAATAATAATAGGAATAATAAGAGAGAAAATACCATTTGAAATGTAAATATGAATAGGAAAGAAGAAGGTAAATGGTGTAAGAGAAGGGAGGAGCAAAATATGAGTTGAAATAAACCATAGTATAAAAACTAGTGACTTAATATGTACAAACTTGAAGAATAAGAAAGCTATGCAGGAGAGAAAATAAATCAAACCATGAGGACCATGGCATGATCATCTACCCATTTTCTTTTTCTGAATCCACCCCTTGTAATGTCAGAAGGTGTCCCAGTCTGGCCTGAGGCAGCCTATGGCCTATCTCCTTCAATTGTTAATCTAGTAAAGCTGTAATCAGCAATCAGATTTAAGCACCACAGGGTTGGACAGAGTAATTCCTGAGGGCGGGACTACTGCTTCCCCCTGCTCATGCCACTTGGAGCAATTTGCTCTGCCTGAGCAAGATGGCTCCTGTAGTATGGGGATGACTCAGCACAGAGATCCTGGCAGCTGCTCTCTCAGTTCTCTCCCCAGAGCCTCTGTCCCCAGGCTCTCCTTCAGTGTCTCTAGTCTACTCTGCCATCACTTTGCTGGAGCCCAAGGTAAGGGACTGCAAGCAAAATTATGTGCCTTGGCCCTTTTAAAGTCTCTCTGTGACTCCACCTGTCTCTCTCTGGAAGACAGACACCCTGCCGCTTTTCACAGCTGGATATTATCTGGGTTCCTTTCCTGACTCTGGTGCTCTAGGCTGGGGAGGCCAGGTTGGGGTTTAGACCACGTACTTCTCAGTGGGAACACCCCCTCCCCTCCCCGCTGCTGGGAACACCCCCCCGGGAGCTGCTGCCTCTGAATTCCCCTCTGGAACTTCAGCTCCTTCCGACGGGATCTCAGCCAGCCTTCTCGCATCTCCTTTGCACTCCATACCAGTCATGTTTTGTTGAAGCAATTTCTTCCATCTGTCCATGGTTATAAGGGTTCTCTCCAGCTATTGTTCTGTTGGTTATTCTGGATGATTTCTCTACAATTTAGTTGTAATTACAGATTGGTTCTGGGAGGAGGTTAATGTAGCTTCTATTTACTTCTCCCCCATCTTGGGTCTCCCTAAGTCAGCAGAATTCCTATATTTGTAATTTTTCACAGGAGGGGAAAAAGTGGGAACAATTCTCAAACACCTATGGTTTTTTTGATGTTTACTAGTAATTAACCTGTGTGTTAATATCTAAGTAAGTGCTATAAATTTTTAAAAAATGATAAATTGGAAACTATATTACAGCATTGCCCTGCACTGAGGTGGAGAAAGTTGTAGCTGACAAGTGAGCACTTGCTGGCTGCTGTGTGGATGGCTCCTGATGTGATTTTGATGATTCCTTATAACCTGTTTCCTCCACTTAGCAGGGGAAGAAATTAAGGAAAAGGGAGGATTACTGGTTCAAGGCAACATACATTATGTTACAGAGTTAGGATTGGAACCTACACTGTTCATCAGACTATGATGATTTTTTAAGTTATAAGATCAGTAGTCTTATGAGAAAACTTAAAGGGCTTTTTTGAAAAGAAAAAATGTGACTTTTAATTTAAGATATCTTTTTTATTACTGAAAGTATATGTTTTGTAATGAATGATGCTAAATCTTTATTGCTTGTTACATTCTTTACCTTGGACAACTTAACATACTTCTGTTCCTCTATTTCTTTATAAAAAGAGGATTAAAAACATCAATGTAGAAATCAAATCTGATAATATCTACAACATTTTGTATCTAAACAAAAGCTAGTTGCTATACTAACTTCATTTTATGTTCTTGGTTACTAAGAACTTGACCTACTTTTTAAATATCCTATAAATTCATAGCAAAATATTAAAAGAGATGACTGTGGTAGTAGAGGGCACAGGCGTGATGAGCTTGCTATGTCCTCAGGCATTTTTTTTTAACCACAGCAATTTTAAAGTGGAATGTGTATTTCTGTATGAGAAGCTGCAGGGCTGACTGACCTTCAGGGAAGTCAAGATATTTTGTTGAAGTAATATAATGCTGTAATCCTGTTTCTTTTGAATTATTGATAGGATATTTGTATATATCTTGTGAAACTTTTTAAAATTAATACTTAAAATAATTTAAACCTCAAATAAATGTAAAATATGTGTTTAAGATATTAAAACCACATTAACAATAAAATTATTATTACATTTAAACCTTCCAAAGTTTATATCTTTTTTAATCAGTTATTTTTCTTATATTACAATGATATATATGTGTATATGTATTTATTTTTACACTAGGTCCAAATTATGTTGAATGTTATTACTTATGTGGTTCAGTACAGATGAGAGTTTCCTCCACATACTGAGTAATGGCTGAATGATATCTGTAGAGGGTAAAATAAAACTTTTTTACTTTTTTAAAGATTTTATTTATTTATCTTTAGAGAGGAAGGGAGAGAGAGAGGGAGAGAAATATCAATGTATGGTTGCTTCTTATGCGTCCCCTGTTGGGAACTGGCCTGCAACCCAGGCATGTACCCTGACTGGGAATCGAATCAAGATCCATTAGTTCGCAGGCCTGCGCTCAATCCACTGAGCTACTCCAGCCAGGGCATAAAACTTTTTTTTATAGGACTTAAGAGAGTATGAGAGTTTGCCTCCTACTATGTCATGACATCTGTACGTCAAGTTTTTTTGGTCCAGTTCAGTATTTTAAGTATTTTGAAACAGATGCCACTGTTAATTAGAGAGAGCTCAAAGAAAAGGCTGAAATTTCTTTGGTTCTTTTTTTTTTTTTTTAATAAGATTTTATTTATTTATTTATCTTTAGAGGGGAAGGAGAGAGGGAGAGAAACATCAATGTATGGTTGCCTTTTGTGCGTCCCCTGCTGGGAGTTGGCCTGCAGGGAACTGGACTACAACCCAGGCATGTGCCCTGACTGGGAATCGAACCTCGATCCTCTGGTTCGCAGGCCCGCGCTCAATCCACTGAGCTACACCAGCCAGGGCGGTTCTTGAGTAATTATCTGATTCGGCACTGCATGCTTGGTAGCAATAGGCTATCGCTATTAAATAGAGCCTGTTGCTTTTCCTTGGGGTTTGTACTCTCCAACGCACCAGAGCCCTTTCTGCATTGCTCTCTGTACTCTAAAACCAACTCCGTTGGTCACGTGTTTTTGTTTTCAGGCTCTCACTTGTTTGTTTTGTATGTTGGGCCATCTTCTCATATTTTTGATACTTTCCTGGCTCCTGTGTCCCTTGGAATTTGCTGTCAGTGAGACTGGGATTATGTCATTTCATTAAAAGTTAATTTGTTTCTAATAATAGATTGAACACAATTTGCATTTTTAAAACCATGGATGTGAATACATGTTTGTGTTTGTGTGTATTCGTTACATACAAATACAAAAAGGAGTCATATGTGAAATACTTTGTTCACACCTACTACTCCCATAGGCCTCTGGGCTCTACTGATCAGATTCTGTGGTTTATTATTCCCTCAGGGTACAGCAAACTCACCCTGCAAATGTGGTGAATGTGGTGATTTTAGGGCGCTTAAGGCCACTGCCTGCCCCAGGCCATTGAGGTTTCCAGGTGCCCAGCATGAGGTCGTGTGAAAATGGATTTACATGCCAATCATAATTATGCCTGTGTTTTATTTATACAAATATATGCTTTGCAGAAAGTTGCTTTTCAGTTTCTTTTTCTAAATAGTTTATATTGTACATATTTTCCTATTAAACACATATCTCTATACTTCATCTTCTCAATGACTGTTGTGTAATTTGTTGTTTGGGTGTTCCACAGTTTAACCAGTCTCCTTTTTGAACAGGTAGTTTATTTTCCATGGTTTGGTGTTATAAACAATGTCGTAATGATTATTTTTATACACATGGGTGTTCTTGCTTTCTTATGCAATATATGCAAAGGGTAAATATCTAAAAATGGAGTTATTTGGTTGAAGAGTGTGATTTTGAAATTTTCATAGCTTATACCAAATTATTCTCTAACTTTTATTTCATTAAAGAGTATTTGAAACTTTTTTTCTGCAGTGCACTTTTTCCACACAGATTATCATGTGTTTATTAGTGTTTTAGGTAGAAAGTAGAATTTTGAAGTTTAGCTTTCTACTTATTTAGTTATGTATAGATTTGAGCATTTTTCCCCAAATATTTACTGGACATTTATATTTATTTTGGGGGGGAATGTTCTATTATATTTATTTTTAATTTACATTTTATAACTTTGATCTAGAAGTTATTTTTATTTTTAGAGATCTATAGTTTATAATTAACTTATAGGCTTTAATATTTATTTAGACAAACTATCCTTTACTGATATGAAATACCCTTTTATGATGTATTTAATTTTTATATATACTTAAGACTATTTCAGGAACTCCGTTTTGTTCCATAAGTCTATTTCAATTGCTGATTTTATAAAATAGTTTTATATACCTGCTACATTTTCTATAGAAGATTGTATAGGATTATGTAGATGTTTTAATGGTTAAGAAAGATAGTTTCAGAAAAACATTTCTTAGTTTTTGCTTATATACTACTTATTTGTTTTAAGTAATTAGAGCAATACAAAGGAGAAAGTAAAAAAAAAGACCACCAAAAAAGTCCTGAGTAATATTTGAAAAACATCATTCTTGATATTGTTGTATGCTTTTATGTAAGAAAAGGAAAGAAAAATAGCATAATAGACAGAAATAACATAATGAAATATGAACAAAATAACTGTGTGTATTAAATTTAACTTTAAATAAACTTTAAAAATAAATAAAATGAAGTGGTCAGTAGAGAAATGGCATCAGATATTGAAACTCAGTTCAGCAGCCTTGGACTTGATTTTGGCTTGAAAGAATTCAGAGTGAAGGAACTCAAATTGAAATAGACAATTTATTTAGAAAATCACAAAGGCAGAAAAAGTGAGCCAGCTGGGCTACATGGGTTTAGGAAACAAGTTACAGAGGTGAAAGAAAGGCCCTTGGAGCTTAGGACAAAGAAAGCAAAGGTGTACATACTCCTTGAGGAAGGAAAGGGGTAGGGAAGGCAGGTGTGTATGTGGGAAGAGAGAGAGGGAGGGAGGGAGGGAAGGAGAGTTTTTTAATGGAAAATAGGTTTTTTACCCCTTCAAGAATGGAGTAAAACCTACTAAGTCATTAATATCATAGACTTAAAATTATTTTAAATTTGGAAAAATTTAAATATTTTTAATATTCTGAATAGGAATTTGTCCCATATAACTTTAGATTACTACTTTTCCTTCTCAGAGTTGTGTTGGTTTTTAGTCTTTATTAGAATGTTCCTTTGGGAAAAAAATATCCCCCTCTACTCACTTTTTTGTAGCTGGTTGTCTATAGTTATTTCTTTATCAGTAGAATTTCGGTAGCTTAAACCTAGAGATGTTTACACATGTGTTTGTGTGTTTGTTTCCCCCTTTTTTTGGTAACACAGTGTTCTCTTTTTGATATGCAGATTTAATGCTTTACTTAAGAAACATTTTCTAGTTTTATATCTTTTATATCCATTTTATTTAGTTTTCATCTTAAGAATCACCAGCTGTCCTTATTTGGATTTTTTTGGTCAATTTTTGCATTTCTCTTAGATTCTTATTAATATGTCCAATTTCTTTGTCTTTTTTCTTCTTCATTTAATTATACCAATTTTCAATTCACTTAACAAATGAGATGCTCATTTTGTTATATGTGTACCTTGTTCTTTGCCAATTCTAATTCATTTATTATTTCCTAATGGTATATTTTGTTTCTCCTTTTATTTCCTTAGGTTGGTAGGCCTAAGGAAATAGAACACATTCTATTGTTCCGTCATTTAATCTCTCTTATTTTTATGGAATTTAAAAAAATTTTGTTTTTATGTGTTCATAGTCTCGCAAATATTTTTGTTGTCTTACACAGACGTTGCTCTTGTTCACATTGTTAAATCTTCAGTGGAGGTTTTTTTTTTTAAAGATTTTATTTACTCATTCATTCATTCATTCATTCATTTTTAGAGAGAGTGGGGAGGGAGGGAGAGAAACATCAGTGTGTGGTTGCCTCTCACTTGGCACCAACCAGGGTGGAATTATTTTTAGTTAATTTGAGGTATAGTGTGAAAGATCTAAAGAAGGCTTCTTTTACTCACCACCCCAGTTTAGGTGTTCTTCATTAGTCAGCTTCTCAAATTTCATATATTCCCTGTATATACCCTATGTGGATTAATTTCATCTTTCTGGGACTTTTATTACTTACTCATCATCAGGGTATGAGGAAGTGCCTCAAAAAGCTTATTGGCATTGCTCAATTGTATAGTTCTGGAACCTTCACTTCTGATACAGCAACTGCCACATGCTTCACTTCTCTAGTTTTACAAGTTTTCTTCTAGTTTCTTCTCCCCAGATTTAGGGGGGATATTAGTGAAAACAGCCATCAGTAGGTTTTCTTTCTTTCTTTTTTTTTTTTTTACCAGTCCTGAATATGCCTCTAGCCTTTGTAGTTTGACCTGATTTATCTTCTTTCCCTGCTTAGTTGCTAAAGGGGGCTAGGCAAACTATAGCCCAGAGGCCAAATTACCAAATTCTGCCTGGACACTTGGTTTTGTAAATAAAGCTCCATTAGAACACAACCACACCCTTCATTTACATATCGCCTTTGGCCACTTTCCTGCTTCTGCTACTCAGTTAACAGAAAGCACTTTGTGACAGCAGAAGCCTAAAATATTTACTGTCTGCTCCTTAACAGTAAAAGTGAGCAAAATCGTGCTGTAGGGCAGTTTTATTTTTTTCATTTTATTAGGGGTTAGAGGTGATGGATATTCTTTATTATACTATCTCAACAAGGAAGTTGCCATAATGCTGATTTTAAAATTTCATGTAATAAAATAAACATTGTCTTTTCTCTCAGACTAAAGTGGTTGAAACTGTCAAAGAAATGTTAGTAGAATTAGTTCATATTAAAGATGAGAATGGCCCTGGCTGGTGTGGCTGAGTGGATTAAATGCTAGCCTGCCAACCAAAAGGTTGCAGGTTCCATTTGATTCCCAGTCATGACACAGGCCTGGGTTGCAGCCACGCCCCGGGTTGGGTCATGTGAGAGGCAACCATACCTTGATGTTTCTCTCCCTCTCTTTTCCCTCCTTTTCCCTCTTCCCTCCACCCGCCCCCTCAAAAGAAAGACAGAGAAAAAAAGAATGATTTTACCTAACAGGCTACCAGGTAAATTCTACCAATAACTGAAATTATTCACCTTAGTTCTTTTTATGATGTCTTTTTTTTTCTTTATTCCATTCTGAGTAAAAGTAAAGCAGTTACTTGATTACAGTAGCTCTTTGGAAGATAAGTTAATTTTGTAACTTCCTTCTTTTGTACTTTTCAAAGGTATAAGCGGTTTAAGGAGATGTTGAACACTATTGGAGAGAATGAAGGTGGCATCGATAAGTTTTCCAGAGGTTATGAATCATTTGGGGTCCACAGATGTGATGATGGTGGTTTGTACTGCAAGGAATGGGCTCCTGGAGCAGAAGGAGTTTTTCTTACTGGAGACTTCAGTGAGTATTAATATATTGTTAATCTATTTGAAACATAGACATATTATATTTCATACAGTTGCTTATGGGAAGATACATGGTTACAAAAATCCCACTTTCAGAGAGAGCCGTAGAAGTTACTGTCTTTACCTTCACGTGGTGCAGGTGTTTCTGCAGTTGCATTTGTGCTCCTGAAAAACTTTGTTCTGTAAAATCGTGCACCAGAAATAAGTGTTTGTGAGAAACACAGTGTTAGACAGACTATTCCAAATTTACTCCACTTTGTTAGCAAGCTCTGAAAAAACCAATAACAATCTGGGTGAAAATGTTGGTGTAAATTAAATCTCCACTGACATTTGCACCTGATTACCTGGCATTGTAGTTCTTGGATCATGTATAGTCTAATATCTTTTTATGAGACCTCAATATAATTGGATATCTAATCTTAAGGGTAAACTTTTTCATCACTTCATTTATTTTTCCTTTCTTCTTTTTTATAACACAAAGGGAAATTTCTCAGTTTTGTTATCTGCACTGTTAATTGCACTAGAGAGTTAACTTGCTGGGAAGCATAGTAGTTCTAAGAGGCTGGGCTTTTGAAGGCTTGCAGTCTAGAGGGAGGAAGGACTTGTGTATAAGTAACTATAAGGCAATCTGCTTAGTTTTATTCTACAAGTATGAATATGTGATTGTAATAGTGACAAGGAAGAAAGCTCAGTTTTGAAAATGGAATAACAAAAAATAGGTCTTTGCAAAATGTTCATAATACAAGGAAAGGAAATATCAGAATGATAAAAATCCATTAGTAGCATAGAGTGATGTAGTATTTAAATTTCGATTTTACCAGACTCAAAGTCTACATACTGTATTATTCCATTTATATGACATTCTGAAAACAGCAAAACTATAGGGACAGAAAACAGAGGTGTCATGGTGTGCAGGTAGGAGGTGTGAATTGATTGCAGAGGGGGTGATGAAAATGTATTATGTCCTCATTATGGTGGTGGTTACGTGACTGTACACATCTGTCATCATTTTTAAAGCTATATATGTAAAAGAGTGAGTTTCATTGCATGTAAATTATACCCTTAGGAGCCTAATTTTTAAAGTTTTGATTGTATAGATATTGTTGAAATAGTCAAAAGAGAATAGTTGAATAAATTTTAATAATGATGCATTCTATTTGATCCAGTATATCAAATATTTTAACATGTATATGAAATTTGTTAGCAATATTTTTATTCTGTCATACTGTATTTGTAAATCTGGTATTTTTTCATTGGAAATTCTTGATCTATATTTAGATTTAACTAGATTTCTATTTTTAAAGTACATAACCAAGTTTTTTGCAAACATAATGAAAAGCTTTACTTACTAAATTGAGCAGTAGTTTTAAAATTTAAATTTAATAATTAAATACAATTGAAAATTTAGTTTCTCAGTTGCACTAATCTTATTTCAAGTGTTCACCAGCCACCAGTGTCCAGTGGCTTACTTACTGGAAAGCGCAGGTCTGGCTTAAAATAGTTGTCTATGCAGTCCCCCAAATTAGATGACTTCAGCTCCCTATGTTTCTTTTTCTTTTAAAAAAAATTGATTTTAGAAAGAAGGGAAAGGAGGGAGAGAAGGAGAGGGAGAGAAACATCGATGTGAAAAAGAAACATCAATGGTTGCCTCTTGTATGCACCCAGACTAGGGACTGAACCTGCAACCCAGGCATGTGCCCTGATCAGGGATTGAACCTGTGACCTTTTGGTTAATGGGATGACACTCCAACCAACTGAACTACACCAGCCAGGGCAGCTCCCTCCCTGTGTTTCTTGAGAGTTACTGGAAAGTTCATTGAGAGGTTTGAGAAAGATCACGTGAGCTGCTGATTCAGATTAGCTTGACCTGGTGATAGTTATGAAATGTATTTTAAGAATAAACTTTTCACTTAAATTATTATTAAANAGTCCCCCAAATTAGATGACTTCAGCTCCCTATGTTTCTTTTTCTTTTTAAAAAAATTGATTTTAGAAAGAAGGGAAAGGAGGGAGAGAAGGAGAGGGAGAGAAACATTGATGTGAAAAAGAAACATCAATGGTTGCCTCTTGTATGCACCCAGACTCGGGACTGAACCTGCAACCCAGGCATGTGCCCTGATCAGGGATTGAACCTGTGACCTTTTGGTTAATGGGATGACACTCCAACCAACTGAACTACACCAGCCAGGGCAGCTCCCTCCCTGTGTTTCTTGAGAGTTACTGGAAAGTTCATTGAGAGGTTTGAGAAAGATCACGTGAGCTGCTGATTCAGATTAGCTTGACCTGGTGATAGTTATGAAATGTACTTTAAGAATAAACTTTTCACTTAAATTATTATTAAAATTGATATTAATATTTTTCCTTATGTACAACATTGTTAATTATCTGTTTTCTCTATGAAGCTGCCTTGATTACTAGTTTTGTTGTTGTTGTTAATAGACAATTTAAACATCAACCTAGAGTCAAGGTACATTTTAACATTCAGTTTTATTATTTTTATGATTATTTATAAGATTGAAAGGTATTGATTAAGAATGTTCAAGTAAAATTTTTACATAAAGATACCGAAAGTACTGTAAGAACCTCAGTTAAAGTTTGGTAGTTGCATTAGGTACCCCTAATTTTATGTTTAAAACCACTAAGTAGGTTTTAAAAATCTAAAAATATGAGAAAGGAACTATATGAAACTTAGATTTGCTATCATAATTTCTAATACTCATTTATGGAAAGGTGTACCTTGTAAATTTAGTAGGGCCATATGTACAGTTGGAGAACTGCATTTAAAATTGCTTAGGATTTAATGCTTAAAAATAGTAAAAGATAATAGTTTAAAAGATTCTTTTTAAAGAGAAACTAAAAATTACTTAGTCTCTATTTTAATGTAAAAGTATCTTCTTAACATTTTTTAAATTTAATTTGATTTTTAAAAACCCTACCCTTTGTGAAGGTGTATCACATAACTTAAAATCTCTCCATATTCTTGAGATAGCATTCAGTCATTTATATATCAATCAATTATGGTTTAATCAGTAGTCCTTTATTTTTACTGAAGAGATTGGAAAGACTAAAATAAAATTGAGAAAATAGTTTAGAACAGGTAGTAGGCTGGGTAAATTTAAATGTTTATCTATTCTCTAATTGAGATAAAAGGATACCTTTTTATCTAATTAAAGGGTCTCAGGATCTGTTTACACATGGGATTTTAACTTTTTCTCACTAAAAGCTTTGACATTTTGGAAAAAAGCTTGAAAATTAAGAATGAAACCCAAATTTTGTATTAATAATACATTTCAAAGAATATTTCTTTTGCTATAAATACCAGAATATTTATTTAATGACCATGTAGAACATAGAACTTTGATGATGATAACATGCCCTTCCTTATAAAACTGAACTAACCATTCCTTTTTTAAAACTACAGTTAATGGGTTCTGTATTATGTTTTTCCCTTATTTACATAAAATTTTTTTTGTCCTCTCATTAGTCAGAGAAGGACAAATACCATATGATCTCACTTATATGTGGAATCTAAGAAACAAAATAAACTGAGTAACAATAGTGAAACTGGGGCCTGGAACAGACTGACATCTGTCAGAAGGGAGATGGGAAGGAAGGACCAGGTGAAGGAAGGTGAAGGGATTAGCCAAACAATATGTATGCATAACCCGTAGACAAGGATGAATGTGTGGGGACAGCTGTGTGGGGGTGGGGTTGGGTAAAGGCAGGCAGAGCTGGGGGATGGGGACATTTGCAATAGTATCAACAATAAAAATAAAGAAAAATAAATAAATTTTAAATGAAAAACAAAACCCTTTTTATTTTTTGCTTAGTCTTTTCTCATTATCAAAAAAGTATTTTGTAATTTTATTAAGTCTTATAATGTTGTAATGAATAAATTTGTGCTAAACCAAAGGAAAACAAAATGCATGTTAATTGGCTTATAAATTGCAATATTTTTTAGAAAATGCAAATGAGAATTAAGATGTTTTTCTACTGGTTTTACTAATGAGATAAATGCTTTTTATTTTAAAGATTCTATTTATTTATTTTTATTTTTTATTTTAAATATTTTATTAATTTATTTTTAGAAAGAGGGAAGGGGAAGGAGAAGGAGAGGGAAAGAAACATTGATGTGTGGTTGCACCTTGCAGGCCCCTAACTGGGCACCTGGCCAGGAACCCAGGCATGTGCCCTGGCTAGGAATTGAACCGGGGACCCTTTGGTTCACAGGCCCGTGCTCAGTCCACTGAACTACAACAGCCAGGCCTATTTATTTATTTTTAGAGAGATGGGGAGAAATATCCATGTGTAAGAGATACATTGGTCAGGTTGCCTGCCTCTCACAGGCCCCCAAGTGGTGACTCAGCCTGTAACCCAAGCATGTACCCTGACTGGGAATCAAAACGGTGACCTTTTGGTTTGTAGGCCAGCACTCAATCCACTGAGCCATACCAGCCAGGGTGTGATAAAACATTTTAAAAAGTGTTTAATTATTCACATGACATCATTTATCAGTTGATTAAAAAAGGCTCTATAGAATTAATTTGTATAATACTGATAATTTTTTAGAATTCTGTTTCTTGCTTTGTCATCTAATATAACAGTAAGCTTAACATCAGTATTTATACTTGAAATATTACCTAAAAAAACTATTGCTTCTTTATCTGTCGGCAGAGATTTAAAAAGCAACATAATTTTACTTATATTTTTATCATGACCATGTATATACAGTTTAAGACATTGCTTTTGTACCTATCTCTTACTCAACACCCCTCCCCCAAATAATATAAATCAAATCTTCCAACACCAGCCACAAAAACCTTTTTCTGCCAATAGATAAATTCACTGTTGCCTATATGTGCCTGACAAAGGAAATTTTATTAATTTAATTTTTATCTAAATGATTAGTCATTTATTTGCAATAATTTTTCAGAAGAAACTCAAACAATGTCTGGTCACTCATTTTGTATTGTGGAAAATTATGCCTATAATAAAAGTAAATTTAGTATATTTTCGTGATGACTCTTTCCTTTTCTAATTATTTTAGAAATTGACTGCACTATACATGTTTTCTTGGGACCTACTCATAATATTGCGGGCTTGTTGTTCTAGTGTTCTTTCTTTCTTTCTTTCTTTCTTTTCTTTCTTTTCTTTCTTTTCTTTCTTTTCTTTCTTTTCTTTCTTTCTTTCTTTCTTTCTTTCTTTCTTTCTTTCTTTCTTTCTTTCTTTCTTTCTTTCTTTCTTTCTTTTTCTTTCTTTCTTTCTTTCTTTCTTTCCTTTCTTTCCTTTCTTTCCTTTCTTTCCTTTCTTCCTTTCTTTCCTTTCTTTCCTTTCTTTCCTTTCTTTCCTTTCTTTCCTTTCTTTCTTTTTTGCCAACAGACCCAAAGATATTTTAGGTACACCTACTTAGAGAAGTTCAGTATGTATCATCTTCAAGAATGAAAATGCATGTATTGGTATGTTTAAAACAAAGGACGGGCTTCAGAGTTTGGCGCCGGTGTTGGGCCCTTCAGACCTGGCGCCTCATCTGGCTCAGTGCAGGAGTATGTGGTATTACCTGCCTACCTGGGTTGCTCTAGGTACTAAGTAGGTTGTGAATGTGAAAGTTAAGGGCTACGAAAATGTTTATCATAAAATTTTTTTAAATACTCAAAATTTCAAAGGACTTTTTATTTCTTATTTTAAAAGCTAATATTAATTTCAAAAGGCAGCTGAGCTTCGCAAAAGTCAAAGGATTTTGTCTCTGAAAATCCCAAACTGAGATGGATCTAGCTTTTGCCATATGCATTGTTAAAACTTGGAAACTAGCTTTACTTTAAATATGTTACACACATTTTTTTCTTCATTTGACAAATAGAATATGAAATAGTCACTTTTTTTCAGTCATTAAAAAACAGCGGTGACAACAACTAGCTTTTTAAAAAGCCATCAGTTGCCACAGCAACTGAGGAGACAGTATAAGTGCAATGCTGTTCATCAAGATGGGGACCACACCACCCAAAAGGTACTCTGGGCCTGTCAGAAAGTGCATTAAAGGTTCAAGATGAATATCTAAAACTTTGAATTATCTTTAGTCTAGCAAAGAACCATTCTTTAGAAGGCTAAATGTGATTTAAAATATACTCGGAGTTTTAGAATGAAATCATGTTTATTGCAGGTTGCTAAATAATACCTGAAAACTAGCTGCTCTCCAGTAGCTACATGATGACAGAGTGAGAGGCAGTAAACTACGTATATCAATACAAAATAATTGGGTTCCTATTTTGCTATAATCGAAAACATTTCATTTAAAATTACCAAGTCCAGGAGCTAAAAATGTTTCAAATAACCTAAATGTCTAACATTGATAGGCTGAAAAGAAAAAGGAGTGGGGAAGGAAGCCCTAGTTTTTATGCCCTTATAGAAAAAAGTCACCACAGATATTTTTATAGAGTCAGAAAGACACTAAGGAGAATTTTACCTTTGTTTTGATGAAATTTGTCAAGAATTTATTTTCCAGTTACTACAACTGCTAAAAAGTTTATGTCATCACAAAAGCTCTTATTTTTCTTACTTCCATGTGCTCTGAAACAGTGTAACTCAGAGCACGCTATCTGGGCTACTGTGGTTCTGTGCACTGCAGTGAGTTTGCAATGATATCTTGTCATAATTGGGAGTAAGGATTTTGTCAGAGTAATTTTATTTTTGTTGAATGATAATACAAAAACTGGGGCTTCAATTTTGAAAGTCTTGTTTTATTTTGATTTTTTAAATAATTTATTTTATTATAATTAAAATAATAATAATAAACATAAATGTTGGTTTATGATAGAACGAAATTTTTTTAAAGATAAGTTGTCCATCATTGTAGGTAGTTTGACAAACAGTGATCTGAAAATTAGTGATTATTATTCATTGGTTTAGAAGTCCTTCGTGGTTTAAGGATATAGTTCTGATAGCAACCTCCTTCATAATCTCTTCAACTAAATCTGTGGTGGCTGTGTTGGTCAGTTTGTTAGTCAGCATGGTACAGAAGACTCCACAGTTTAATGGTCTAGAACTGTGAGAGCTTGGTTTTTGCTCATGTTGGCTATATCATCAGCTGTGGCTCTGTCCCCAGTGTCAGGTTTTTTTCTGGGATTAAACCCCTATATGTCACAACAGATCTCTTGATGGAGAGAAACAGCAATGGCAGGTTGTTGTGGCTCTAAAAGTGTCAGCTTAGAAGTGGCAAATATGATTTGGACTTCCATTTCATTAACGAGGTAACTTGGTCAAGCCTTATGTCAATGAGGTATGGAAGCAGAATCTCTTTAATGGAGGCTCATGGAAAACTGGGAATGCTAATATAATAAACCACCCTTCTGGCCGATAACACAATTTTATAATGTAATATATAAACTTTCCAGATTTTTTCATATTCTAGATATCTTACAGTCTTTTTTCTGTTGGGAGGGGAAGAGGGGAGTTGGTTAGGTAGTCTGGTGCTTCCTGCTTGGATTGTTGAGAAGGATTTCCACTGTCCCCTGCATTTAAGTGGAACTTGAAGGAGCCTTTGACATTTTCAACACTCTCTGGGACGTCTGAGTGCATTTTTGTTATATGGCTTTCCTTCATTTTGCCTTATTGGTGATTATGATGTTTCTAGACAGCAAATTTTTGGGATAGTTGGTAATTCTTGCTATTGTTTATGTGGCAAAGGGGTTACAGACCACAAGATAGAGGTATTAGAAGGCTTTAGGACTGTTAACTGAACCAGCACTGATGCTGAGGAATGGACTCTTTGACGTATGCCCGCTTCAAATAACTGATCAGCCAATAGTTGTCAGGACTTTCTCTACTTTCCAACCTGATGTTGATTCTCTCACCCCTTTATCTGTTTCTGTTGACTTATTTTTTCATTTTTCAATGTAGTAGGTGTATAGTGGAGGCTTACATAACCAATATCTACTTCCTAGACTTACTGAGTTTACTTCTGCTTTACAGACCCACTGTAAAGGGCAAGGACAGCTTTCACAGCAGACTGAGCACCCATGAAGTTCTAAGCAGGCACTGCATACACACGTGCAACACTGCTCCTGCCTGCTACCCCATGCGTTTATAGCAAGCTCATTTCCTTGCCTCCTCCAACCCTGTGAATGCTAATCCTCTTCATTATAAATTTATAATATGAATCAGTAAACTGTGAGTGGAACAGCAAAGAAATTATTAGGTATTGGCAAAATTTCAGTATGGGTAAGCTGGAAAAATTATTTTGAATTAAGTATGTGCAAGTGAACTACAAAAAATGGTATGAATCTAACAACTTTACATGCAGATTATTTTGCATGTACCTTTTAACTTTTATTCTATTTTAATTCAAAAGAAATTATAAATATTTGTAAGTGTAAGTTCATACAGAAGGATGATAAAAATCTTAATCAGAGGGAAAAAAAACATGAGAAAGGGTTTTAATCTTTAAATCAGGTGATGGGTGAATATACTTGTGTTTTAAGTTAAAACAACAATTTTACTGTTTGTATGTATATATATTTATGTTTATTTTATTATTCTCTGCTTTAACCAATATTTTCAATATATGTACCAACTTGTGGCCCCAGTTTTGCTGGATCAAAGAGCTTTGTTATAATTCCTAATGGGATTATTTTTATAGGAAAGCATTCTTACCTCCTGGGATTTTAGGAGATTTCTGTCAC
The DNA here is from genome assembly GCF_014824575.4 of Sturnira hondurensis. NCBI lineage: Eukaryota > Metazoa > Chordata > Mammalia > Chiroptera > Phyllostomidae > Sturnira > Sturnira hondurensis. Next base: position 18,957,113 of record NW_028083059.1, read on the forward strand.
AGACCTTAATGCTAGAAAGTGGATTTTGAACTGTGTGACATACATAATAATTTTCTAGCCTTGTGCTACTTTTTCATAAGTATCCTGCTAAAATTTTTTGCTGTTTGGATAATAAAAGATCTTTTGTTAGGTTTCAATTTTGTGTTTTACTTGTACTTAATGTCTGTAAAGTTATTTTATTTATGGTTCTTCAGCAGTTGTGTTGTGAAATTTTTAAGGTTTAATCATTAAAGTCACTTTATTAAGCTCACCATTTACTCACACAAAGACAGTACATTATTCATATTATTCTCTTATTAAGTTAGGTCTTTTCTTAGAGAAGTGTTCTATTTTCTAATAGTCACATCTGGTCCCAAGTGTAACTGATTATAGCATATATCAACATTCTCTGTCTCTTGATCACAGCTAGACTATTCATTTTATGTTCAAATTATATTATTTTAAGAAGCTGTCACTTGTGATAGACGTTTAAAGCAACTCCAATTTAATTTGTTGGTATTTTCTTTCTTATGCCACAGATAATACAATTGAATATCGTTTTGCACTGTGAAGGTTACAAAAGTGTAGTAAATTCCTAAAAGGTGTATAACAACACTGTTTTGCTTATCCAGACAGTGTTTCAAGTATATCAATGGGAATTCATTGATTAGTTTTGAAGGTTTGTCTGGGTTATTGTCAAGCTTTGAATCTTTGCTCTCTCCTTACATCCTTTTCTTCTTTTCCCTATTACCATCTTGTATTCTTTACATTTTCATTTCCTTGTCTAACTCTTTTGTTACTAGAAGAATTTGAATATATGTTCAAGCTTGAATAAATTTTGAAAAAAAAAGGACAATTTTGCTTTGTTGTTGCTTGGAAATTCCTTATGTGAAACTGGGAAAGTATTAATTTTGGTTTTGACTGCCAGACACCCATCTCTTACAATGGGTTACTGAAAAAATGACTTACCTGCTTATAAATCATTGTCAGAAGTACCTCAAATGTCTTTAGGGAGTAGAGACCTGAAAATAGTGCCACATTTTCCAGCAAGTACCAGTGACCTTCAGTAGTGATGACCAGTGGGCAGTGTCACTGCCCAAGATCCGTGGATGCTAGGTGACTTTTGTCTTAAATCTTGAAGGCTTATTATATACTCCCACTTTTTATTTTCTTTTTTAATTTTAACATTTTAAAAGTTGAGATATAATTTATATAACATAAAATTCACTATTTCAAATTATACACTTCAGTTTTTTAAAATATTTATTATGTTGTGCAACCATTACCACTGTCTAATTCCAGACAATTTCCGTAACTCCAAAGAGAAACCTCATACCTGTTAGTAGTCAGTCCCAGTTCCTCTCTCTCTCCATTCCTTGGCCACCACTAATCTATTGTCTGTCTCCCTAGATTTCTCTTTTCTGGATATTTTATATAAATGGAATCATATACAATGTAGCTTGTCTCAAGCTGCTTTTACTTACAGTGTTTTTAAGGTTCATTTATTTTATTGCATGTAAGAATCCATCTTTAGGACTAAGTAATGTTTTGTTGTATAGCTATATCACATTTTGTGTATCCATTCCTCAGCAGGTGGACATTTGGATTGTTTCCACTTTTTTTCTATTATGAATAATGTTTCTGTGAAATTTTTTGTACCAAATTTTATATGAACGTGTGCTTTTAATTCTCTTGGGTTCCCTTGCTTATTGACATTATTACCAACTTCAAATATTTTGCTGTGTTGGTCGTTTTGCTCTAAGATCTTTCACCCACACTTTTCTGCTTTTCTTTACACCGTAGTCCCCAAGCTCCCTTGACCTCTGCTTTTGTTGAGTTGGTTTAGTGGGAGGCACTAGTGGAAGAGTTGAGGGTTGGAGGAGGGAGAGGCCAGTGAATTCTCCCTGACTCTCTTATGCATCATTCTGTCCAAAGTGAGGTTGTTATGTCTTTCACAGCAGGTGTGTCTTGTCGTTCATGTAGCTTTTATCTTTGTGAGTTACCTTTTCCTAAGAATGCTTGCCTAGTTTCCAGCTTCTGCTAGATGGCTCTGTCTTCTAGTCGCCAGTAACACTGCATCTCCCTTAGGGGTATTACTTGATTTCTATTATTGCTAATTCCTGGGTTACTTAATTGTCCTCTATTTGAATTCTCAGTTCTTCTGTTACCTGTGTGACCAGTTCCCTGTATTAAGCCCACCTATTTGAAATTGATAGAGTGGTTTCTACTCTGAACTCTCATCACTGGAATAGTATTTGCCTTTTGTTAGGCCTGCTGAATCACTTTTCGTATTGCATTTTAAAAGTACTACTGGGATAGTTTGCCTCGGTGATTCTGCTCCTGTTAAAGTATTTTCAGTAATTTTTTAAAGTTAAGTATTTTTTATGAATTTTTACATGTTTTTAACAGCAAAGCGATGTGCATTATAGACTTTATTTTATTCAAAATTCTAAAAAACTCAACAGTGAGAAAACTGCTATATTCTTTTCCTACATTAAAACAAATTCATTATGCTTTACTTTAAACAGTGTTTTTGATGTTCTTTCTCCTTAAGAACAATTTCATATCATCATATTTTGTTAAGTCTAAAACGATATTTCCCAGTCTCAAAGCAGAGTAACCTGGGTGTTAGTAAAAGGAAGATTCCAGGGTAAATGAGAAAAAGTCTCCTGCCCTGGTCAGGTAGCTCGGGTGGTTGGAACGTTGTCCCAGACAACAAAAGGTTTCAGTTTTGATCTTGGTCTGGACAAACCTAGGTTGCAGTTTCCATCCCCAGTCAGTGTGTGAACAGAAGCAACTAATCGATATTTCTCTCTCACATCACTGTTTCTTTCTCTCTCTTGCTCTCCCTTTTGCTCTCTTCCTCCTCTGTCCCTCCCTCCCCTTTCCTGTCTCTTTAAAATGAATGAACGTATCCTCAGGTCCTCCTGCATCACAGTCTTTAGGAGTGGAGTTTAATGATGCATTTTCCTCTTTTCTGAACAGTATCTTCTATGTGCTAGAGACTGCTGTAGTATTATATGTACATTTTCATTTGCATCTCTCCCACCTCAGCTTCCTGGGGAAGGTCACAGTCTTAGCTTCCTTTCCTAGCTCATAGTATGGAGTGTGCAGCTTCAACCAGTGACCTGTATTTTCTTTTTTTGGCAGAATCTTCTAGAAGGAAAGAAAATCATATGTCTCCTAGGAAAGAATCAGATGGGCTCATCACTTACAGTGGAAAGTAGAGAACAATGACTAATTTAATTAAGCCAGATTTCTGGGGTGGTAGACATTTGGTTCTTACTCCCTGGCCAATTTATCTTTCCAGGTGTCTAGTCAATGTTGAGACACTTTCAGATATGTAGGGATGTGGAAAGTTTACCTTGAAAGCATTCTTTCTTTGGAGGTTATATATGGTTGCCAGCAAAATAAGGAGTGAATCAAAAGAGAAGAAGACATGGGGTACAGGAACTAGTAGCTCAGGCTAAGGAGAGAGTAGAATGGAAAGAAATATCAGGTTCTGCAACAGGCAGAGAGAATAAATAATTAGGAAGCTAGAGAAGACACCATGAAGAAGTTCTCTGTGAAGAGTTTCACTGGGAGGAGATGGCAGAGTGGAGAAGACATTGAAAAGCTTAGAAAATTTTAGTATGAGTAAAGGTTTTTTTGTAGAAGGAAATAGTAAGGTTCAATTTAAGTGTAATGCTGGAGTCTCCTTTAGGTGGCTGTTAAAGACTGAGTGTTCATGGCACACCCCCTTCAAGTTCACATGTTGAAGTCTTGACCCCCAAACGGGATTCTATTTCGAGGTGAGGTCTGTGGGACGTAATTAGGCTTAGTTAAAGTCCTAGGGAAGCTGTGATGTGATTAATGTCTTTAGTGCAGGGGAAGAAAGACCAGAGTGCTGGGTTTTGTCTCTGCCTGTGCTTCTGCCTCCGCTTCTCTCACTGATACAGCAAGAAGGTCAGCCTGAAAGTCAGGAGCTGCATTTTCTGGCGCTTTGATCCTGGATCTCCCAGCCTCCAGAACTATGAGTAATGGATGTCTGCTGTTTGGGTCGCCCAGTCTGTGGTATTTTGTTATGGTACCTTGATAGTCTAATATAGTGTCACAAGGTCGTGCTGTTGGACAAGTATCTGTAATCCTAGTTTCCTACTGGGCTCTATAATGAACAGTATTTACTCCTAATGTAAGAACTATAATGAACAGTATTTCTTTTTTAAAAGATTTTATTTATTTATTTTTAGAGGGGAAGGGAGAGAGAGAGGGAGAGAAACATCAATGTGTTGCTACCTCTTGCATGCCCTCAACTGGGGCCCTGGCCTGCAGCCCAGGCATGTGCCCTGACTGGGAATCGAACCAGGGACCCCTTGCTTCCCAGGCTGGCACTCAATCCACTGAACCACACCAGCGAGGGCCAATATTTCTATAATGTATGGAAACATCACTAAATGTTTAGTGCTTACATTATTTTCAAAAATAATAAGGAAAGATTTTGGAAGATATTTTATAACTATAATTGTGTAATTAAAAATTACTTAGTAAAATATAGGTGAATTATATCTTTATTGTGATAAATGTATCTGATATATTTGACACTTCATAAAATAGGTATACTGGGCAGATGTCATTTAGACATTGCTTTATGGATGGAAATGTGTCTGTTCCCACATGTTTATCCCAATATGGGCTAATAGGTGACAAGAGAGCTCCAGAGACCAAGGTGAATGAACGATGCATGTGTAGACTGACAACTCCCTGTACTTGATAGGAGCTTGTTTGTTTGTTTTTGACCTGGGCTGTTCAAGTTACTTTATTCTTGTTTCTGCTCAATGATAGGTGTGCTTGTCTCTGGTGAATGAGAGTGTGTCACCTTCAGGTGGTAGTAACTCACAGACTTGCCTCTGTTGAGTTTTTCATGAGTGTCACTGAATTCCCCCCTCTGTGTTAGGCAGGAGGCAGCCGGACACAGATGGCACGCCCAGGGGTTTCACTGGGGAGGGTTTGCTGAGGGGCTCTTACAGAAGGCTGGGGAGTGTTAAGGAAGGACAGCAACTGGGAGCTGTTGCCCCGGTGAGTGTGGATATAAAAAAGGAGGGGATGGTTGGTTACTGGAGCATAGTTAGGGCTGGGGTCCTAAAAGAGGCTCCAGTTACAGGCTCTGTGGTTAAGAGAAAAAGGCAGCCACTGTCTGAAGCAAGGAGGAATTGAGATGGTGCTAAATATCTTAATTCACTTGAAGCAAGCATTTAAATTGGTAGCGATTTATCAAAGTTTGAAAATAATATTAAACAATGCATATATGATTACCAATATATCTAAAAACTCTGGGCAAGTAAAAGCACAGTTTTTCTTGCTTTATACTTTTCCTGGAGTTACAGAACACAATCTTGAAATAAGGGGCTTACTTTGTTAATGTTGCAATATCCCTCAAATAATGGTTTAATTCACTAAGTATTCAGTCGTGTGTGTGTATATGGTGAATTTTTTTTTTAAGTAGGTTTATTTCAAAGCTCTGTTAGGGCCCTGTAAGTTAGAAGAGTATGTGGAAGACCTGAAGTTTAAATTCAATAGCTTCTCTTTTATTTCACCCTACTTTCCTTCCCTTAGGTAGCACTGTTTATTGAGCACTTTCTATGTGCCAGACACTATCCCAGACGAGTACAGATGGGGGACAAGTTGATACCCTTTGTTGCAGCTCCAGTCTGTGATCAGGCCTGTGGCTCATGTCAATCAGTTTGTCACTCATCCTTTTATTTTTGAAGGATTACTAAGTTGGCAAAGGGGTTTTATCTTTTACTGGCTTACTTTGCTTAAGACTTAACTCACCTGAGTGGTGATAATGCCTTGGGTGCTTTTTAGCTTTATCTCTTTTGGAATGGAATGGGTGGAGTCACAGAAATTCTGAGATGCAAAAGTAGGATAGAAACCTTCTCATCTGGCAGTGAGAAGGGGTGATTTCTAAGTTGATATAAGCTTAGGTGGTCTGCCTTATTAAGCTCATCTCGTAATAAAGTTGGATTGAAATTCTGATGTTATTCTAAGTATTTATGGCCATTTCTGTGTACTTTTCAAATAAAAAATAAATGATTAAAGATAATGTTTTACAATGATATTTTGGGAAGTAAAGAGTTATATGATGATATTTGTCCAAGTATTTTCTAAAATCAAAACAACACTTAGAATACAATTTAGTATTAATTTCAAAACAATATAATATTTCTTAATACTTTTTGAGGATTTTTTGCTTGCTTATTAATTCTGGTGATATTTTGTGTGTTTCTTTCTAACCCAAAGTGTTAAAATAAGATTTTTGAGGTATATTTCCAGAGAATCTATAATTGATTTAAATGATACATGAGACTTTTTTGTCAAAGTGAAGTGAGCTAGAAAAAAATTTCTTAGAATAGCTGTATTTAGATTTTAATGAAACTAGGCAGAAAGGAGACTAAAGTGAATTTCCTTTTTAGTCTTTTAAATGAAAAAATGCATCATTTGTCCTATATATCTTACTCATCATCAGTCATAGCAAAGCATTCATTCCCATGAGACAGATAATGGATTCAGAGAGCCGAGAGGAATGGAAGATTGTCATTCAATGCAGATGAGTTTTAGTCATATTCTTATCATGAGAAATTGGGTTGCAGAACCTGAGGATTTGGAATTAAGTTGCTATAGATATATTTAATTAAAAATAGATTGCTTAACCTTTCTTTAAGTTAGAAATTGGTTTAAAATCTTAAATTTATAGTTAGTTTATATTTAACTCGTATTCAGGACTTTCCTTTAATAGGGATTTTTTTAAAAGTTTAGCTCTAAAAAGGTATATTTTAATTGAACTATTACAGTGAACATATAAAGAAAGTTTCTGAAAGGATTTTGTAACTTAGTGTATTGGATTGAAGTATGGTTTACTTTTCTCCTCATGGAGAATGTAACCAAACTTATAAATCAGACTAAAAATGGAGAAAAACAGGGGAAATCCGCCTTCTAAACTGCCTTAATACCTCATCAACACAACTCCTTAGTCATTATAAATTATATTTTCTAGTGTTTTAGTTTATCACCTGATGGATTTGTTTCTCATTTGTAATAGTTTCCTGTGGATAGTACTTTTCTAAAAAGTTAAAGTATGTGAGAAATTAAATTATCAAAGTAGAAAAGCAAACTTAGATGGAATATATTTTATGTGCATGTGTTGGCCAAATTTGCAAACTCTACTACTGTATAATCAGTTTCAGGTTATTTTGAGGAAATCAAAGTGCTCCTAGCTCATTCTGTGATTTTATTTAATTGTGTACTCTTAGCCCAAGGCATTTTAAAAAGGTAAGTTGAATACAGAAGGATATATGGTTAACTAATAATCTCTGCCACATGCCCCAGCCATGGAACTTCATTCCCTTCTCTCAGGCCATGGTGGGGGGAGGTCCCTTGTCCAGAACAGATGCTGAGGTTTGTTTGAGCTGTGTTTGGGCCAGTTCTCCTGCTCGAGAACAGCCAGAGGATTAGAGACAGGGCACAGGATTCATACCAGTTGCTGCAACTCTAGTCTCTGATCAGGCCTGTAGCTCCTGTCCATCAAGTTGTCACTCATCCTTTTTTCAAAGAGTAACTGAATCACAAGAGGGGTTTTATTTTTTACTGGCTTATTTTCTCCTAAGATCTGCTCACATGAATAGTGATATTACAATATGTGCTTTATAGCTATATGCATTTAGGAGTTAAAACTTTTTTCTATGTCTAGTTATATCAACTAGCACAAAAATATCTTACACTAATTGTACATATTAAGTCAAAATAAACTCTGTCAAAAGTCTACTTATCATGACTTTCATTTCCTTCTTAAATGAAAAGCTTCTATAGAAAATGTTCCAATTTGTTTTTCCTCCTCTCCACAGGGTGAGTTAATTGCATACTGAATCTCTCATAAATATACCATCATTACTCAGAAGGTAATTGCAACATTATAGAGTGTAAATCTTTTCTCAGTGGAGATCAAGATTCATTCATTCTCCAAATCTTAGCATGGTCATGTTAGGCATACAGAAAATGGCAATTTGTTGCTACAACAGATGAGCTCTCTTCATTGGGGCTCTATTTTGTTTCTTCATCATCAGCCATGTAGGAAGGGCCTGCTATCCACAGTGGTACTCAGCAGGTGAGATCAGGGGAAACTGTGCATGTGAGAGCCCTCAGCAGAGCCTGACGTCTTGCACATTCTCAACAGATATTCCTTAACAAGTTCCTTTGTGCTGTTGTCCAGCATTTCCCCAGATTTCAGTGGAGAATATGAATGTTATTGTCTAGTTTGTCAAAATATGCCCTTTCTAGGCTACCTTTTGAATGTGTGGACACTTGGACTACCTTGCTAGGATCGATCACTGGTCGTATTGTCCCAAGTTGAAAATACAACATAATTTTTCTATAGAATAAATAGATGTACCTGGAGAAGCCTGTTGTTAAGTTTCTCTAGGATAAAATATTTCTTTCTTTTGAAATTTGCATTCATCTATTTACCAAATAGTTTAGTATTTTATTTACAAGCCACTGGAACAGTATTTGCACAAACTACAAGATAAAGCCATGAACAGCTCACATTTTGTGGTGTGAGATGAGAAAGAAGTGGTGAAAGCTTAGGAGAAGAAACCAATTAGGGAAATGAGAAGTGTCCTGTCCTGAAACAGAAGGAGGAAAGGGCTTTTCAAGGAATGATTTATATAGAGAGTACAATATTATCATATATTTAATATCTAAAATGTAGTGAACAGTTTTTACTGTGCAATAAGAGTTTGCTGTGGACTATTTCACTAAATCTTCCCAGTGGTCCAGTCAGGTCGATACTGTTATTGTTCACAAAACTGAGACTTAGACGTCGGGACTCATCCTTGCGAACTGTGCCAGATCCAGGGTTGCATTTATTGAGGTGTTGTGGTTCTGCGCCGCAGACACTGAACCGGAGGAGGGTAGAGCACTATGAACTTTAAGGGAAGTGAGTTCCAGTTGCAGCTTTTCTTTGCAGTGGTAGCAAGTGTTCCTTAACAGGGCGTTGTTTCTATATTTTACTGACGTGGGAATTTAGATCCAAGAAGTGATGTAACTTACTCAAAGTCTAGTAAGCAGAAATTGAAAGGTTCAGCTACAGGTATTCTGGATGTTTATCCCGTTAAGGCTCTGCTTACCAATGTCATCCCAACTTCATACCCATGAATTACATGTAACTCCTTTTATGTACACCTGGAATTCATGTTTCTGCCTCCGAAAGCTGACTCTAGTTTTGACATAATTTTATATCTAAAGTATAAGACATCAGTGTTGAGTGTGTGTGTGTTTAACACTCTGTATGTGTAATACAATAGATACGTAAGTAATTAAACGGTTTACATTCTTTTGAGTTGTGAGGTAGGAAAATTCAAAGAAGTAGACTAACTTGAAAGAGAATATGAATATATCTATCTATATATATATGTAATTTCTTTCATGTTTGTCTCTAGTTTTCTCTGTGAATTAGAATACTTTTTTTTTTTTTGCTGCAAGGAAAGGAGTGTGTATGTTTACCTCTCTGTGTACATACTAGAAGCTACTCAGCAGGAGTCATTTTTACTATCTGTTCTCTCCCTCACCTCACTCCCCCCTCTCTGTCTCTCTTTTACTTTTGTGGTTATCTTCAACAAGGCTCCATACACTAAGGGTCATGCTGGGCACTGAACAGTAACAAAACATTTGTTGGCAGTATAGGTAGAGTGTCTGAAGTTAGCCCGGAGTACCTGTGTTCTCACTTGCTTGGCTAGGAATGGTGACTTGTCTGGAAATTATGGTCCAGAGTGTCCTTCATTTGACAGACTTATGTAGCTCTTTCTCTGATGTAACAACCACAGACCTAACAGTTTCAAGGCTTGCTAACGTACGTTGACCTTTTCTATTAAGAAAACAAATCCACATGCAAAATTTGTTTCTTAAAGCATAGGATTCCAAAATACTAGCTATAATTGATAGTGCAAAATACATTTAGTTAGGAGCCCAATGTGTGCTATGAACATTTCTTCTGTAGATAGATGCTGGATTGGATCTGTGTTATTTATGTTCTGTAGGTAAAAGCACACACAGGCAGAAGCAGGAGTCAGACTAACATAGATTCAGGTCTTGGCTCTGTCTTGAATAGCTGTGGGACTTTGGCTTGATTGCTTTCCCTCCTTGAGTCTGTTTCCTCATTCATCAAACAAAATTTGTGCTACTTTATAAGACTTTTGAGATATTGAAGTACATCCTGAATGTCAAGCTCTAAGGACAATTTTTACCTGCTGTTGCTGCCACCGACGTTACCATTTTTTGTTATTGTAATAACTTTTATTACCTATATCAATATAAAATTTTCTATTTGTGTATCATTAGTTTTGAGACAGCCTCTGTTTAAACCACTTTTTTTTTCTTAAGGGAGTGGATTGTATGATAGTTTGAGATTTCTTTATAGAACTCTTCCTGAGTCCAAGATAAATTCTGACATTGTAAGCAACAGCTTGGTGTGTTTAACTGGTCATCGTTCATAAATTTACTGCTAATCTGGCTAATCTGGGTTCTAGAAGGAGATGATAGACATTTTTCTCTGCATAAGTCCATTTTTCCCAGGCTCTAATATGGTCATATTGTTTTTCCTTTGCAAATCCTTGAAATATTTAATCATTTTCTTTCCAGAGAAGTCTTCAGCCATCCAACTGGGCCCTTTATTCTACTTATTGACCAAGCTATATTCTCTGCATTAAATTTTTATATATGTTTCCCTATGTGGTCTTTTCCTTTACAATAACTCTGCTGGAACCTGATTTTAGTTGGGGCCAGTGACTTTCAACCATTGTGCCACTAAAATTTTTAATAAAACATACACTACCTGACTATTTAGTTGGGGGGCACTGACCTCTTTTCCCTTAGATTGTCAAATAAAAAAAAATGACAATAGCCAGCACAACAATAGCTGTCTGATGTGAATGTATCAAAATTATACCTATTTTTATCAGATTGACAAAAAATACGTATTTTTGGTGTGCTACAGAATTTTAGTAATTACTTTATGTGTGCCATGAGTTGCAGAAGGTTGAAAGTTGCTGGTCTAGGCAAAAGCTCAATAGAAGGAACAGGTAAATGCTACTTGACCTTTAAAATGTTATTTTTAATAGTTTTATTAAGATATAATTTACATACCATTCAACTTACCTACTTAAAGTGCGAAATTCCATAGTGTTTAGTATATTAGTATATTAAACACGGAATTGTACAGCCATAACTGCAGTCAGTTTTCGAACATTTCCTTCACCCCAGCAGCACCCTTGTGCCCCTTAACTAGCATCCTACAGTCTTTCCATCCCAACTCGCAACCCTACTTAAGCACTTGCCTACTTGCTGTTTCAGTAATTTACCTATTCTTTATATGTCATGTGAATGGGATCTCATATATCTGGTCTTTTGTGATTAACTTGTTAAACTTAGCATAGTGTTTTTGAGGTTCTATTCTGTAACATGCATTGGCATTTCATTCCCTTTAATGGCCAGATAATATTCCATTGTATGGATGTGCAACGTTTTGTTCATTCATTTATTAGCTGATGGACATTTGCATTGTTTTACTCTTTTGAGTATTATGGAAAAGGCCGCTATGAACATTTATATACAAGTTTTTTTGTGTGTGGACATATGTGTTCATTTCTCTTGGGTATATGCAAAGGATGGGAATAGTTGTATCAAATGGTAATTTTGTCTTTAGCTTTTGAGGCATTTCTGGACTGTTCCATTCCCACAGCAGTGTATGAGCTTTCCAATTTTTTTATATCCTCTCCAACAATTATTATCTATCTTTTTGGCTGTTACCTTCCTAGCAAATGAGGCGGTATCTTATTCTGGCTTTTACTTACATTTTCCTAGTAACTAATGAGGTTGAGCTTCTTTTCATGTAATTATTGACCATTTTGACATCTTTGTGGATCAGATCCTTTGCTCATTTTAAAAATTTGGTTGTCTTTTATTATTGTTTTATAAATGTTTTTATGTATTTTAGACTTAACATAGATCTGCTATCAGATAAATGGATTTCAAACATTTCCTCTCATTCTGTGGGTTGTCTTTTGACTGCCTTGGTAGTGTCCTTTGACGCCCAACTTGTTAAAAAATTTTGAAGAAGTACGATGTATCTCTTTCTTTTGTTACTTGTACTTGTGTCATATTTAAGAACCGAGGTCACAACGATTTACCCCTTTTTTCCTAAGACTTTTATAGTTTTAGTTCTTAGAGTTAAATCTTTATTCCATTTTGAGTTAGATTTTTATAGGCAGTATCTGACTTAACAATGGTTTGACTTAGAGTTTTTCAGCTTTGTGGTGGTGTGAAAGCAGTATACACTCAGTAAAAACTGAATTTCGAATTCTGAATTTTGATCTTCTCCCAAGCAGCAGTGGGAAGTAAGATACTCTCCTGTGATCCTGGGCATTGGCAGCAGTGGGCCACAGCTGCCATTCAGCCAGCTATATGGGGGTTAACAGTTGCTGCTGTAAGTGTACTGTGTTGCCAGCGTTTTTGAGTATTGTGTTTTATATTCAATAAATTACATAAGATATTCAATACATTATTATAAAATGACTGTGTATTAGATGGTTTTGCCCAACTGTAGGCTCATATATCTGTTCTGAGCATGTTTAAGGTAGGCAAGGCTAAGCTATGATGATTAGGTTAGAGGTATTAGGTTAGAGGTATTAGGTTAGAGGAAATAGGTTAGAGGTATTAAATGCATTTTTGACCTGCAATATTTTCATCTTACAATGAACTTATTAGGATGCAACCCAATTGTAAGTTGAGAAGCATCTGTACATGTTCTGAGGTAAGGGTCCATGTTTATTCTTTTGTATGTGGAGATCCAGTTGTCTTAGTACTAATCATTAAAAAGATATATTTTCCCCATTTGAGTGATCTTGGTTACCCTTGTTGAAAATCAGTTGCCCAGGGTTTGTTTCTGTTGCATTGCTAGCCATGTTAGAAAATACTATTTTACTTTCATAAGAGGCTATAAGGTTAGGAGGGAGACTATATAATTGTTTTCCTGATTACTGTAGGTATCTCCCATGCCCCCACACCAGGGACTGGTTCAGGTGGAACATTTTGTAGTACGGAACAATTTTCTGTTTTTTGGTTATGTAACCTATTTAAATATACAGTGGTTCAAAACATTTTAATGTTAAAGATTGTGTTTTAGGACATAGAGAAGAGTTCCTAAACTCAGGTAAAATTTATGACTTCCAGGGAAGTCATAAGTGAATCAAATTGCAGTAGATAGTGATGCAGCGTATAAGAGTGAACTGGATTTTGTGCTCTAAGAGAGCCCTCTACTTAGCTCTGCATGTTTGCTGACATCTTGGGATATAGTTCAGTGTACATGCAGTCAGCACATAATTGAGGGCCATTTCTTGGCCCACGGGGTACATTGCTTCCTCTGATTATTGACCATATTGCATTAGTACCTTTCTCCTATTCTTCACCCCATCCTGTTATGTTGGATTCTGTGTTCTTTCTAAGCAAATAATGTATCTCTTTTCAGCTATACCCATTAATTTTCCTCTCCTTTCTGATAACTGAAAAATTATAAAATAAAAGAATGGTCAAATCCTGACCAACAAGAAACTCAGGTGAAATTGCATAGAGATCAATAATATAAGTCACAGAAAAGATAAATACTATTACTCCTAGGTCTCAAATAATGCTTATTCTGGGGCTAAGTATAGATTGCAAGAATTGTTATAAATTGGATACATTTTTAGATCCAGTTGTTGTGATAGAATTTAGTATACTCCTGTAACGGATCAAGTCAAATTAAAATAAATGGATAATTTGAAACAAATTAAATTACATATTTTCAAGGATCTGTTGCCTATCAGCAAAGATAGGTCATGTACTGCAGCACTTCATAGAACTGAATTTTGAGTGATGGGCTCTGACATGGGAGGTAAGAGGTGGGGAGGGGGTCCAGCTAGGGAGGGGCAGCTCGGGTAGAATAGTTCTGCTGTTACATGTTTTATATCAGCTCTGTGCTGGATTTTCCAGTGAAATCTATTTTGGAATGATTGAAAGGTTTATATTGTTAAAAATAAGTACATTGCTAAATAAATAATATACTAGTAATATAGTATAAATAAATAACTAATAATATAGTGGATCAATTGCCACTATATTAGGCCTTAAAGTGTACCATGTTATTAAATACATTTCAATAAAACTAGAAATAAATGAAAAAAGTTTAAAAGAAAATATAATACCTCCCACCACATCTTTCCCAAATAACAAATAGGATTAAAGAGAATAATGAAAAGTTAAAATTATAACCTGTTTTGAAAAGAAATGAAAACACTGTGTATCAAAAGGTATCTATTACTTCTAGGAAAGTATAGACAACTTTTCTCATGCCATTTTGCATCTGATCTACAGAACACAGAAAGTGATTTGAATGCATATTTTGTTAATTCTCCCATGTATTGTACATATGATTACTATGCTAGATACATTGAACAGAAATTAATTTATTGTATACCAGTGATCCTTAAGGCATTAGGACTTAATTCTCTTTTCTTCACATTTTTTTATTGTTCTTCATAATTCTGTTAGTGAACTCTGGTTGAGCAAGGCAGGCATGCCTTGTTATTAAAATAATAATCCCCAATGTTAATGAGGATGTGGGTAGTTGAGCATTCTTATGTGCTGCTGGTGGGGGGTATGAACTCAAACTGACTATACAGGGAGTAGTTTGTTAACCTTTATTTAGAACCATAAGTTAATTAAAATCTTACACTCTTTACCTGATAAGATCACTTAAAATGATAATAGGGACAGGGATTTACACAAGTGTTTGTGCACAGAAACTTATAACAGGTTTTCAGTTTTTATTGTGGAAATATCTTAGTATATGGTCAAATAGAGAAAAGCTTTATTTTATTTTGGCTCCTACAACAGAATACTGTGCCATGGGGGGCTTACAAAGAACAGAAGTATATTTCTCACAGCTCTAGAGGCTGAGAAGTCCAAAATCTAGGTGCCAGCAGATCCTGTGTCTGATGAGAACCCTCTTCCTGGGTCATAGGTGGCATTCTTTTCTCTGTGTCCTCACCTGGTGGAGGGGACAGGGATTTCTTTGGGGTCTCTCGTACCAGAGCACTAGTGCCACTCATGAAGGTTCGACCCTTGTTACCTAATTACACCCAAAGGTCCTGCCTGCAAATATCATGACATAGGCTCATTTCAATTTGTTTTTGTCTTAAATGAGTTTTTTATTATGTTTTCCCCTTTTTGATTTATTAAATTTTGTAATTTTATGAAGTTTACCTGGTTCTTGGTGAAAGAAAACAAGTTACAATCCTAGAAATCACAAATCTGTATTCTTTCTCCCTATGTACATACTATTTTTTTTCATTCTTGGCTATATTTTCATGCTTTTTGAAACACAAGCAACTGCATATATTAATTTATTATTTTCCTTTTTCATAAAAGTATCGTGATATATCTACTAATCCTATAATAAATATAGTTAATTATAGTTACATTTGCCAGACTTTTTTTGACCATGGTGCCCTTTTCTTCTATGCACAGCTCTAAGAACCTTTTAGTAAGTGAAGCTCTAAATTGTTTGATTTGTTCCTTAGTTTCCAGACAGCTGCATACCACAAGACTGAGCACCGTTGTTATTTAACGTAACGAGACATTAGTGTGCCATTGGTTGTGGACTTAGTGGCGCTCTGATGTACTATACATTGCTCTTGAAAAGCACAGCCAACCTAAACTAATGTATGTTGGAAGCAGTTTTCCCTAAGAAATAATTCTGGTGGTCTTATGATCATTTCCAGCTGCCATTAGAAGTTAAAGAAGGGTGATTCTCAAGTACAGGTACTCCACTGAGAAGGCTTATTGGGAGGTGAAAAAACACTGGGGTGCATACTGTGTTCAGAAGGATTACTGTCTTATTCCCCCAGTGCTGCGTGGTCCTCACGTAATTCTGGGTAAGGGAGATGCCACAGGAAGTTTTCTGATCCTGGACCTCATGACTTCTTGGTAATAGAGTAAGTGGTTTTTTGAGACGAGAGAAGTCCCCAAACTTCCATCTTGACAAGACAACTTTGCATTATAAATCTATACAAACTCTGAATGATATGAAGCTTGAAATAATTAAATAATACTGTGTGATAAGGAAGGGTGTTTACTTGCTTTTAGGAGGTGATATTCCAGGCACTTAACAATGTTATGACATGAAGGGCATCTCCTCAGATGGAAAGAAAGTGGAATTTGCAATATGGCTAGTGACTGGTCTTATTAGCCCCACCTGCTGTATTCGCCAAGGCTCTTAGCTCACTGCTGGGTGAGGCCTGTCAGAGGCAGGGATTGGCCCAAGAGTAAACCACGTTCTCCAGCACATTGGTCTATGAATCAAAGGCGTAAGGCTCTGCATAGTAAGTTGGAACCATTTTAATCATGTATATGGAAAATGTGTATTAAGCTTAAAAACTCTTCAAGAATGCGATTGCTAAGTGGTGATGAAGAGAATAACTTTACTGAGTGCTTAGTGTAGGCCCTGCCCAGTGCATCAGTGAGTTAAAGAGTTTGGGAATATTTGAAGGAATTTGACATTTAAGAATTTTATATGAGGATTATTACATTAGAAAAAGAAAGGTTGCTGAGCTTCAGATAAATGCAGAGTTTATGGGCCTGATGCAGTGACCTTAGTTAGCATTTGACTTCCTGTGCCGAATGTATTTTTGCAGTTCATATTAAACTATGCATTGTATATTGTTTCTTTTCCATATTTTGACTTAAATTTTGACTGCTGATTTTAAGTCTATGTCTAAATAGAATTTTTGTGTTAGCAAATATGATGATGAAACTCAAACTGTTCATAATCAAAGCCTACACATTTTTTGCCATACAAATGTGTTAGGTTATCCTAACAACATAAACATCACAATGTCTTAGAAAATGTTATAGTAAAATAACTTTTATAAGCAGGAAATATGTTCTTAAAGTTCAAGCTAGAATGATAAACATACATTGTTTTTGAGGGGTACCTAACTCTTGAACTTAGAAATGTCTGTTATATGAAATGAGGCATAGATAGGAAGATAAATTAATATGTTAACAATTTAAAGCCTTATTTAATTACTTCTTTTTTGGTAAAAAGCCTTCATATTTTTATTCATTTTTTGATCAGTGGCCCATGAATTTTAACTGAGTAATCTCTTGGTGAGAATATTCTAGAAAGTATTGTCTACAGACATTAATAACAGTATATTGAGTAATGGTCTTAATATGGGGTGAGCAAATGTAGATTTACAGTTGTTCATATGGAAAGATATGCAGGTTTGGATTATTATAGTAGCTTTATTAACTCAAAAGAATGTCAAAATGCAACTGTAAACCTACTTTTTCTCACTCCTGTGTGTTTTCTTTTCATGTTCAAATTACCAATTTTTGTTAATACATTAATACATTTTGTTAATACCTTCCCTCACATTAATATATTTAGATTTCTTAATGCCTCAGATCTCTTCTATAATCTTTATCACAATGATAATCTTCTGGGCCTTACAACACTGTTCATTCACAAATCCTAAATTTTAAATTTTATGTGAATGTTATTTACCTTGAAGAATTATTCATGATATTTTCTACTCCAGAATTTCTTTGACTTATTGATTTAGAATATTATTTACTAGTCCGTGAGTCCAACTTAACCTAGAAAATTACACACAAAGCTATGAGCTGAGAAAATCTTAAGTACAATGATTGAACCAGACAGTTATTTCTCTACTGTGGTCCCTAAGCCAGTAGCATTAACATAGTTGGGAGCTTGTTAGATGCAAGTTATTATGCTACACCACAGATCTACTGCATCAAAAACTCTTAGAGTGGACTCTAGCAATCAACCTGTTTTAGTTAGCTCAGGTGATTCTGGTGTGAGCTAAAGTTTGAAAACCACTGAATTACAGGACTTGGTGTATAGTCCTATGCTTGATCAAGAAACAAATAATTGTCACATGTACTGATGAGATTTTTGGTCATCTCTTGAGGCATGCATAGGCATACAAATAAGTTGCATTAATTATTTAATTTAAATTATTTCTATCTTGTATAGTTGGGATATAAATCATACAGGATTAAAATGAAAGAATTTGAGTACCTGGCTCTAAAATTATGTTCTTTAGATATATTCTGATATAGTTTAGAATAATTTATATTATAAATGTTGTTATTATAATTATTACTTTATTTTCAATTATATTTAGGAATAAAGTCTTAAGATTTATTTTGTAGGACATAAATTTCCTTAAAATTTTCTTTCAACTGTTATTATTTGCCTTCTGTGTTTGCCTAAATCAAATTTTATTTAAAAATAAAACTTCAACTCTACTATTTTTATACCAATCATTTAATGTTTAGTTTTTGTTTATTTTTAATTATGTGCTTTTTTACTTTCAAAATTGACTCCTAAAATCATACCTATATTCATTTAAATGATATAGATTTTTCTTTCTTAACTGTTTAATATGAATTTTATAAGACAGGACCAAATCCTATACTTTTTTTTCCTGGTAATTTTATTTCTGGGTCTTTTATTCTCATTTTCTTAGAGAAAAACTCATTTTCTTATTAGCAATTTTGGAAAAAAACATTTTAGGTGGAAACTTTTTATTGGAAAAAACATATGCCACAGCATGGGAGAAGTGGGCTGAGGTACACATTTCAAATGGAAAGAAGTAACAATAATGAAGGAGAATGAGGAAAATTTAGGGATGAAAAGGGCTGGAGAGTCAAGGAGATGAAAGGCCTTGGTGGTGATATGACTGAAGGGAGCTTTACATGGAGGAGAAGTGTCCAGTATGCAAATCTGAATTTGTTTCATGCATAAATGCCTTGAAAACCTTCCTTTCTTTCTCCCATATGAAATCTTTAGCATATTTCATATTACTCTAGATGGCTGGTAAAATGGCTTTTCTTTTGGGACATACTCTTGTATGTGAAAATATTCTAAATTTTACTTTTAAGGTTGGCGTTTGACAAGAAAAATATACTCATAGTGAAAGTCAACAGCTGAGTTTCCATGAGGAAGAGGGATGACAATCAAGTGAACTCTTAAAGATGACAAAATTTTTTTCACAATGTAGAATTATAAATAACATATGCATTAGGAGATTTATATTTCTAAGATATGAAAATAAAATGGATTCAGTAAAAGTATTTTTCTTTATACGAATACTAATACTTGTTTAGATAGATTTTAAAACTGAAGTGACTGCAAACTGAAAAACTAGTTCAACTGATATTCAAAAAATTATTCAGAATGCATTTATTTTTACATTGCTGAAAACAGCTTTTAAATAAATCTACATATATAAACTTCACATATAATTGAAGTCTTACCTTTCAGAATGAGATCTTATTTACTATTGAATTTTTAGTGTATTCTGTATTATAAATTTTGCTATTAATTTGATGTAATGTTCCTTAATTTAACTTTTTTGAGCTATGACTATTTTTCTTAACACTAAGTTTGAGTTTAGCTTTGAGCAGGGCCTGCCTTAAGCACTCAGTACATATTTAATGTGTGAATGAATGAACAAATGAACTGTACCATTTATTTTCATATCTAACTAACCAGGAAATGATCTGCTATTTGTCTTGTTGTCTTAAGTGATTAGCTTAAAAAGAAATTCAGTACATTTGTAAAGTGTGTCAGGACTCAGATATTCATAGTAAAAGATTCATAGTAAAAGATTTTGTTTTCTCTAATTATGTCCTGAATTTTTATAAACTACTGGCATAAAAACAGATACATAGACCAACGAAAAAGAATAGAAAGCCCAGAAATAAACCCACCCCTTTATAGTCAGTTACTATTTGACAAAGGAAGAAAGCATAAGGGGCTAAAGATAGTTTATTCAATAAATAGGACTGGAAAAATTGGACAGATAACATGCAGAAAAATGAAACTAGACCACCTTCTTTCACTACATAGAATAAAGAATTCAAAATAGATCAAAGACTTGTTAGACCTCAAACCATAAAAATAATAGAAGAAAACATAGGCAGCAAAATCTCATACATTGCTCACAGCAATATTTTATTGGATATATCTCCCCAGATGAGGGAAACAAAAGAAAAAAGTAAACAAATGGGACTACATCAAACTAAAAGTTTTTTCACAGTTAAGGAAATCATCAACAAAATGAAAAGATGACCCACAGGATAGGAGAACATATTTGCTGATATGTCCAGTAAGGGGTTGATATCCAAAATTTATGAAGAACTTATAAAACTCAACACCAGAAAAACAACCCAATTAAAAAATGGGCTTTGGACCTGAATAGACACTTCTCCAAAGAGGACATATAGAGTCCAAAAGACATATGAAAAGATGCTCAAGGTCCTAATAATAAGAGAAATGCAAATTAAAACCACAGTGAGATATCTCACACCTGTCAGAATGGCTATCATCAAAAAAGCAAAAACCACCAAGTGCTGGCAAGAAAGGGGAACCTTTTGCACCATAGGTGGGATTGCAGATTGTTGTAGCTACTGTGGGAACTGGTATAGAGTTTCTTAAAAAAACAGAGAGTGATCTGCCTTTTGATCCAGCGATCCCACTTATGGGGATATATACAAAGGAACCAAAGACACTAATTGGTAAGAACATAGGCACCCCTCTGTTTATTGCTGCATTACTTACAATCACCAAGATGTGGAAACAGCTGAAGTGTCCATCAGTAGACAAGTGGGAAAGCAATTATAAGACATTTACACAATGGAATACTACTCTGCCATAAAAAATGAAAAATATCCTTTGGGGCAGTATGGATGGACCTGGAGGACATTATACTAAGAGAAATACGCCAGTCTGAGGAAAACAAATGCCATGTGATTTCACTCATACATGAAATCTAATGAACAAGCTGAACTAACAAGGAAGATGGGACAGACTCATAGATGGAGAGCGGGATGACAGCTGGGGAGGTGGGGAGATTGAACAAAAGAAAAAAGGACTCATGGGCATGGACAACAAACAGTGTGGTGATTGCTGGGGAAGAGGAGTACAAGGGAACTTAAATGGTAATAGAAAAGATACAATAAAATTAAATTAAAAAATCATAACTTCCCCCCAAATGAAAAATATATGAATTGGGAAAAACATAATAGGTATGTCTGTGTACATCATCTACCTTAAAAAATAAAATGTTACAGATACTATTGAAACATAGTCTGTTCCCATTATTCTATAGAGCTCACTATAGAATTTGATGTTTAACATTTTCATTTCTCTTTTAATATTCTTATAAATATGTATGCATCTGTATGCATATATACTAAAGTGCATATTTCTTGAACCATATATATATATATATATATATATATATATATATATATATATGGTATTCTTTCATAATCCTTTAAAATTAACTTTTATGTTTTGGTTATTTGTGTATATTGATATTTTTTTAGATTTTATTTATTTTTAGACACATGGGAGAAACATCAATGTGTGGTTGCTTCTCGTGCACCTCCTACTGAGGACCTGCACAGCAACCCAGGCATGTGTCCTGACTGGAAATCCAACTGGTGACCCTTTGGTTCACCAGCTGGTGATCAATCCACAGCCAGACCAGCCACAGCTGTGTATTATTTCTAATCCATTCAGTTTATACTGTTGTATAGCTTCCTGTTCGGTTATTTGCAGTATTTTTACCCATTTTGTGGCTGATTTAAATTTTGATAGCCTACTTTTTTGTTGTTGTTTTAAAATTTATTCAGTGTACACTTGTGAATGCTTTCTTGTATACATTTGTGAAAATTTCTCTTGGCTGTTACCTAGAAGTAGGATTTGTTGTGCCCTAGAATTAGTGTATCTTCAACTTTGCTACATGATGCCAAGTTGCTTTACTAGTGTATACCCTCAGCCGCAATGTTATTTTATATCCTTGCTGACTACTTGATATTTTCAAACTTTTAAGGTTGCTAATACAATGGGTGGGAAATGGCATCACATTGTTGTAATTTATGTTTCCTTTATTACCACTGAGCTTGATAATCATGACATATGTTTATTGGCCATTCATTTAAGCTCCTCTGAATAGCTTTGCTCATCTTTCTATTGTTTCATTTTTTCGTTGACTTAGAGATGTTCCTCCTATATTTTGGATTCTTTTTCTTCCTTGGTTTATTCATTACAAATTTATTTTCCCAGATGGTAGCTTATCTTGTGATTCTGTCTATATATTCATCCATCTCTATAAAGTAAAGTTTATAATTATAGTGGTGAAGTGTATTAGGCCTTTCCTTGATGTTCTGTGGGTTTTAAAAAACACTCTTAAACCCAGGATTACAAATATATTTCCCAGTATTTTCTTTTAAGTGTTATATTTTATACTTTTGCCTATCATATTTAAATATTTTATGTTACATTGAATCTTTTGCATGTTATTAGGTAGAGAGTCATTTGTGTATTTCTAATTATTAACCAGCACCACTTAATAAATGTGTCCTTTACTCACCGATTTTTATGCCACAGCTATTATATGTTTCCATTTGTGCGTAAGTCTGTTGTTATTCCTTTTGGCTTTCTTCCAAGATCTTCAAGCTACCTTCCCTGTGCCCCCTGTAGTTTGTCATCTACCTTGCTTGAGGCATTTCTTTAGATTTTAACTCAGTTCTGTCACCTGCTTGTGAATTCGGGTAAATGTAATAGAATTTTAATTATTTTTCACTTTTTTTCTACCATGACATGTATCTTAGCTCATTGCTTAAAATGCGTTTCTGTTTTTCATGTTGTCTCCATGCTGTTTGTTAAAAATATGCCCTCCATTGTCTTGTACCGTCTGTTTATTAGTAGAAGTGTTAAAGCTGAAAATACAATTGAAAATGTAATTCATAATATTAAGATGCAGAAGGCAATTTTTCAAATGCATGTCTTAAAAATAAAATAAGATTGACCTACTTTTTCTGAATGGCTGTAGAGTATTTTGATTAACACCTTGTAAGTCTTAATAATTTTTAGTCAGTTTGATTCAATACAAGTAGGAAGCATATTATGCTTTTCTTGAAGTTCATTAAATATTAGTTTGTGTTATTGTTAACTGTTATTCTCTAATTTTTTAGATAATTGGAATCCATTTTCATACCCATACAAGAAACTGGATTATGGAAAATGGGAGTTGTATATACCACCAAAGCAGAATAAATCTTTGCTAATACCTCATGGATCCAAATTAAAGGTACTCTTTTTCCTCCTCTTTTTATTTGAATGTGTTTCTTTTTAATCTGGAATGCAAAGTATGATTTAAAACATGAGAATGTAAATCGATGCATTATAATCGTGGGCGAAACAGTTTAAACGTTCAAATAGAGGAAATTCAGGAGAGGGTGTCCACAAATTGGGATGTGTTAGATTAGAACTATTTTGTTGGAGAGATATCAAATGTAGTTGTATTATCAACTTTGGAAATTTTATATAAAGATCTACTGAGAAATTGTAAAAAATCATAGTTTAGAAAACAGAAAGTTCAATAGAAAAATAAAAACTCTTTAAATCAGCCATAGGGGCAAGTTGACTTTGTGATGAGCCACATGAATGTGGGAGGTGACATGGTTTTGGAAATGCATACATTTGGGACATGCTTTTTCCGTTTTCTCCCCTTTCTGGTCCTTTGACACTGGGGTCCTCGTTTCTCCTGTCCCTCTGTGGGAGGGCACTGGGATTGACCTGTCAGCGGCCGACTGGGCATCTCCCGCTCTCCCTCTGCCTTAGCTGGGCATAGGGTCTGTGTTCGCAGTTTGCCGAGCCTGCAAGGCCTCTCTTGTGTCTCCAAAGGAGGCTCAAGGGATGATGGGTCCCAAAGTCTGGAATACAGATTTAAGGTGTTTGGTTATATAACAAGCTATCTAACTCCTTTAACATTTACTTGATTTTGCTCATATAATTATATAATATTTTCATGTCTCTTGTTTCTCTTTCCTTTCCTTAGATATTTAATAGCATTCATATCATTTATCATGATAAATCCTATGACTGAATGATTATTTTTGTGGGTATTTTTCACTTAACAACATTAACTCAGTTAATTAAAGTATATTTAAAATTAACATGGATTGCATGTTTGTTTTTCAGGGGCTTCCCCCCCAATAATAAAATAATAAGTGTATCTGAAAATTACTAAAATATTGCCACATATAATATAGTTACCAGAAAAGCATATTGTCTAGAATAAAGAGACATTTTAACATGGGATGGCAGCTGAGGTTCTTTTTAATCTGCAGTGAAAAGGAGAAAAAGTAGCTACAGTTTACGATAAGAGGGATTTAAATTTAATATAAATAATCACCTTTCCAAGTCTGGATAAACTTCACAAGAGCAGAGACCTTTGCAGTTTTGTTTGCTAATACTATATATTCTCAATTCTTAGAGTAGTGCCTGGCACAGAATAGGCACACAATAAATATTTATTAAATGTTAGAGCATTTTTAGGCCAATCTATTCAGGAATAAACGAAACAGCTTGCTTTTTCTCTAGTTTATTAAGCCTGATTGTATGGAAACTGTGAAGCAAGGTAACTGTTTTAGAACTACTGATCTCATTGTCATTTTAGGTCTCAAGGACATTTTTGTTTTTTTGCTTTTTTTTTTAAAGAAACTAATTAGTTTTTTAAACTAATTTTTTAAAGTGCTGAGAATGTTTTTCTACCTTCTTTAAATTACAAAATTTAATGAACTCTGACCTTGTTACTACTTTTTGCATTAAATAGTGACTGAATTAATTTTGGTATTTTTTTATACATGGGGAATAATAATTACTAGGAAGGAATGATTATTGATATATGAATACATGGGAAATAATGGTAGGCATTTGCCTCTCCCTTCTGACTGCAAATCTTTTATATTTTCTCATTTGGTCTGAATGTTTGTGTCCCTCTCTCCCAGTTTTTTTTTTTTTTTTTTTTTTTTTTTTTTTTTGCTGTTGTTGTTCAAATCCTAAAGCCTAATGTGACAGTACTAGTAGCTGGGACCCTGAGAATGAAGCCCTTGTGAATGGGTTTTTAGTACCTCACAAAAGAAACTTCAGAGAGATCTGTAACCCTTTCTAACCTGTGAAGATCCAGTAAGAAGTCCGTGACCCAGGACAGGACCCAAACCCAGCCATGCAGGCACCCCAGTCTCAGACTTCTGTCCCCCAGAACTCTGAGAAATCATTTTCTATTTTCATAAGCACCCAGTTTGTGCTATTTTGTTTGTGGCTCAGACTAATATGCTTCCTATACTATGCTATGTACTATGTCAAAAATTATACTATTTGAAATGAAATAATATGATAATAAATAAATGCAGCTTATAAATTTTCTCTTGTCTTTAAAAATCTATGTTTAATGACTAATAAACGTTAAACAAGTATGACGAAATATCGTATAATCTGCCTTCATTATTATTCTCTGAAATTTCAGTGAAAATAATTAATTGGAAATTTAGGCCCAAATATTTGCAGCATTTAGATATTTCAAATATTGATGAAACATTTAGATGCTATTATAATGTTAATAAGGTAATATTTATCATTTATGGGAAATAATGCATCATATTTTCTTTGGGGTAGAGGTTAAATTCTAATAAAATTCTACTAACTTGAGGTTTTTGCCTTTTCAATATGAAGTTGCCCCCAGGTAGACTACCTTGTAATTAAAAATCTTGTTTTAAATTGAACTTGACAATTTATTTCAGCCCACTAGGGATTGACCTTTGTAATTCACTTAAGGATGTTTCTCATAAGAATTATCTGGTAACCATTAATAAAACAAAAAACAAAAACAAACAAAACAAAAGTAAAGACCTATTAACATCATTGAAATAATAGCTTAGGTTTTTCTGCAAAACAACTGGTTTTCTTAATTGCACAATTTGAAAGATGATGCCTGACTGCTTATATAGTCATCTAAATGTCCCTTTGTTATGTGTTTAAGTGAGCTTACCAATGAGAAAATGTTTTTAAAATAAAATAATATTATAAGGTAAATTAAACACTCAAAGCTTTAAAGATATAAGGAAAGAATAGAGGACTATATTTCTGAAGGATAATGAGGCATGTATTAGTCATGTCTTTAACACTTTTTCCTCTAGATGCATAGCCAAACTAATTTATGTGAACTCATTTCTTGTTCACTGCTTAAAAATATACACTTTAAATAACATATATTAAAACAACTTTTGAAGTTGCTTCATAGTAATTTGACATAATTATTGAGTGTGTGCTTTATGTCAGGTGCTGTCCTTAATGTGTGATGCTTGAACTAAATTGTAATATATATATAGGTGGGTGTACTTGTTTTTAAAAATAAAGTACTGTTGGAGTGAAACATGACTGAAGAGTTTATTCATTTTGTGATGGCAATGGGAAATAACAGAGGGACTGCGACATTTAAGCATGCTTGGGGACATGTTTAGAAGTTGACCAGAGAGGTTGAAGAGAAGGAGATTTTAACCTGAGGGCACTGCATGAATAAAAGTGTGTGTATTGATTGAAGTCACAACAGGAAGCAAATGGCACACCGAAGAAAGGACAGTTTGAATTGGTTTGTTTTTTGTTTTGCTTTGTTTTTCCAAAAGGCCGTTTTCAAAGTTGAGCACTCAGTGATCCACCAGAAAGTTCAAAGGAAGGTTGAGCAAGGGGGCGTAGCAGTTCCCAAATCGTTACCTTGCCTAGGCAACAGGAACAAGGGATCCTGTGCTAGAACCTGGAGGGAGAGTCAGCCATCTTGAGAGGAGCTTTGAACTTTGGTGAGAAACACAGTTAATTCATGGTAACTTTGCTGGGAAGGAGCCAGAGGAATAAAAGAAACAGATACTCTGATCTCTGGCACTCTGCTGCTCTCTGTCAGATTTGTTCAATTTCAATGAGAAGCCAAAGTTCTGGTGAATATGCCCCACAGAGGTCCGCTTTCTGGGGCAGAGAGCTGGGTGGGAGTGGGGTCTGTCCTCACTGGTAAAATATGGCCCAGGGGTTCAGGGAAAGTAAGCCTGACTGCGTGCGGGGTGAGAGGCAAACTGAAGAGTGCCTTTTCTTTTTTCCAGACCTCCATTTTCTCTTTTATCATTTCAATTAATACCGTTATGTTAAAAAATGATTGAAGAAGACAGTTTATGTTATACAAACAAACTTTAACACTTGATGAACTGAGAAAGTCTTCATTTGGAGAACTACAGAACAGAGCAGAAGGCAGGATGCTTTTACGGGATAAAGAATGAAGAACGAGGAAGAGAATAATAGTATCTGATTGGCTAGGGCCACACAATCAGCCCGGTTGGGGGTGAGGAGGGCCAGAGTTGGTTGGCTGACTGGATATACTGTACTTCTCCACAAGGGGAACATTTATAGGCCAGGAAAGTTACCTAAGTTATTGGTTTGCTGATGTGACACCCTGGCCCTGGGCAAACTCTGACTTCTGGTGTGTCCTCACAAGCACTAATCTCATGATGAGGGCCCTCTCCTCATTGCCTCATTTAAACCTAGTTGTCTCCCAAAGGTCACATCTCCAAATACCATGACATTAAGAGTTATGGCGTCAGTACATGAATTTGGAAGATGGGGGGCATAATTCAGTTCAGAACATATCAGATTGCTTTTCTCAGCTCCATGTTGGGGGTGGAAAGCTATTTCAACAACACTTAGATGACTAGCAGTGGCGATTAGAATTATCTTCTTTTAGTGTTTTAGGAGGTTTGTGTGCTTTTTAACTTTGCCTTGCCAAGTAGTAACAAAATGGACTAGAACGGAGTTTTCCTGATACCAGACATTCAACATTTTCAAAGGGTCAAGTATTAGTTTGCTTGAGCTACCATAAAAACTATCATACACTGGGTGGCTTAAACAATAGAAATTTATTTTTTCCACAGTTCTGTGGGCTGGAAATCTGAAATCAGCCAGCATAGTCTGGTTCTGGTGAGAGCTCTTTTCATAGCTTGTAGAAGGCTGCCTTCTTTTATTTTTTAAAGATTTGTTTTTATTTTATTTATTGATTTTAGAGAAAGGAAGGGAGGGAGGGAGGATAAAGGAGGGGAAAATGAGCCATAGATTTGTTGTTTCATTTATTTATGCATTTATTGGTTGAGTACTGATATGCCATAATCATAATTTGCTTTTTTTATGTATGGACACTATCATCCACATTTTTCTAGGTGCTGCAAAACAAAGTGTTGAAGTTACCTTCCCTGGGAATAGAAAGAAGATAATTTGTGGAAAGAGTTTGGGTTTTAGAGAGTAAAGATCAGATTGGTTAAATAAATTAAAGTATTAAGAGCTGGAATGAGATTGCTAGGCAGAAAGATGGTATTGAGAGTTTGGGGCAGGAATGTGGCATATGGAATGATTAGTATTTAAGTATTACTTAAGAATGCTAATCTTATAAACACTCTACTTTTCACTTCTGGAATATTTTATTGGTTTTGTTTGTTTTTCTGTTTTTTGCCTCTTTCTTCTCTCACATTTTTTTGTTCGCGGTTTCAGGAATTTCTAACATGTGGATATTGGATCTCCTAGATTTTTTTATCTTCCTTCCTCAAGTTCCCCATCATTTTCCCCTTCTTTTCTTTTTTTAAAATCTTGTTTATTTTAGAGAGAGGGGAAGGGAAGGAGAAAGAAAGGGAGAGAAACATCAATATGTGGTTGCCTCTTGTGCACCCCCTAATGGGGACCTGGCCTGCAACCCAGGTATGTGCTCTGACTGGGAATCGAACTGGCAACCCTTTGGTTCACAGGCCAGTTCTCAATTCAGGGAGCCATACCAGCCAGGTCCCTTCTTTTCCACTTTGAGAAGTTACTTTATCTTCCAATTGCTTGTATTTCAGTAATAATACTTTTTAAATTTCTAATGAAATGCTTTTTGTTCTCTCCCTTTTTCATAGACTCTGCCCTTCTTAAATGCCCAAGATAACTTTTATGAGAATATAAATTTTATGAGAAAATAACTTTGAGACTATTAACTATAGATTTTTCTTATTTTTTCAAGTTTCCCCCCTACCTCCATACCCTGTTCAGATATTCTTTGTTCAGATATTCTCTGCCTGTGTTTCTTTTAGTCTGTCTTTCATGTTGCAGGCTTTCTTCAAATGCCAGTAATCCAAATGTTAGACAGTAATATTTTAGAATGATGGAGAAAAGGCAATTGAACATTCTGTGCATGTGGACAGGGCTTTCTTCCTGGTGAGTTTCAGTGTTAGGTAGTCAGAAAGTGAGCCAGGCTTTAGATTGATAACAATAAGTGAAGGTTTCTTTCTGGGATCATTTATTTTTTCCAGAGATGGATCTTTCAGTTTCCTACAAGGCATGGGCAGAGGGCTATGGAGTGACGGGCTTTATATTTAGCTAATGGCATCCATGGATGAGGGCACGGAAAGTGAATGAGTGTCCCACGTTTCAGCAGAAAGGTTGATTCATCTCTGCCGTCTGCTGTGCTCATTGTCTCTGGATTTAGAATCCTCTTCTGCAATTTTCAGAAAATGAACCTGTGATTTCCTGTTTGAGAAGTGGAAGCTGTTGCTTTAGATGGATACCTGTCTGTCTGTGCAGGGTAGGGAACGTCTCTGCTCCAGAGCCTACAGTCGCCTAGTGGAACACTGTACTCTGTCTTACCATCTTCTACTGTGCTGGGAGCCTCTAGATGCTGAGACTCCTAGACAGGCTGGGAAGTA
The DNA here is from genome assembly GCF_014824575.4 of Sturnira hondurensis. Taxonomy (NCBI): domain Eukaryota; kingdom Metazoa; phylum Chordata; class Mammalia; order Chiroptera; family Phyllostomidae; genus Sturnira; species Sturnira hondurensis. The sequence continues at coordinate 18,986,807 of NW_028083059.1, forward strand.
AATTGACCAGCTCTCTAAAGTTCTTCCTTCACTATATCAGATTGCAATTTTTCTGTCTACGTATTTCTTATCCCTCTACTTACTCTCTTTCTTGCAAAAATTCATTGAAATTTCTGGTCTCATCTCCTTTTTCTGTGCTTCTCGGTTAATACCTTTCATATTCCTTTGCTTTATTTATTTCAATAGAGTTTTGTCATTTTTAATTTATTCTTCCAAACACCCTTCTTTAAATAGAAGAAGGAAAAAATACGTTTACTGTATAGAAGAATATTTTATAATTCTAAGGCCTCATGTGGGCCATTACATTCTCATCATATTCCATGATTAAAAGACTTTGGTAAAACTGATTATTTCTTGCTTGTCATGTCTTTATGTATTATTATATGTGATAAAGAGTTTCTTCATTATGACCCACAGAAAATCCTTTATTCACTTCATTTGTTACCTGGTTCAGCTTAATCAGCCTTTAAGACCCCGAAACATCTAATTTGTGAGAGAATGCATATAGTTAGAATTAGATGCACTTTTCCTCACCACAGAGATTATAATTCTTTGTGTTTGCAAAATACAATATGAATGTTAATGAACCTAAATAACAAACCAGGAAATGGCCTTCCTCTGTAGATGAGAATAAAGGTTTATTAACTGATTCATTTTTTTCTGAAGCTCTCTATAAGGTTGATAGGAAACACAACATACATGTGTAAATTTCAAAAGCCATCTATTTGCCAGGAGGAAGAGTAACTAACTCTGTTTGCCTAGAGAATGGGTGAGATAGAAAGTGCTGGAGCATTGCCTTGTATTTTGAACTTGCCCTACATTTGTTTCTTAATCAAATTTTGCTCCCTTTCTTAATATCTTAGTTAACTCATATTTAACTGTATGTTTCCTGCATGTGAAGCATTGCCATGTCATCCCTGGATTTATGTGAAAAAAATGGAGATAAAATGCCTGGGCTTTGAATTTATTGTCCACTTGGAGAAAACTCTCCTTGAACAAAGGAGTTGCTTTAGCATTCTGTGGCTGGTAAGGGAGTCGAGGAAGAAGCTTATGTATTTTGAGAAGTTTATGACAGAAAAACAGGAATAAGCAAATGTAATGTGTAGTTAGTTCTTCTTTATTTGTTAATGTTTAGTTATCCTTATTTTAGTCTAAATAGTGATGGGGCTAAGAAGGAGATCAAGAGAGAAGATGACAGAGGAAAAGGATTAGAGGTAGATTATTGGGAAAGTATAGAGATGGGGAAGACTAAAGGTCACAGTTTTAGTACTGGGGGAATGGTTATGGCAGGAGGAGCATTTTAAGCTTGGTCTTGAAGGAGTTAATGCATGTGGGTCAATGAATAGGTTGTAAGGGCTCCATTAGGAAATCAAAGTACAAAGCAACGCAAGGTTGTATAGGTATCAGTTCTCTATTATAGTGATGTGGGGGCTAAAAAGTACTTTTTCTTCCACCTTGTAAGTTCCAGCTGGGCTAATAGTCAAAGTATTAGAGACAGGTTGACAGGAGGAAAACGTGCAAAGTTTATTGTTGGTACTCCTGCCAGGGATGTCATAAGATGTGAGACCCAGAATACGTAGGGCAGGTGGGTTTATATACCATTTATGGACAAAGGAGAAAGGAGGCAGGGGTCTGAGATTTTGAAGGAAATAGACAATTTATAGGTAGCTGAGGAAGAGAGAACCACATGGGCAAACAAATTCTTCCTAGACAACCCAAAACAGTGGGACACTGGTGGATCTAGGTCCGTGCCTGGAGACTTCCTATCTAAGATTTCCTTCCTGGGGGAGGCCTTTCCATCTGAATCTCTTCTGCAGAAAAGAGGGGGGGGGCAACGGTTTTTTCTGTCTTTTGTTTTTTTTTAAAAAATATTTATTTACTTATCTTTAGAGGGTAAGGGAAGGAGAGAGGAGAAACATCAATGTATGGTTGCTTTTCGTGCATCCCCTGCTGGGAACTGGACCCTGCCAGGAACTGGCCTGCAACCCAGGCATGTGCCCTGACTGGGAATCAAACCATGATCCTCTGGTTCGCAGGCCCGCGCTCAATCCACTGAGCTACACCAGGCAGGGCTTCTGTCTTTTGTTTCTTAAAAAACCACTTAAGCCCTGGCTGGTGTAGCTCAGTGGATTGAGCACAGGCCTGTGAACCACGCAATTGCAGTTCGATTCCCAGTCAGGGCACATGCCTGGGTTGCAGGCCAGTCCCCAGCAGGGGACTCAAGAGAGGCAACCATACATTGATATTTCTCTCCTTCCCTTCCCCTCTAAAGATAAATAAATAAAATATTAAAAAAAAACAACAACTTAAAATCAGTGTCCCAAAAGGCACTGTTTTGGGCTGGCAAAACATTGGTTCCTTTTAGTGNGAAAAGGGCGGGGGGGCAACAGTTTTTTCTGTCTTTTGTTTCTTTTTTAAAAAATATTTATTTACTTATCTTTAGAGGGGAAGGGAAGGAGAGAGGAGAAACATCAGTGTATGGTTGCTTTTCGTGTATCCCCTGCTGGGAACTGGACTCTGCCGGGAACTGGCCTGCAACCCAGGCATGTGCCCTGACTGGGAATCAAACCGTGATCGTCTGGTTCGCAGGGCTGTGCTCAATCCACTGAGCTACACCAGGCAGGGCTTCTGTCTTTTGTTTCTTAAAAAACAACTTAAGCCCTGGCTGGTGTAGCTCAGTGGATTGAGCGCGGGCCTTCGAACCACATAATCGCGGTTCGATTCCCAGTCAGGGCACATGCCTGGGTTGCAGGCCAGCCCCCAGCAGGGGACTCAAGAGAGGCAACCATACATTGATATTTCTCTCCTTCCCTTCCCCTCTAAAGATAGATAAATAAAATATTAAAAAAACAACAACTTAAAATCAGTGTCCCAAAAGGCACTGTTTTGGGCTGGCAAAACATTGGTTCCTTTTAGTGGTCAGTTTGACTTATATTGATTGATTTATGAATATATCAAATGTATTTTTGTTGGTGGAAATGGGATTCCACCAATGGAGTACCGAGGAAAGCATCTGGGGAGACTCCTGTAAGAGGGGAAGTGAGTTGTGGTAAGGTTATTGAAGAAGCTGGAGCAAACACAAAAGACTCTCCTGGATGTAGCTCCATCCTGCTGTGAAAGCTCAGAGTAAAGGACAGTGTCCATAAATTCTGTGTTATTGATTCAGTTCAGTTCAGTCCCTGCCCCCGTCAGGCCACTTGGTCTGTGCTGAGAGAGAGAGAGACCCTCCGTTAATGGCTGATTATATTACTCAGGCTTGGGAAGGACTAGACTCTTCTTCAAAACTAACGAAGTGATTTTATAATCCTTCCTGGGCTGGTATTGGATCCTCCCCCTAACCAATCAATTTCCTAGATCTTCCGGGATTCTGAGTCCCTTACCCAGTCTGATTCTTTTCCCAGGCTAGACTCCCCGCCCTTATCTTTACCATCTTGGCTCGTACTGCACAGGCCTCACAGCATAACCACCTCCCCCTGTGCCTTAATTGGGTTCTCTTGTATGGGTGCCTAGTAGAATTTCTCCTGCTGTTTACCTTTCTCTCGGTAATCCTGGCTAATTACTGGTAATGATCCTTCCTGCCCATTGGGGGGATTCAGTTCCAGTGCAAAGTCCCCTGGGAATCCTGTAAATTCTGCAACTTGCTAGTGAAGCAGGCTCAGTGTCAGATTCAGCTCCCCATGTGATTAGACTTCTTGGCATCTAATTCCCTTTGCTCTCTTACTTCATCGATATTGAGCAACCTACACTAACAGTATGAGGAAATTAAACAAAATTTTGAATCTATTTAAGGAAATTTTACTCTGAAAACATTGTAGGCCAACACATGCTATATTTGACAGAAAAATCTTTTTTGCTTTTTCTTAAATCCTGCATTACTTAAAAAAACAATAAATTTCAATAATGACCAAATGGCCTTGGCTGGTTGTGGCTCAGTGGATTGAGTGCTGGCCTGCAAACCAAAGGGTCACTGGTTCGATTCCCAGTCAGGGCACATGCCTGGCTTGTGGGCCAGGTCCCTAGTAAGGGGTGCATAAGAAGCAACCACACATTAATGTTCCTCTCCCTCTTTTTCCCTTTCCCGTCCCATCTCTCTATAAATAAATAAATAAATAAAATTTAAAAAATGATTAATGTATTCTTTAAATTTTTTGTTAATTTTTTTTTTGTCAGGACTTTGACCCTTAATGAACTCTTCTTTTTTTCCCAGAAAAACACTCATACTGTTTCTTTTAGATACTGTGATTTCCAATTTTTTAAAAAAGGCATATTTGGTCTTCTACCCCATTCCTGGCAAAGAGCTACTAAAACCATTAGAACTTCCTACTTGATGAGAGCAATGAAGGTATCTTTTTTTACACCAATGAGGTGGCCTTTGGAAATCACCTACATCTGGATGCAAGGGAGAATCAGCTAGGTGATTAGTGAGTTGGAAGTTTTGTTTCCACCTCCTGACTTTAGGAGCTGAAGATCGAGCCAGTTTTCAAAATCCAATATTTATTCATGAATGCCTATATAATGAAGCCTCCATGAAAATCAAAAGGACGGAGTATGAAGAGCTGGGAGGTGAACATGAGGAGATGGAGAGTGGCTTGTTCAAGAGGTTATGTGTGGAAGCTCTGCACCCTTCCCATATACCTTGCCCTATGCATTTTTACCATCTGGCTGTTCCTGAGTTATATCCTTTTACAATAAACTAGTGATCTAGTAAGTAAAATGTTTTTCTGAGTTCTGTGAGCTGCCCCATCAAATTGATGGAATCAAAGGACAGGGAAGTTGTTGGGCCCACCAATCCCTAGCCTTCTATTGGAAGCCCAGGTAGATGGTGTCAGTATTGAATTGAACTGTAGGACACGCAGACAGTGTCCCAGAATTACTTGTTTGTGTGGGGATCCCCCTGCTGCCACACACATTGGACTTGGGTTTCAGAACCTTGTATTATAAAAGTGCTAAAGTAATCTACTTTTAATCAACAAAAATCACCCACTGTTAACAAACCCAAAATATGTTCTTTTGTTATTTGGTAAAGATTTTTAGAAATAAGAAACTATTGTCAGATATATGTATTTTTTTCTCTGTCCTCACTTCCTACTCACTGGTTTCTATCCTTCCCTCCTCTGATTTAATGAAATAAATTAGTACAAATAATTGGATGATGGTAATTTAATTTAAGATACATGAATGGAGTGGTATAAATCTCATTTATCATTATGAATTATCTGAACAATATATTCATATCAGTATTTCATATAAATACCTATGTGATTTCCAAAATGGCATGGCCTGTGATAGCATTTCAATAGCCTATAGTTCCTGAGTGATAATACCTAGTTATGCCATGGGGAAAAAATATTCTTTTGCTCCGTACCACCTACCAATTCAAACTTTTCATAAATCACTGTTTTTTTGTGGCTTACTTTGTGAGTACTTCATTTTCCTATCTCACATCCTATATAAATTCTTTAGCAATGACTTGTGGTCTTATGTAGTTCACGTTTTATCTAGGATTAAATTTTACTTATTTTTGATAGCTAGATTCAAAGTTGTTTACTCTCATTATTTGAAGCCATTGCTGCAGTTTTGTCTTTATGTCCAGTGTTGCTGATAAAATTCCCAATTATTTGATTCTCACTCCTTTGCATGTAATCAGCCTTTCACTAGGTATCCACTTATATTTCTTCTTTATCTTGATGTTCTAAACATTTTATTACCACCTTCCCTAATAAAGGTTTTTTTTTTTCTATTTTTTTAAAATTGTCTTATTCTCAAAACTGGTTCTCGTATTTTCCCCCAGTTCACTTTCATATTATAGCTATAGTCATCATTTTAAGATTTGACATCTGCTCGTGTTATTTTTCTGCTTTCAATCCTTTGTGCTGAGCTCTCCCCACCTCTGATTTGATTACACAGTCAGGGCTGTTAAACTGTGTTAAGAAGCTTGACCTGGTCAGTTTCAAGTTCCTGAGCAATCTCTTGAGATAAGGAGATCTTTTTTTCTGTTTTATCGTTGGGCTCCTGTGTATGATTATGTCTAAATAATGATTTCTCCATTTTAAAAGAATTGAACAACTTTGGTGTCTAGGCTGAATTCCATTACTCTTTAGATTAGCATACATTGCCCTCCATGCCCTGACCTCTGGACTCCCTCCTAGCTTTGTCTTTCTTCTTGTTTCACTCAGTTCAGGCTGCTGTATCAAAGTGCAATAGACTGCTTGGTTTATAAACAGCAGAAATTTATTCTCACAGTTCTGAAGGCTGGAAGTCTGAGATATGGGAGCCAGCTTGATGGAGTTCTAGTGAGGGCCCTCATCAGGATTACAAACTGCCAACTTCACATGGGATTCGCGCATGGCCGAGAGCAGAGAGAGGAAGCAAACTCTCTCCTGACTCTTGTAAGGTTGCTAATGGAATTCAGAGGGCTCCACTTTGTCCTAATTATTTCCCATAGGCCTCACCTCCTAATACCATCACAACTCGGGGATTCAACATATAAATTTGTGGGGGTGGGGTGGGCGCACACGCACACGTACATTGCATAACAATTCAGTATACCGTTCACATCAAGTTACTCAGATACGACCTGGTCGTGTCTCAGCAAATGCAAAGACAACATTCATTTTACATGGAATGCCTTTCTCTGGTTTTTGTCATCTGGCAAACCCCCAGGCTTTGATGTAAATATATAAAAAGAGCTTACATTTTCATTTATTTTGGGGGAAGTTTTCCATAATTTTAAACTCTACTTTCCACTTACCACCTACCCCTTGTGCCACAAACCTCTCTGGAGTCTGTTCCCTCTTCCCTCGCTGTGATGCTATTGTACTTTAGATTGAACTTTTTGAGGCTGGGGACAGTGTTTTGGTAATTTTTGTGTCCCTGGGACCTAGTGCTTTTGATTTGTAGAATTGACTCAATAATTATTTACTTATTGAGTGGATGAAATTGATAGGGACCATCAGGTAAATGCGTTTACCACCATTGGAAATACTTTTGCATATACATATTATATAGAAAGTGAAAGAAAATTATAAAATTGTGTGTCCATAATTTTAAATTATATTCTTTGAGTTTAGGCACCAACCGAATTGCTGTTTGTAAGGGGAATACTGTTGATGTCAAGGTGGAAAAAAAAGGAAATATTGGTCTGGAAATTTCAGCTTATTTTAATGAGTCTCTAGCATTTTCTGTTTTACTTTTAATAAAAAGATCCATGTGAGTCACTGTTTAGAGAACTTAATAGTAGAAAAAAATTTGCTTGTCTCCTGAAGGTTTGAAATGCTTATTTTTATCTCATAGTCCCGCCTTTTGTCTTATCTCTCAGGAAACCTAAAATTAAGTGAGCTGTGTGTTTGCAATAACCATGCTACCCTAGAGTCCTCTGCCAGTAGCTTCCTTCCTTGCCCTCCAGCCCTTCTCTTTTTCCAACCGTTTGCATTGTAACTGCTGATTTTTCTTTCTCATTTTACTTTTAAATAATTACATAACATTAAAAAAATTATAAGCTATTTTTTGAAAGTAAGAATATAAATTAAGTCTATGCAAATCTGCAAATAAGTACTTGTAATTATTTTAAATCAAATTTGAAATTTGTTTTACTATTACTTTAAATCACCTATATGTAAATGGATAGTTCCTAGTTCTTTTCCCTTACAGTTTGGAACCAGTTAGTTAGGAGACTATAAAATGGATTTCCTGTGAGAGGAATGCACTAGAGGTTAGAATGTTTAGATGTTTAGGTGAGTACCATGAAGGAAGAAAAGTCCAGTTATGGGGTGATGTTACTCTTACCCCAAATTAATAATTAGAGGTTCTTTCTCTCTGGGTAAAGCACATATCATCTCCTCTGTTTTAGAAATTTTCCTCATTGAAAACTTTCTCTAACTTTGAAGAATATTCACTTTTGACACAATGAAACAGAAATCTGGGATGTACTGTTACTATATCTGTGTCTATTTTACTCAAGATAAAATAAACTATGGTGAAGAAGAAATAGTTTAATTGCCTCCTTTAAATATATAGCTAAAATCTTATTACAGCTTGTTAGTGTTAAGCCTGATTTCTGTGTATTGGCATTTTTCACGGCAAGGCTCAGGATGAGGAAAGGCTTGGATTATGTAGTTTTGTTTTCCGTTTTATTTTCAGCTACAGCCCTGCAGAGAGTAGGGGGTTGTTGGTGAGATATCAGTGGCAGTATAGGAATTGCTTTCTGAAGTCATTATGAATTAATAGCTAGTGGGTAGCTTTCTTTGATAGCTCGTTTATAATTGAGTGCAGATAGATGAAAATCAAACACAAAGGGAACTCAATATTATCATTAATTTTGACTTTGTTTAACGGATGATTTCTGGCAACACAGCAGCCTTCCTAATTTGTCTGTGTATGATGAAGAAACTAATCATACACAGCTCAGAGAACAAATAACATACGTTTTCCCTAAAAGGTCACCTTCAGAGATAAGCACAAGGAAAAAAAAATCCCACAATCTTGTTTGATCTTTTCATTTTTCCTGTTTTTTCTCTCTTTATTCTCCTTCCTTTTAAAAGTGTGGTTTGTAAAATAATTATTTTATAATTTAAAGTGTGCAGTGGTCAACTTCTCAGAATTTATAGCATAAACTATTTATAAGTATCAGATTTGTTTCTTGTAAAAGCTTCCCTTTTAAATTTATTTTATAGCATATACTATGTGTTACATGCTGTGTTAAACACTTTATGAATATTAACTGATTTGGTCCTCAAACACCCTATCAGGAAGGTTCTATTATTATCATCTCCAATTTTCCAGATGAGAAAACAAGAGGCACAGCAATTGCATAACTTGTTTATTAGCTGATAGTTGGTTGAGCTGAAATTTGAACTCTGAATGTTGGGCTGTAGAGGATGCATTCTTAACTATTGTGCTATGTTACTCTAATTTATTAGTTTAATTTCAATTCCTGTGATTTCTTGATAACTATATTTAAAAACATTACCAAACATGGCCCTTGGCTAAAATAATAAACCTTCACAAATCCCAATATGGTTTTAGAATACATGTATTCCTATGAGCAAGTGGCAATGATAGTAATAAATTTGGGGAATGTGAAGCAATCTCATCTTGTTTAATTATAAGAAATATTCCATAGAATAAATACAAAAAGTATTTACATATCTATATGGGTGTGTGTAAGTATATGCAAACACATGCACACATACATACACATACATAACTTTTCAAGTTCGGTATTTGATAGAATCTTGATTACTAGCAGATGACATCATGTGTCATGGCAGCGTGAGGAGTCTGCACACACATTGACACGGTTTGATCTTGTGATACTGCTAATGATACTGTGTGTATATACACATGCATGCATGTGTATTGCAGAATATTACGAGTCAAGGTAGATTTAACTTTTAAAATCTGGACTAGTCCCTATGTCTACTGTGAAAATACATTCATGTCCTACCTCTGTGGCCAGACCTGTCAGGTTAGGGGCTGCTGAAGGGGCACGGTTCACAAAGCGAGGTGTTAAGTGGCTAGGTGAGACCATACATGGCCCCAAGAAGGACATCAGTGTCATTATACAGTCAAAGAAGTAAAGGCTGAGGATAGAAAATAAATTATTTATTAGGCTGGTGTGACTAGACTGATGATGGGTGGAGAAATCATTAATAAATACATTAATAAATACTAATAAATAGATCAAGATGAGGTATGAGCTGAGTCCGGTAAGGTGAATGTTGGGGCTCCACCATGCTATTACTTATATTTAGATTTTAATGTGTTTTGCTGTCCCAGTACTACACTTGACTGACTTTACAAATTTATTACTCTTTAGTAAGGTTGTTCCAGTGGGAGACAGACATCTTTCTTAGTCATGGCATTAGGTAAGATGTTGGTTATGTTGCACTGGCAAGGGCAAAATAAGTGTTCTAAAGAAGAAAGATGGTGTGTTTGTCTGCGAAGTAAAAGTTCAGCTTGGTAAAAATTTCAGCACCAATAGGTGCTCTGTGGACAGGTTCTGTGTATATGTTCACTCCATTTTCTTGACATCCTATTGGTCTTGTATCATCAATGCCATTATTTCCAAAATCAGCAGTGTTCATCATCTCTCTCTTATCTTGCAGAAAGAGAAGAAGACAAAAATGAAATTGAATCAGTCCCTTTTAAGGATGTGAACACAAAAGTTCTATATATATTCTTATGGCCAGATCTTAGTCACATTTGCCATCCTAGCTGCAAGGAATGCTGGGAAATGTGGTTTTTAGCTTGGGGCCATTTGTCCTGCTAAAATTCCTGTCTTAAAAATAAAAATGGGCCCTAGCTGGCGTAGCTCAGTGGACTGAGCGTGGGCCTGTGAACCACACAATCGCAGTTCGATTCCCAGTCAGGGCACATGCCTGGGTTGCAGGCCAGTTCCCAGCAGGGGACTCACGAGAGGCAACCATACATTGATACTTATCTCCTTCTCTCCTTCCCTTCCCCTCTAAAGATAAATAAATAAAATCTTAAATAAATAAATAAAATAAAAATGGGCAATTGATTTGAAACACAGCTAGCATTTATTGAGGTGACATTGTTTAATAAAATTATATAGGTTTCAGGTATACAATTCTATAATACATTATTTGTGTATTGTATTGTGTGCTCACCAACCCATCTCCTTCTATCACCATTTATTCCCACTTTACCTCTTCTACTTCCCCACACTGGCAGTCAACATATTGGAAACACATTGTTTTAAAGCTCTCATGCATAAATTCATTGTAACTTAGGAAAAATGTAGTGTTGTTAATAAAAAAAGAAATTTTAAAAGATATGGCTGATAGTAATATACACTCAAGGATATACTAGCTAGTATAAATAATGTGCAGTCATAATGATCACTGTAAACTCCAACATTAAATGAAATGAAAGTAAAATCCTAAAACAATCTGGAATTAATTAGATAACTCTTATGTGAGCCTTAAGTTTTTGCCATTTTTTGAAGGCTGTCCAAATTATCATGAATGCCAGTTTCACTTTTAATGCTATTTTTACTTTGATAACAATTTTTGCATAAAATAAGAGCTGGATTTGAATGAAAGCACCACGTGTTAATATAGCAGGGTGGGGTGCAAACGCACTGAGCAGACTCTGCAACTGACAATGACCAGGCTTTAACTGGTTTTCTTGAATGTCAAAACTGAGCATGGGAACGGCCACACTATAACAGAGACTTCATAGGACAGCTGCATGGCTACATTTGAGATACCTGAAATTTAAGGTAGGGTTTTAGAAGCATGATGTCCTTCCCTTCTTAGAAGTGCTAAATAGGTATTGGCTCGAATTATTAAATTTTTGTATTGGTGGTGAGCATTTTTAATAAAGATTTAATTTTTTATTTTTAGTGCATTTTGTAGGAATATCAGATTAAAAGGCAAAGGTGTGAGACAATGTTTGTAAAGTTATAATACTAATTATTGAAGGGAATTTAAAAAATCCTTTACACAACATTAGAAGGGCTTTAGAAAGAAAACTGTTTTGAAACTAGTAAATTGGTTAAACATTTTTAAGCCAGTCATTAATAAACTGAATCTTACTAAAATAAGAATGATATTGTCAAAATTTATATCTTCTTAAAAGTTATTTTAGGGTAAAATCATAAAATATGGGGAGAACAAAAGCACCTTTTACATGGAGTGTTTCAGTTGTGTCCGTTAGGGACTGTTTTGAATAAAAACAGTTGTGATTGCACTAGCCTCACGGATCCTTCACCTCACGGATCCTTCATCTGCTCCAGTAATCTCGCCTTCTTCCCAGCTCAGTGCTGCTAAGGAATGAGGCCCTTAGCCTACCCCGATGGTGATCATACTGTAGACATTGTCTTTACTCATAAACTCCCCTCCCCACATCCGTACCATCCACATGCATGTCCACAAAAACTTGTATAACAGTGGTTCTCACTGTTATAAAACTATAAAACATTGGTTCTCAGACTTCACTGTGTGTCAGAATAATCTGCCCAGCTTGTTAAAGACACACTGTAGGGTGTCTGACTCAGTAGAACTGTGTGGGCCTGAGAATTTGCATTTCCACAAGTACCGCAGTGATGCCAGGGCTACTGACACAGGGACCACACTGTGAGAATTGCTCAAACGTGCATTCTCTAGCTGGATGCCATTAGATAATGATGCTTTAATAAACAGAATTATGTCCTCAAGTCCATTTTATTTCTCTTTTCTCTCTTTTTTAAAATATATATAGACCTCAAGGTCCCTTGCAAAAATGTGATGGTTTTATTTTGATTAGTTATATATGACTCTTTTAGTTCTAATATGGCTCATGCAGTAAAGATGTGCTTGCATATGATTTTACATTGTATGTTTTTGAATAGACAGATAAACTTAGGTCTGGAAAAGTCTCTGCTGAATGCCTTTTTTTTTTTCCTTTTCTCCTCCACCCCAAATTTGCTATTTTTGTTTCCCTACATCAGATAACCCTAATCAGTGAAACTTCTGCCATCACAATGACAGAGCTCCTTAATGTCATGGATACCATCATCATCCCTTCTCCTTCAAAACGAGATTGGGATATGTGAATTCATGTGGTCACTGTATATGAAGCCAGTGCTAGACGCATTTTTTTGGCAAAGCTTTAGAAAATATTCTGAATTGGAATATTCTAAATGTAGTGTTTACTATTGGAGTCCAACTACCATCTTGTTAGCCGAGTGTCGTAACATCATTATGCATAGTGAATTGGATAAAACAGGCTTTGGAATATGTCAGTTCCTTATTTACCATTTATAAGTGGTGTGGCTTTGAACAAGTTACATATCTAAGCCTTTTGGCTAGTCTCCAGGTTACATTTTAAAAAAATATAATGGATATATTTCAAATATTTTTCAAAGAAATTCAATTCAAATAGCTTTCCATAGTTCAAACAGTTTTTTTCTTATCCATAATAAATAAGAAATATATTGGTTGTTTTTTCATATCCATAATAGATAAGAAATATAGCAATTGCTTTTTTTCTCATGGTAAACAAATTTGAATTTCTGTCTTCTCATAATTTATCTGATAGAACGAACTATCTTTGAGTTTACTTCCCAGTAAGATTTTTCAGTGCAGTGCCATGTTTCACCTGACTGTCTAAGATGCGCTTGATGCTGTGTGACATTTTTCCCGTGCACTCTGCTCTGACTTCATGTCAGTGCCAATCCTCCCTAAATTTGAGAGGACCCATGTCTTCACGTTCTCTTGAATACAGGGGAACAGCAAAATGTATCCGATTGTGGGCCACAGTGGGAATGCCTTGTTCACTTGCCATTTCTAGCACCTGCTCATTGTGGGACCTTCACCAAATCAGTCACTTACCTCAGTTATTCCTATCTAACGTGGGAATAATAATAGTATTTCCCCATAGAATTGATGAGAGCATGAAAGCATTTATGATAACACCCGGTACTTAGTTAATGCTTCACCATCTCAACTCTGTTTTCTTCTCCATGGGTATCCTCCGAGCTCATGTGTATTATGCCTACAAAGTTCATATCTTTGTAGACTTTGTGAGTACAGGCCAAATATTTTATAAATTTGTGTATGAGGTGGTATGCGACGATTGTGTAATCAGCATCATCTCACTCTCTATAAAATCTCAGTTTCCTGAAATTCAGCTGGTGTGTTTATGGGATCAGTCCCACCGATGACTGAAAATTCACGAGTGTCTGTAGAAGTGGTATGCTTTGTCTAGCACTTACTCATGCAACGACTTTTATGTGGTTTTGAACATTCATTTCTTAGTTTAACATTTACATTTTAAGACTCTTGGAACTATATATAAAATCTCTGTACAACTTTAAAAGAAATCTTAATGAAATGTTATAAGAGAGATCAAGGAGACTATGAGAATAAAACTTCTATAGTGAAAATGGATAGATAATACTTAAGGAAGAAAGGAACTATTGGAAATGAGAAAAGTTTGTTATTTGAGACTAATCCAATACAAGTCCTGGATGTGAATAATCAATAAGATCTAATCAATGTGAAAAATGTATTAAACTGTGAGCACCGGGGTGAAGTTGCTACTGTTCTTGCATTACACTTGTTTTTGTCCATTCAGTAACCAAGTGCGCCCTTTGTCTGTCAGTGCAGACAACTCCTGTAGTCTTTTCAGTGACCTCTACCAAGTCACAGAGCACATTTTGCTGTTTCTGCTTATAACTCCAGAAGCCTCCAAATGTTCATTAACATACCATTTAGTACAGTCATTTTGTGTTTATGTAATTGCTCCAATACAATACACTGACACTGGCCTAAAAATATAAAATATATTTTAATTTATCATATTTGTTAAGGAATAAATAGAAAAAGAACTATCCTAGAGGCATGGGTAATGGACATGCATTCTAAAAGAGAGAGACCTTTGCAAAAGAATACATCACTTCAATATGTTTCAGCCTAATTAAACAGCAGTTCACACATGCAAATTGTACACTACCAAGAAAATACTTGCTTTACTTAGATTGAGTGATTCATATGTTTATAAATGGTCCTTACTTGTTTATGAGGAGAGGCTTCTACTCGATTTAGTTGAAAGATAATTTAAATTAGTCTAAACTTCAAAAGTCACAAATATTTGAAAATAAGGACATTTATAGTTTAGACTTACTAGACAATTGTGTTTTACTGGCCTAATTTAAAATTAGATATTTTTCTCTTTTTTATTGTCTACAGGTTTGAGCTACTGGTGAATTCTTTCCTTTTTTGTTTATTGTTGTTCAAATACAGTTATCTCCGTTTCCCACTACTACTTTCCTCTGTCCCACCCACTCCCACCTCCCACCCTCAATCCTACCTCACCTTTGACTTTGGCCATGGGTCCTTTGTACTTGTTCCTTAATGATGCTTCCCCTTCTTTCCCTCATTGTTGCCCTGCATTCTCCCCTCTGGTTACTGTCAGTTCGTTCTTTGTTTCAGTGTGCCTATTGTATATTACTTGCCTGTTTGTTTTGTTGATTAAGTTCCATGTATAGGTGATGTCATATGCTATTTGTCTTTCACTGCCTGTCTTTCACTTAGCATAATGCTCTCTCTTCCATCCATGCTGTCATGAAGGGTAGGATTTCCTTCTTTCTTTCTGCTGCATAGTATTTCTTTGTGTAAATGTACCATGATTTTTTGATCCACTCATTTACTGTTGGGCAATTAGGTTGCTCTCAGCACTTGGGTATTGTAAATTGTGTGGCTATGAACACTGGGGTGCATAGGTTCTTTTGGATTGGTGTTTCAGGGGTCTTAGGGTATAATCCCAGCTGTGGATTTGCTGAGTCAAAAGGCAGCTCCATTTTTAGTTTCCTGAGGAAATTCCATACTGTTTTCCACAGTGGCTGCACCAGTCTGCATTCCTATCATCACTGTACCAGGGTTCCCTTAAAATACGAATGACTTACTTCACAGGTATAGAAAAAACACTTCAAAATTTATACGGAAACATAAATAGCTGCAGCAATTTGGAGAAAGAAGAACAAAGTAGTATGGATCATCAATACCTGACATCAAACTATATTACAAGGCCACAGTAATCAAAACAGTGTGTTACTGGCATAAGAGCAGACATAGATCAATGGAAAAGAATAGAGAGCCCAGAAATAAACCCATGTCTCTGTGGTCAATTAATATTCAATAAAGGGGGCAAGAGCATAACATGTAGTAAAAATGGCCTCTTCAACCAATAATGTTAGGAGATCTAGATAGCTACATGCAAAAAAATGAAATTCAACAACCAACTTACACCATACACAAGAAGTTTACTCAAGGTAGATAAAAGACTTAAATATAAGTTGCAACACCATAAAAGTCCTAGAGAAGAACATAGGCAGGAAAATCTCATATATTCCATGGAGCAATATTTTCACCAATATGTCTCCTAGATCAAGGGATGTAAAGGAAAGAATAAACAAATGGGACTTCATCCAAATAAAAAGCTTCTGCACAACTAATGAAAACATCAGCAAAATGAAAGGGGAACCGACTGTGTGGGAAAATATGTTTGCCAATGATACCTCAGACAAGGGTTTGATCTCTAAAATCTATAAAAAGCTCACACGACTCCCCTCCAGGAAGACAAAAAATCCAATTAAAAAAAACAGGCAAAGGACCGAAACAGACACTTCTCCAAAGGAGGACATACAGAGGGCCCAGAGACATATAGAAGGATGCTTGGCATCACTATAGGAGATGCAAATTAAAATGAGATACTTTTCTGTAAGAGTGATGAAATCAATATAGTTTAATATTTTAGGTCTGGGTTTCAGTAGTGCATGTATTGGTTTTTGGAAGATGAGGGAAGGTAGACAAACCTACACACAAACACAATGTATATAATGGAAATATACTTGTATATAGTTTTTAATTTGCTTAATTTTAACAGAAAAATAATCTCTGGACATTTTGCAAAAATGTGTGTCTTGCATTTATATGTATGAATCAAAACTTTGTAGGTGAGGTAAATTTGATGAGGTTAAAATGTACAATTGACATTTAATATGAGGATAAAAGCTAATTTTTTTACTTGTAATGCAGCATAACCTTCCAACTTACTTATCACTCTCAAAAGATCTGCCATCCTCTTGTTTTCCCAAAATTGTAAGCTTATATATTTTTTCTTTTTGTCTTTCTATTACTGTCATATTCCGTCAAGTATGGCTGATTCTAAATCTGTAGGATTCTTTGAATATTGTTCTTTTCATTTGTAGCTCAGGTCTTTAATTGCCTTTTGTTGAATTACTCCAGTAGCTTCCTCTTTCTGACCAGTAGTTTTCAAAGATAACTTTACGTCACCATCACAAAGGAAGAGGTCTTTATATTTTCAAGTAGCTCCTAGTGATTTTAGTGGATAGCAAGTTTGGAATTACTGGCCTTATAGAAATAATCACTGGGCAAGTGGTCAGACACTTTGGGTTATTGTTTACTGTTCAATTTTATACCTTGGTTCTTTGTTTATTTAGTAAATATATTTATATTTGTACATGTCCAGCCCAATTAGTTTGTGAAGATGCTCTTAAAAATTATAATGATTAGTGCTATAAGTCATTATTATTTTATCTTGTAATGTTGGTTGCTTAAGGTCTTGACAGTTTTTTAGTTGCTACTTAATCCTAAACTCAGTGTGGCATTTTCATTTTCCTCATGCATTGTGCTGAGTTGTTGTTGTTGTTTTAAACATTCTTCTGTTCAACTTGCCAGTTTTTAAATTTTATGAAGTTTATTGAGGTGACACTGATTAATGGGATTATATAGGTTTCAAGTGTATAATTTTATAATACATCATCTGTACATGGCATTGTATATTTACCACCCAAAGTCAAGTCTTCTTTTGCCACCATATATTTGATCCCCGTTACCCTCTTCTACCTTCTCCCACCTACCCCCCTTCCCTGTGGTAACCACTATACTGTTGTCTGTGTCTGTGAGTTTTTGTTTGTCTTTTTTGTTTTGTTGCTTTATGTTTTATGTACCACATATGAGTAAAAATCATATGGGTCTTGTCTTTTTCTATCTGACTCATTTTCCTTAGCATAATATTCTCAAGATCCATCCCTGCCAGGTGTATTTCATCTTTTCTTATGGCTGAGTAATATTCCATTGTGTGTGTGTATTATGTATCATAACTTCTTTATCCAGTTTTTGATGGAAGGACTTTGGTTGTTTCCATGTCTTGGCCACTGTGAATAACGCTGCAGTGAACATAGGGGTTCAGTACATCTTCATAAATAAATGTTTTTATAAATAAACATAAATAAATGTTTTTACATCTTCATAAATAAATGTTTAATGTTTAATGTTCCAGATTTTGGGGGTAGATAACCAGAAGAGGGAGTGTTGGGTCACAACACACACAAAATTAACTCCAAAAATACATCAAAGACCTAAATATAAGAACTAAAACAATACAATACATAGAAGAAAGCATAAGTTCTAAACTTAAGGACCTTAGTCTTAGAATTTTATGAATTTGACCTAAAGGCAAGGGAAGTAAAAACAAAAACAAATGGAACTACATCAAACTAAAAAGCATCTACATAGCAAAAGAAACCATCGACAAAACAGAAAGGCAACCAAGTGAATGAGAGAAGATATTTGCAAACAATACCTCAAATATAAGTTTAATATCCAAAATATATAAAAAAGTCATGCAACTCAACAGTAGAAAAAAATCCTCTTAAAAATAGATAGAGCACCTAATGAGACACTGAGAAGACATACAAAAGGCCAACACATATATGAAAAAAGGCTCAACTTACTATCTAGGGAAGTGCCAGTTTCTTATTGGGAGGTTTCTGTAGTCTTCTAGAATCAGGTTTTGTTCCTCTCATTGCATTTGTTTCCACTTCCAAATATCTACTTTATTCACTTCCTAGAATAGCCCATTTTCTGTGTTCTCCCTTTCCAAATCTATCTGTTCAAAATGTCTTAGAAGTTCCTTCCTTATTGAAATAGCATCATGATTAAATGTCAATTTCAAATAGCCTCAGAACTTGCATATACTGTTTTTATTGTTCTCTCATTATCCTGTACTTTCTCTATATTTCTGTACATATGTATATGTGTATGTATATACAGACACACCATATTGTTTTCTCTTCATGGCGAGCATCCTCTAGAGCTTTCAAACAAGAAAGAACTTTCGGGATTATCTTTGTCCAGTATTCTTTTTTTTTTCTTACTTGCATGTCTTTATTGGAATATGCTTTTATTTAAATTTATTTAATTATTTTTCAAGTATAGTTTTCTATTACTCCCATCCCATCCCACCCCTCATGCTCCCCTCTCCCTCCCATTTCCACCCTTCTTAGTTGTTGTCCATGTATCCTTTATATTGTTCCTCTAAATCCCTCCCCTATTTCCCCTGAAATTCTCTCCCCTCTCCCCTCTGGTCACTGTCCCCCTGTTCTCTATTTCAGTGTCTTTGGTCATATTTTGCTTGATTATTTGTTTTGTTGTTTAGCTTCCTGTTAAAGGTGAGATCTTGTTTTAGTTAAGAAAATTGAATTTCAAGGAAGTTATAACTTGCCAAAAATCATGTATCTCTTCATGATAATAATGTCGAGCCTACAAAATACCAGTTTATACTCGTTGCAAAATAAATTATCTGTACTCGCTTAATATATAAAAAAGAAAATATCAGAAAAGATGTTTTTATTTTCAATATGTTCATGACTGCAAACATTTTTCCATGGGTACTATTCTTTCATGAGTTTAAATTGTTACACATTTTAGTTTGAATTAAAATATTATTTTGATTAGTATATTAAAATACTATATTATGCATTTCATTTGCTTAATAGCTTGTTCTGGTTTAATCATTGCTTAACAGTCCTACAAAGTATAGATACTATGATTATTTTTAGTTTTAACTGAAGAAAGTGGATGTTGGATAGATTAAGTATTTTGTCTCATGTTCTAAGTGTCTGAAACAATAATCAAACTGAGCTGTTTACCTTCTACTCTATTGTCTGAAATAGTGTTGAAGTTGGCAGAACTGTAGTAATCAGCTACCTCAAACCTTATTTTAATTGTGTGGAAACTTGGTGATTTGGCCACATGCTGATTAAGAGAAACAGCCAACCATCTATTTTTAACTATAATTACATAGAAAGTGGATAAAATAAATAAATATGATAAATAGCATTCTGAATAAATATGTGCCTTGTTTTGGACTGTTTTATGCTTGCTTGGGTTTTATATTGAATATACATATTTACGTGTGTGTGTGTGTGTGTTTAACAAGGACAGTTTCACATTGATTTTAGAATATGCTTTCCCACAGAGTAATACCATTTCTTTTATCAAGTTGAATAAATATCTAGGATTTGAAGCTGATATATTTTGTTTAATCATTCATGTGTCTAATTTAGTCATAACATAGCTCAAATTTTTCTTTGCTTTTAGCTTTTAAATTCATGGATTGATTTTCTTAATTTAGAAACTGGATTATATTCTTTTACTTTCCCCACCCCCCAAGAAGCAGTCTATTTTTAAAGTTTTAATTTAACTTATTAAGTAAGTTTGTGAATGCTTTCACTGGGAAGCCCTCAGGTAACAGCATTTAATATTCATATTTTTAATAATCACTGTAGGAAATGGATAGCATTCTGTCTCTAGTTCTTCTGAACCATACTAAGTCATATTTTCAAATAGTAATAAGGAACAATAAATTTAGTTACCATTAACATCTGTGGTCTCTGAATCTGTGCTTTGTTTTCAAAATCTAAACACAGTAAGACTTCTGTCATATTTTTATTCTACAATGGAGAGCTCCACAAAAGAGGTAGAACGGCTTTCATTTCATTATTGTGGATCATGATATTTTTTATGGATTTAACTGTGCTCTTCAGGCAATTAAAATCATAATGCTAAAATAAATACATAACTTAAAGTTTTTTCTTAAAATTATTTTAGTTCAGTACCTCAATAAATTCTATTTGCATATATCATTTTTGTATCAAATCAAAACTTTTATGGCAGTGGAGTTATAGCTCCCTCTTTTGGAAAGCCAAAGCATGGCATTGTGATTGAAATTAAATGATTTTTTATAGATTTTCAGTTTATGTAATTTCCAGAGCATACAGGCATAAATGTAATGTTTATGTTTTTGGAATGGTTTTTCTTTGACATTTTATAACATCATTAAAAAGTCAAACTTGTGTATAAATACACATGTGTATTTGTTTAGTCTTGAGAACTATAGTCCATTTGATAAGTTTTAGCCCAGGAAAATTTTATTTTGATACTTGAAAGGCTTTTCTTTTTATTTAAAGAAAGTCAGTTTCACATATTTTGTAATTATTAAACATGATGTATAATATCTGTTAAAAGGCAGAACTTACAGCAATAAGAAATATAGAAAGAAAACAGCAAAATAGTTTTCTTCATAATTATCAACAGCCTGAGCCTCCCTCCTACCATTTACTGTTTTGTATTTTGTGAGTATTCTTCCCAGTGTGTTGCTAGACATTTATAAACTGTCTTTATCCTTGTTTTTCTGTCTTTGTATTTGTTTTCAATCACTTTTTACCCCCACTCAATATATCATACAAAGCTCTAAAGGTACATGAATAATTTATTTGAATCAACTGCATACTCATATTAATAGTGATATAAGCTAAAAATATATATTATATAATGCATTGACATATATTATGTCAATATATAACATAATATATGCATAGCATGTAATATACTTACATATACACAATATATATTATTGTAATGTATTGCATATTAATATATAGTTATATGT
This sequence comes from Sturnira hondurensis, assembly GCF_014824575.4. Taxonomy (NCBI): domain Eukaryota; kingdom Metazoa; phylum Chordata; class Mammalia; order Chiroptera; family Phyllostomidae; genus Sturnira; species Sturnira hondurensis. The sequence goes on from NW_028083059.1 coordinate 19,008,071, forward strand.
AAATATCCAATATACAAATATCTGATATGTATTTATATGTGTTAATACAAAAACATATTTAATATATAGATATATATAAAACAAATATATGTATATATTCCTTCTAAGTATTCTACTTTGGTATAACTATTATTAAAAGAAATGAAAACTTGCTAGTATAATTAATGTTCATCACATAAATATTTTTCTTTTAATAGCTAAAATAATTTTGTAAAAATTTTGTGATTTATTGAGTATTAGGATCAGGATTCCACCTTCATTATTATTGCTTAAAGAACATTTTCTATTTCTATTGTCCTGCCGCCTGCATCCTGGAGTGGAAGTGTTCTGAATTAGCTATAAATTGTTCAACAGTATTGAGTGTCTTGGTAGAATGTGTATAGTGTACTCTTTTGTAACTTAGCCTACAGAATATGAAGAAATACTTCAGATTTAAAGATTTTTTGGTTAACATGACCATGTTGCAATAAGACTACTGAAATATAATAAAAAAGGAAAATATGTACAAGAGTCAATTGGTTCTTTTGCTTTATAAAGTCACATGGAACATCAATGTAGTAGTTTCATTTGTTTAATTTTCATAAATTACTTTAAGAACTTAATTACTTAAATAGTATTTCTAAGGGGCTGAAAACACTACTTCAGCCTGCAAAATCTAAATGGTCCGTACAAGAACAGTATGTCCTCGTGCATGTGCATGGTTATTATGAAACATGGTTGTGAACTGCCTCTGAATTTAAGGGAAAAACAACTCTCAGGAAAGGCCTTACTTATATACAAATTAGAATGTAATGAGATGAAATAATTTGAAGAATATGCAAGTAGCACCTTTTGTTTGTTGCCTATATCATTGGCATTTGCTTATTTATATTAAAATATATTTACCTAATCATTATACTTTGTATTGTTAATTTAAGATGGCCAATTAATTGTATGTTATTTACTTAGAAAGTCACATTTAAAGTCATTTTGAGAAGTCTGAGTGATAATACTAAGGAAAGAATCTATGATGTCTTGTACAGTGGATGATTTTTGAAAATCCCTGTCCATGTGAATATTTTCACTATTCTTTCAAATGAATTATGTGATTTAAAGATGAAAGTAACACTTCACTCACCTGTAAATCTTGAAACATTATTTCTGGCAAATAGGTAATTTTACTGTGCGTACTTGTAATAAATATTTGGTTGATGGTTGAGACAAATGTAAGCTAATGCTACAAGCATGCTTCTTTCTTGGGAAAACAACTACATAGCTGTTTCATAAACAGTTGTTTCTCAGCTAAGCAGCAGCCTTTGCCATTTGTTTCTAAGATATGACCTCACTTTTAAATTAATAATTATATCAAAAGTAACTTTAAAATCTGAAGAAATTAATGCTGTAGGTATTTTCTTTTTCTTTCCAAAGTTTTTTTGTCCCAATTTTAGGCCCCAATTTATATCCATATTGTTTGTCTTCATAGTGTTGGCACTTTGTTGTCACTTTTTAGGAGAGTTTTATTTTTGCCCAACTGTTTTTTCTTTTGATTTATTGATTTTAGATACACAGAGAGAGTGGAAGAGAAAGAGAAACATCAATTGGTTGCTCCGCTTATTTATGCATTCATTGGTTAATTTTTAAAATTTTTTTAAAAGTTTTTCTTGATTTTGGAGGGGGAAAAGAATGAGAGAGAGAGACTGCTTTCTTTGTTGTTTCATTTATTCATTTATTCATGCATTCATTGGTTGATTCTTGTATTTTCCCTGGCCATGGACCAAACCTCCAACCTTGGCAAAGCAGGGACCAACTCAGGTAGCTGGCCAGGGCTGCCCAGCAGAATCTGGCTGCCCAATAGAATCTGGTCTATTCTCCTCCAATTCTTTAGGCCTCCAGTTTCCAGATTCTACCTACAATTTTTTATCTGAGCCGGTTTACTTCACTTCTTTTTTTCCCAATATTACTTTGACTCTGTAGTCTCTCATATTCCCATTTTCATGCGTTGTCTTCAAATCATGTCCCACTTGAGGTTAAAACATCTTCAAATACCAGTTTAGCACCCCAAATAGTTTCGGTACAGACCTAAACTACCAAAAAAGAGTTTAGGTACAGACTATCCTTGTCCCTCCAATCTTCTTCCTGCTCTCTGAGGATTACTATGTATTGCCAGCATCCATTTCTTTTTATATGATAATCATATCAAATCTGTATGTAAAACTTAAATTTTGAAATTGCAACTTTGAAACCACCTTCAGGGAGAAAAGAATTTTCCTAATGCAAAACCCTTTTTTGTGTGTCCTTATCTCTCCTGAAAAAGTTGATTCTGAGTATATATGTAATTGTGTATAAGGAAGTACAAATGGAAATTGTAAGTGTGTGAGCTAATTATTTGTGACATGTCATTTATTATTGTTGAGTTTTGCATTGTTTATGCTTATGGAGATAATGACATTTTATTTGATTAAACATTATTCAAGGTCCTTATGCCAAAAATGTTGATCTCTGTATGATTTACCACATGCACTAGTTTCTTCCTTCTGTATCTTATATGGGTTCATCTACCAGGTGCAGAAACCTGGGTGCCAAGGATGTGAACATTATGATTTTAAGCTTTGTAGTCTCTCTGTTTGTTATAGGAAAGAATGCCATAAAGTTGTTTGACTGATTGAAAAGCCAATATCAACTACAACTTAAAAAAATTTTTTATATATATTTTTAGAGAGAGGGGAAGGGAAGGAGAAAGAGTGGGAAACATTAATGTGTGGTTGCCTCTCATGAGTCCCGTACTGGGGACCTGGCCTGCAACCCAGGCATGTGCCCTGAGTTGGAATCAAACCAGCAACCTTTTGCTTCACAGGCCCGTGCTCAATCCACTGAGCTACACCAGCCAGGGCTCAATGACAACTTTTAGTTAAAATTATAAATGGAGTTCTTAAAAACAATATTGAAAAGAAAATCATCCACTTCTAGTAATGACATTTAAAGTAGCAATGATAAATATTGTTTTGTAAAATGATTTATAATACAGAAATTGTGAAATATATTTTAACTGATGGGTTAGCACTACAGGGTAAGATCAAAAACTTGAATAGATTGATCAGACCCTTTTAGGAAGGCATTCCTAAGCACAGTGGGAAGCTTTCCGTAAGTAAATTTTGTGAGAATGTTCATGGGTATACTCAGGACCACAAATTAATAAATTTGGAGCCAAGATAGGTATCATTAGTAATTGAAGTAACATAAAGTTTACTAAGTGCTTGAGAATAATAAATTGGTAAGGGCATTAGACTATGAAGAAATAAGAATAATTGTAAATTATTACTGAATAAGAACTAAGTTAAAAATCCAAAGTAGAGATTAAAACAAATTTCATTGCAAAGTATTTTTTATCATTTGTGCAGGTATTTATTATTATCAAGGTTTAGAAAATGCATATCTTATAATGCTGGTGTTTTCTTTCCTCCATGATAATTTTATTAAAAATAAAAATCTGGTATTTTATTACTGGAACACTGGTCCCTGTAGCTATTTTGTCTTCTGCTTTCTCAGGTCTAGCTTATATCTCCTAAGGCACCAGACTGCAAACTACAGAATCAGAATCAAGGGTGACAGGCAGGGTTGTGGCAGAGGACAGAAATGGGGCTCAGGGATCTTGGTTTTAAAACGTTCCCCATCTAGTTCTCATTGCACATCCAGGGTTGAAAACTGCTGCCCAAAACACATATGTATAAATGGCTACTATTCTCTTTACCAAAAACAGGAAGAAAATATTCATATTCCAAACATGTTACAGTTCAGCGTACACAAATCAATTTCAAGTATTTAAATCCCTCTGGTAAAGCCAAGGGGACAGTATAATACAATTTAGAAAGATGACTATAAAAATTGTTATTTTCCTCTTTATGTTTTAGTGCTTATAGAAGTGAATCACAGGTGTCTAGAAAATTAGACTGCCCATAAATATTTGTTCCCTGATTGATCCCTTTATTTGAACATTCATTCTGGAAATACTTTAAATATATTAGCAGATTTTCTTTTTTTATATTCATGTACTGTGAAATATCTTGCACTTATTTTATAATGTTTATTCTTTTGTCCTTCAATGTGGGCATAGTAGATTTTAAATATAATTATAAAGTCTGGAAAATTGAATGCTTTCATTTTTCCTTAGAAGTATTTTTTGTAATAACAGTATTGCATGCTTTTTTTTCAAATTATGTAGGCATCAGTTATTTTTTAAAGACAGGTTTTATTTAGTATTTGATCTTTTAATACTCTACCAGGAGAAGAAAGAAAATTATACAGTATGTCTGTTTAGGTGAGTGTTCTTTTTGGATATGCTTAATAGAAGTATTTGTCCTTTGACCAAGTGTGCCTTCAGATAGTAATGAATACAGGTATGCCTACAGGACATAACCTTTGTGGTAAAGTACATATAATACTATATAAGCTTTTTATGATTTAAATATTTACATTTCACCTGAATTCTTTTAGTGAGTAGCACCGTTAAATGTATGTTAAATGCCATTTTTAACATTTAACCCCCTTCAATTTAAAGGTTTTTTTTATTACTCTTCAGTCTGTTTATTTTTACCCATCCTAATATGCCAATAGCCATAAATTTCCCCGAGCGACTCAGTTAGCCACATGTCACTGCATCTCACCACACAGATACTCCGTGAGTCTCACACAGAAGTCAGGTGGGTAATTCTCTGACTCGTGCTGTGTAAAGTACATTGTCGAAATTTTCTTACTTCTCAAACTTGTCAGACTTGGAGATCAACACTCATCGGCTGTCTTGTGCCTGTGCTATCTACGTAAGATGGAACTATCTATATTCAATAATTTAAATACACCTGAACTAGGGAGGCTTAAAGTAAACAGCTCCGCTGTGAAGACTCCTGTTATATACCACTGCGTCTTCCCATCATCACTGTCTCTACCTCCAGCGCTTGAGCACATCTCAGAAGGACCACTTTAATTTTTGACCACTTTTTATGCTATAGAAGTCAGTTGACAAGAAATTACTCAAATACATATTTTGAGTCACATGTAGTCATTACCTATTTCTTATTATAGTTTCTGTTTCATTATGTTCTTCATTTTTTGATGGTTGTACTTACTTACTCCTTATCAATATTTATACATACCTATTTGTAGTTTTCTTTCCCTTAATATTTAATTATTAGGAAGAATTCTTTTCATCATTAACTGTTTTCTTTATAGTTAGTAGTTATATTCTGAGAGATATCAGTCTAGATGTGTGTTAAATATGTAATTAATGTTTTCACAAAAGATCTTATGATTTTTAGAATTATGTATTCTGTATCTAGGTTTTAGAATGTCTCTGGATTTCATCTAAGAACTAAATTATTTCTTCCCCCACATTTTATAATTTATTTCATTGCAATAGCATTAAGAGTGATTGCTCAGAAATTATGTTCTTTTCTTCAAATGATTTGATTTCTCACCAAATAGACGTTTGTAATTATACTTAGTGAAATATTTTGAAGAGTTTTAAGTCATTTTACTGTATAGTACCACCTTCATCCTAGCACTTCTGAAAATACTTTGTGCATTTTTTATTGACATAATACCAAATTATAACTCTGTTTACTTAATAGAATTCTAGCCTTCACTGCGCATGGATGAATCTCTTTGAAGCACACTTTTTCCGTAATGAAAACTCAGCTGATCCCCCCCTCCCTTTCATAGCTCTCTCTTTTATTACTATATTGATCTTTCAGTATCTTGGAAGTTTAAATCCTATATTTTTATATCATGTGTAATTCATTTGTTTTCTTGTCTAAGACACCTAATCAATCTTTACTCAATTACAACATTTCAGCATTGTTCCTATTCTTTTCACTTTGCAGTAATTTTCTCACTTGCTCAGGGATTTTGTTTTCAATGCTTGCTAGCTATACCTCGCATAATCCCTTTGAATTTTTGTCTTTTTGCGGTGACCTCTCTTTGTAAGGTTTTTGTTCAGGTAATGTACTTGAAATGAAGCAAACACTTTATCAGTTCTACTTAGTTGGGGTTTTTTTTATTTCTTTAAAGATTTGTCTCCATCAAAAGATAGTAACAGGAAAAATATTATAGTTATATTGCTGAAACTAGAAAATTGTGGAAAACAGTGAAAAGTTTTGGAGGTAAAGTTCCTTTTTGTAGCTATAGGAGCATCTCTCTAAATTATTCTAAATAAAAACCTACTTTTAGAATAAGAAGCAACCACTGATTTCCATTTGTTTCTGTTTGACAGTATTCTGCAGTTTCTTCTCTCCCATGTGTATTACAGAAAGGGATGTTTCTATCTCTAATTCTATAATTGGTGTTAAATCAGGAGCAAAGTAGCTATGAGTATTATACTTCAAAAATCATCTCTTCTACTTTGCATTGGTGTCCTTTATTCCAAAGTTTAATATAATATAATCTGGTACTCTTTTTTTGTCACATTGCAAACTTATTTTTCATAGCAGATATGCTTAATCTTTTCTTTCAGTGAAAGATTTTTGTTAGTGGCTTCATTTCTGTTAGAGAAATCCTTTATTCCCTCTCAAGCTGTTATTGGAGGTAACCTTTGAAAAAATTTTGTTTCATATTTTTAAAAATGGAATTGTGATAGCATGGTTTTTTTGTTGTTGTTGCTCTGTTTCGTTCTGTTTTGTTTTGCAGAAACTAAAGGTTTTATTTTTACTTTCCCAAGGGTGGGAAAGGACTAGTTTCAGGGATATGCACCAGTCTGGAGGGGTTAGGGCTTTAGGCTTTCATGGGGTAATGGGGTGGTTGTAGAGCATGGTGTTTCAGCTGGGCTGTGACTTGTAAGTTCCTGGAGCCTAATGTCCTTCAGGGCAGTTCTAGTAATTTTCTAGTCCTAAGGATAAAGGCTTATAAACCAATTAGGGTCAGTCATATTCTGTGGGGTCCAGCTAGCTCTGGCAAAGAGGACCTGAGGAAGGGGCTTTGCCCTATTAAAACTGAAGCACAGAATGGTAAGTCGCTTGTCCAAGGTCATACAGCTAGTAAACACTAGGACTGGGATTTGATCCCAGTCAGTCTGGCACGTTGCTTCTCTAGAGCTTGGGTAGAGTTCTGCTACCCTAAAATGTAGTTTTGTTTGTGTAGGTTTTCCTTTCCCTTTTAAAAATCTTTTTTAAAAATATATTTTATTGATTACACTATTACAGTTGTCCCATTTCCCTCCTTTATTCCCCTCTGCCCTGTACCCCCCTCCCACCTGTATCCCCCCACCCCACCCCCACATTCCCCATCCCTTAGTTCATGTCCATGGGTTGTACACATAAATTCTTCTGCCCTGACTGGTCTGGCTCAGTGGATTGAGCACCAACCTATGAATCAGAGGGTGGCTGGTTCGATTCCCAGTCAGGGGAATGCCTGGGTTGAGGACCAGGTCCCTGGTTGCAGGGGTGTGAGAGGCAACCAGTAGATGTTTCTCTCACACACTGATATGATGTTCTGAGCTCAGTTGGTTAGAGCATCATCACGATAGCGTGTTTCAAAATAAGAAATCCTATGCAAAGCTAAAATAATGGGAGCCAATGAAAATTTATTAATAGATTATTTCTTTTGAAGTTCAACTGATTTCTATCTTTTTCTTATTTAAGCTACTAGAAAGGATATCACCTTTTCTTTTCCTTGTATGGTATTCAGTGCTGTGTAACATAAGAGTTTAAGTGACTTAATCTAATGTTTAATCTGTTTTCCGCCCACCTCAATCCCTGAATATCCTAGATTGTGTCACAAAGACATGACAGTTTTCAGTGATGACTCTATATGCACCTGGCCTGTGTGAGGTTGTTTGATTAATTGAAAATTATGAGATAAAAATGGGGACCCCGAAAATGTATGGACTTTGATATCCAGATAAAACTTAGAGAAAATTTTGAAAACTTACAAAACAGAAGTTGATACTTAACATAAACAATGGTAATATCAAGTATAGCTCATATATAACCCTAATTTATCTAATTTTACTAATCAATTATGTAGAGTTTACCCTGGCTGGTGTAGCTCAGTGGACTGAGCACTGGACCACAAACCAAAGGGTCACTGGTTCAATTCCCAGTCAGGACACATGCCTGGGTTTGGGGCCAGATTGGGCACCCAGTAGGAGGTGTGTGAGAGGCAACCACACATTCATGTTTCTCTCCCTCTCTTTCCCCTTCCCTTTCCCTCTCTCTAAAAATAAAGTATTTTAAAAAATTAAGTAGAGTTTTATCAAAGTTAATCTACACAATGGTCATTTACATATTGGCCTATTATTATTAAAAAACGTCCTTGATACTTTTATTGGTGTCTTAGTTTCTTCCCTCATAATTCTAAAAACCACCAGTAACTTGAAGTTCACAATGAAATAATCTTTAATGTCAGATAGTGCTCCTGATATTTATAATTTGAAAATTTAGAATGTAATTTTTTCAGTAAGCATTATTATAATTAATTGTTTTGCCAGCTGATAATTGATTTGTTGAAATAGTTTCATCTCTGTATAATAAAGCAAGTATGTCAGGTACTGGGTATAAAAATAATCCCTTAGCTTTTTCCCTATGGTAAATTTAGAGCTTTTATTTGCATCCTGTAAAGAGTGATTGTTTTTGTTCAATCTCTGAGAATAACTTCATAGCAGTAGGCTAGCAATAAAAACTCACATTACAAATTCACTTTTTTTGAAGGCTTCTCCTATCAATACTAAAGTTCAGCAACACATTTATTCTGAAGGAGTTTGCTTTTTCTTAGAATCACCAGGGAGACTTGTTTAGTGAAGGTCACGGAAGTATGCTGGTGTAGGTTTGTCTACTTTTGGGGAGTAGGAAGTTAATAAGAGATTAAAATGTGAGTTTAAACTACTCATTAAGGTAACTTTATTTTTTAACTCTTTCTGGCACTGACAAACCTGGACTAAATTTAAATACATTTTGTTTAATCTTAGAAAGTGATTGACTCCATTTTTTCCTGTGTGTTGTATTAGTTTCCAATGAGTGCTGCACAAATCTGGGGGCTTTGAGCAGCAGAAGTTTGTTCTCTCACGGTTTTGGAGGCCAGAAGTTAACAGGCAGTGTAACTGGGTTGAGGTTAAGGTGTTGGCAGGGACGTGCTGTCTCTGTGAGGGAGAATCTGTTCCTTACCCCTTCCAGCTTGTCTTGGTTGTTGGCTGTCACATCCTTACTTGGCTGCCTTGCTTTGTCCTCTCTGTTTAAAATACCCGTCTTCCTTCCACCATAAGGAGATGTGTGATTGCTCTCCTGGATAATGTGTAAAATCTCTCCATTTTAAGGTCCTTACTTTTATAAACATCTGCAAAGATACATTATTTCATGTAAAATATCATTCACAGATTTTAGGGAACAGGATATAGATATCTGAGGGGCCAGTTTTCCTTCTCTCCAAATGACAGAGATTTCTTTCTTCTATAACCTTACCTAACCTTAAGATAGGTTTAAGCAAGGATAACAAACAAAACTATGAACAAATGTATACTCATAGGTCCATTGTTTTTACACAGTATAGTAATAGTAATTTTAGTTTAATTAAAATGAGACTTAAGAGTTTTTTAAAAATTATATTGTTATGTTAGTTTTCATTATATCTATGCATTTTAAATAATTTTACTCTGTGGTATTTGCAAATATTAAAAGCACATTTATTTCTTCAAAATTCTAGTCATTGGTAGAATCACAAAATTCTCAAGAATATCATAATTTTCCTATTTAATTATCAACTTTGGATTACTTTTTTCTAACACTTTACTTTTGTTCCACACTTTTCTAAGTATCACTTAAGATAAATTGTAATATGTTCTATATGTATGTGTTTATGTTTCTTCTCTCTTTAAATGTATGTATGTAGATATAGATATATTTCAGTCACATTTTATACATACAGTCAGAATATTTTTATTCACATTGCACATCGGTATGGCTGTACCCATTGTTGTATATGTTATATATTTATATATATTGTCAGTTATATTGAATATTTTATATACTTATATATTTATGTGTATTTATATATATCAATTATATAATATAACCTAGAGGTAATTAAAAGAGGAGGTATATTGTATAACTTAGAGGTAATTTAAAAGATTTATATTATTTTATAAACTGGAAATGACTTTACTTGGTTACTTACTTTAACCTGTACCTCATTAAGTATTTGTCTTTATTAATATATATTTTATACCATCTTCAGGCAATTTTTTTGAGAAAAGGTTATATCCTCAAGGCATATAGTTCTGATTTGGGTAGTATAATCTGGGAAAATTGAACAGTATTATTCAATATTTGTGTCTTCTCCCTTGGTATTCTATATGTTCACTCATGAAACCCAGAGTGCCATTCAATGGCATTTTCCAGAGTATGCTAACACATGTAATCAGCTGAATACATTCACTCTTTTTATGTAAATTTGTAGGTCATCTAAGGAACATCTTATCTCAGTAATTTTCTAGTCCATAGGAGCAATATTTTTGGCAAGAAGCATTTCAAAATATATTCTCAGAATGAGTAAATACACACACACAATTCTTATTTCTGTTTTCACTATTTTACCAAACCATTTCTTGTAGTGTATGTTTCAGTTTTTGCTTTTTAAAGATTTTATCTAGTTATTTACTTTTAGATGGTGGGGGAGGGAGGGAGAGATGGAGAGAAACATCAATGCATGGTTGCACTTGTGCATGCCCTGCACTGGGGACCTGGCTTGCAACACAGGCGTGTGTCCTGACTGGCAATCGAACCAGTGACCCTTTGGTTCGCAGACGGGCACTTAATCTACTGAGCCATACCAACCAGAGCGTATGTTTGTGTTCTAAATGATATTTTATTAATAAAATTTTACTTCATATGTGTCACTCAATCAGTTTGACTTTTGCATGGGTAGAAGTTTCTTTCATCTACTTTTTTTTCTTTAATAATGTCTTTTGATAGTAATTTCTTTTTAAAAATATTTTATTTATTTATCTTTAGAGAGGAAGAGAAGGAGAGAAGGAGAGAAATATCAATGTATGGTTGCCTCTCATGAGTCCCCTGCTGGGAACTGGCCTGCAACCCAGGCATGTGCCCTGACTGGGAATTGAACTGCAATTGTGTGGTTCGCAGGCCCGCGCTCAGTCCACTGAGCTACGCTAGCCAGGGTTTTGATAGTAATTTCTTATAAGTCAAAGATATCACTTGTTTCACTAAAAAAGGGCCTATTAACATTTTTAACATCCAAAATGTTACAGTTTTACAAAATATCTTTTTGCCCTATAAAAAATTTTCATCATGGTATTAATTTCATTAGTATATTCGTTTAAAGTGATTTAATATATTGAAACTTTATGTTTAGCACTATCAGTATATTTAAGGTACACAATATATGTAAGATGTTTAGCACACCTCCCCAGTATGTATGCAATTATTTAATCCATCTATTTGCAATCCTTATTAAAATACATATTTTTCTAATTATATAGAAGTCTTACAAGGGAAATGAAGTGATAACAATGTAGAAGCATACAACTGGAAAGTAGAAGCTATTAAAATCTCTCTATCCATAGCTAACCAGCTTAACATTTTTTCTATCTTTTTAAATATTTAGTTTGTGTGCATTTACATTAGGAAGATGCAGCACATGATTTTTCTAACTTTTTTAAAAACGATTTCATTTCTTTATTTTTAGAGAGAGGGGAAGGGAGTATGAGAAACATCAATGTGTAGTTGCCTCTCACATGGCCCCCACTGGGGACCTGGCCTGCAATCCAAGCATATACTCTGACTGGGAATAGAACTAGCGACCCTTTGGTTAGCAGCCCATGCTCAATCCACTGAACTTCACCAGCCAGGACATTATTTTTTATAATGAAAAAAAAAATTGCAACCTTCAATACAGGGTGAGACAAAAGTAGGTTTACAGTTGTTCCTATGGGAAATAATATACAGTAATTTATAAATAATGATACCAGAATAAACTCTATATTTCATGTACACACAGCAGAAAATATACTTTTTCCCCACCTTGCATAGATCAATAGTTTAATTTTTAACAGCTATATGTTATTCAGCCACTTACTTTTTGCTAGTGAAAGTAACACTAAAATTAATAGACAAAGATAAAGTTTTTTGTGCACATTTCTGATTATTTCCACATGACAAACTTCTGTCATTCAAATTGCTGAGTCATTGAGAACTATTGTTATAATATTTGATGCATATTGCCAAATTGCTATTCATAACTATTATACTATTTTGGACTCATACCAGCCTTATATGACTTTCAATTTGTTATTATCCCATGAACTCTTCTACCCATCAGATATGAGACTTCTTACTGTTGATAGATTAATCAAGCTAGCTCTTTCTTCTTTTTTCTTATTTAAATATATATTTTTATTTTTCAGTTACATTTGGTTGACATGCAATATTATATTTTTCAGGTGTACAAGTCAGTGACTAGACATTATATAATTTAGTAAGTGACCTCTCAGATAAATCTAGTATCCATATGACACCATATATATACTTATTACAATATTATTGATTATATTTTATGTTCTGCACTTGATATCCATATGACTATTTTGTCATTACCAATTTGTACTTCTAAATCCCTATACGATTTCAACCTCCCTGCAACCCTTCTCCCATCTGGCGACTGTCAAAATGTTCTCTTTGTCTATGAGTCTGCTTCTGTTCTGCTTGTTTGTTTCCTTTTATTTTTAGATTTCCACATGTAAGTGAAATCACATGGCATTTGTCTTCTCCATCTGACTTATTTCACTCAAGCACAGTACCTTCTACTTCCCTCCGTGTTGTTGCAGATGGCAAGATTTCATTTTCTTTAATGACTGAATCACACCTGTTGTGTATATGCATAACTTCTTTATCCTTTTATCTGTTGGTGGACACTTAGGTTGCTTCCATATCTTAGCTATTGTAAATAATACTGCAATGAATGTATGAAGGTATATGTCTTTTTGACATATGGACATATATGTCTTTTTGACATATGGACTTATATGTCTTTTTGATTTAATGTTCTGAGTTTCTTCAGGTAAATACCCTAGCTCTTCTTTTTCAATTTGCTATATAGCATGTGCTATTTTGAGGTTGTAAACTAAATGATATAAAGCCTTATCATGTAAAAATCTTTCATTTGAATTTGAACTCAGGAGAGCAAAAATCTGTGAAGTACCCTCTTCTCACTCCCCCATAAACAAATTTGCAGGCAAATTTATGCCCTAAAAGATTATATTCTTTACTCATTGGGATGTCTCTCATGCTACATTTATTTAGATTTATTATAATACCCTTAGATACCACAACCACCTAGAAGTAGTAAGTCAAAAGTAAGGGGAGGTGTCTATTATAAGCAAGTGTATTAGGAAAATGTAAACTACTGTCACAGAGGTACCTCCAAAGTTCAGGGGCCTAAGGAGCAGAAAAATTTGTTTACCTTTTATGTAATGATCTCAGATAAGTACTCTAGATTTTGTGAGAAGTTTTTTTGTACATATTTATGGACCTAGGCTATAAATTTATTACTAAGGTAGATGGAGGAAATTGGATAATTGAAGGTGCCCACTCCAAATAGCAACACTGATAGAGATAACTAATCGATGTGTCTAATAAAAAACACTAATAGACTGATGGTTTCTGGATGATTGGAGGACTAGCTACAAAAGGTGAAGGGATTAAGAATTATAAATTCTTACAGTGTAGTCATGGGAATATAAAATAGAACACAGGGAATATAGTTGACAATATTGTAATAACTATGCATGGTGCCAGGTAGGTACTGAAAATATTGGGGAGACCACTTTATAAAGTATATGATTGTCTAAGTAGTATGCCGTATGCCTGAAACTAATATACAATACTGAACATAAACTGTAATTGAAAAAATAAAATTAAAAAAAAAAGAAGAAAACACTAATAGAAATGAAGAAACACAACTTTTGAAAACAAATATATTGAAGCCTTTCAGTGAATGAGTAAATAATCTGTTGTCAGGGGTAGGATTTGATTTTATTCTACCCACAAACTTATGTTAACCTGTGACTGTTTCATGGATTGTGGCAGAAAACACAGGACTCCCGAGTCTGAGACAAATGGTTTTATTACTCATGGTACAGAAAGTAGTATGAGCACCATATTTGCATTGGTCCTCCTTGCCTTCCAAATCCCACTGGGTTGAAACTATATGATCCAGATGGATGCTACTCACATGGTTGATTTGCCTCATAGCTGAGGAATATTCACCTTGGGGGATGCATTGTTCTGTAGCAAATAATAATCAAGCTTGTTCTTTGTCTTCAGGGAAGTCATCTAATTTCTCAGGGCTGTTTGCTACATATAACCAGACCCTGCCAAGAATAGTTAGGGCCATGTATTCTTGGTATGCTAAGCAAAATAAGTAGAAGTGTAGGAGATTCTTAGAAGGACTATTTCTTCCAAGCCCCCGTAGCTCAGGAGCCTCTGAAGATATTTCATATGTATAGCAAGATAAACATTCCAAAAAATGAGGAAATTATAGTTAGCATGAAGTCTTCATGTTCTTAAATTTCAAATATTTCTCTACCAACAGATGTCTTCAAGAATAGTTATTCATTTATGTTTATGTTTATTTGTTTATATTTATAAGAGGAGTTGTAGAGCCATTTGCAAAAGAGAGGAAAAATAGATGGGTGGATTAGGCAGAATGTTACTCAATGAAAACTGCTTTTTAGTATTTTATTTCCCCATAACCTATTGTGGGTTGATGAGTGAGCAAAAGGTCCTTTTCTCAAACTTATCACTCCTGAATATTATACTAGAAATTCATGTGGCAAAAGGGACATATTTTGGGTATTTGGGGGGTTAAAATACTCTAGAAGTGGGTTGAATTTGTTTATTCATGTTTTTGTGATAATTACTCAACTAACAGCAGCCCTTGGCTATGATTGGCTTCAGTAAGTGGTAGGTCTAATGAAGGAAGTATAATTGTTTTCATGTAAGTTAGACATTCTTTTTCACCATGGACTTGCCTCATCCATTGATCTAAATTATGATTTATTTATGTATCTGAGGGAAGTGCTGTGGAAGTCTGTTAAGAATAAGGAAGTGGCCCTGGCTGGTATAGCTCAGTGAATTGAGTATGGGCCTGCGAGCCAGAGGATCACGGTTCGATTCCCAGTCAGGGCACATGCCTGGGTTGCAGGCCAGTTCCCAGCAGGGGATTTGTGAGAGACAACCATACATTGATATTTCTCTCCCTCTATCCTTCCCTTCCCCTCTAAAGATAAATAAATAAAAATCCTTTAAAAAAAAGGAAGAGAGTACCAGAAGTTCTGTGTTAAGCTTTTGGCCCTGCCACTTAGTGACTTTGGGATTTTTGGCAGTTGACATAATCTCACTTAATGTTTTTGTCAAAGATTCTCTGGAATCAGAAGAGAACCAACTGTATGGGAAAATGTATTTGCCAATGATACCTCAGGCAAGAGTTTAATCCCCAAAATATATAAAGAATTTATACAACTCCACTCTAAGAAGACAAGCAACCCAATTAAAAAATGGGCAAAGGACTTGAACAGACACTTCTCCAAGGAGGACATACAGAGGATCCAGAGACACATGAAAAGATGCTCAATATCGCTGGCTATCAGAGAGACACAAATTAAAACCACAGTGAGATACCACTTCACACTAGTCAGAATGGCCATCATAAACAAAGCAACAAACAACAAGTGTTGGAGAGGTTGTGGAGAAAAGGGAACCCTAGTGCACTGTTGGTGGGATTGCAGACTGGTACAACCATTATGGAAAATAGTATGAAATTTTTCTCAGAAAACTAAAAATGAATCTGCCTTTTGACCTAGCAATTCCACTTCTAGGATTATACCCTAAGAACCCTGAAGCACCAATCCAAAAGAACTATGCACCCCAATGTCCATAGCAGCACAATTTATGATAGCCAAGAGTTGGAAGCAACCTAGGTGCCCATCAGTAAGTAAATGAATGGATCCAAAATCTATGCTACATTTATGCAATGGAATTCTATGCAGCAGAAAGAAAGAAGGGGCTTCTACCCTTTGCGATAGCATGGATGGAATTGGAGAGCATTATGCTAAGTGAAATAAGCCAAATGGTGAAAGACAAATGCCGTATGATCTCACCTTTAATGGGAACCTCAACAACAAAACAAACAAGCAAGCAAAATATAACCAAAGACACTAAAAAATAGAGAACAGACTGACAGTAACCAGAGGAGAGAGGGGAGGGAATTTCAAGGGAAAAGTGGAAGGGTTTACAGGAACAACTATAAAAGACACATGGACAAAAACTAAGGGGGTTGGAAATGGGAGGGAGGAGGAGAGAGCTGGGTGGGTGGGTTGGGATGGGAGTAAAAGACAGAAAACTGTACTGAACAACAATTAAAATAAAAAAAATAAAAAAATTCTCTGGAATCAAGTGAGATATGACTATGAAAGTCTTTTCTAAATTGTAATACATTATGCAAATATTTAATTACTAAGAATTATGCAAACTTGAGCTTTTCTCTGTTAAAGGCAACTGAAGAATATGTCCTCTCTCAATGCTGAGGATATGTTACAGCTCCTAATTTGAACATTTTTGGTCAGATTCTACCTACTTTTAGAAGGTTTAATTTAAAAAGAACTTTTAGCGTACTTTGATATTTCTCTACCTCTCTCCTTCCCTTCCCCTCTAAAGATAAATAAGTTAAAAAATTGAAAAAAATGAACTTTTCAAAAAGCTTTAATTTCAATCACTTAAACACTTAGTTCATGTAGCTTACTCTTTATGTAAACATGTTGATCAATTCAGTCTTCTGATAGATTCCATATTAAATCTAAAGAGGTGGATTCAGTAAAAATTGTATTTGCATTTTATTCTTATTTTTTATTATTGATGACAGTAGTGATACTGTTGGAAAATAAAGGAGTGGATGGCCAAAAGGTAAAATGTTTGGCTTTATATAGGAAAGCGTACTTGGAATAGGGTATAGAAGAATTTAAAAAGGGATAGAAAATATTTTCAGTGTTGTATATGTTTGTGCGTGCACAATACGGGTATTAATCAAAACCATTTTTCTCCTTTAGCTTCTTGAAATGTTATAATTAATTGTTATGGGAGTAAAAGAAAGAGATGGTGATATAACTCACCTGTCACTTTTTTATAATAGGATAGGATTATTTCCTCCTGATGATTGATTTATTGACTCCAGTTCCCAAATAATATTCATGCCTTTTATTATCTACTGTATGCTGAGTTTAATTAACCACTCTAATGGTTGGTTTGCAATGATGGAAATTGTGAGAGAATCATAAAATATTCTAGATAGAAGTTACTTTAAGGGTCATATACTGTAGCAGATGAGGAAAGCAAGATCCATAGCATGAAAACATCTTTAAGGTCACACATCTGGATGGTAGTTTAGATTCTTAATGACCATTCCTCCTTTTCTGACTTGTAGCAGTTCTCATAAACTATTATACATTAATTTAGTTTTGAAGTATTTTAAAACAATAACATTTTGTTCTCTTTTTAGGTAGTGATTAAGAGCAAAAGTGGAGAGATTTTGTATCGTATTTCACCGTGGGCGAAGTATGTGGCTCGTGAAGGTGATAATGTGATTTATGATTGGATACACTGGGATCCTGAACACACATATAAAGTGAGAACAACAAATCTTTAATAAATGTTTGTTCCAATATTTTTAAGAAAATTAATTTTTACTTCTATAACTTTTATGGTAATGTTTACCTTTTCAATGCTGGTTTAATATTTTATGTCATACTACATCTATTTGCTATACATATATCAGATTCTACTATCTGTAGCCAATATAGTATAAAAGTGATTTTTTTCTAATCATGTGTTTCTAAGGCTGAGGGGAGAAATAAAACTAAATCCCTACATAGTGACCTGTAAGGAAACTGATTATTATTTTTTTAATCTTAACCAAGTTTTCTGATTTATCAAAAGCTCTTCAATGACGTGATATTTGCATTGTCATGAATTTGAAGCAGGATTAGTGTCCTTAAGAACAAGGAATAGTGAAGACATTTCACGAATGTATTAGTGTAATTCTTAAGGCTGTCTTATTCACAAGAGTTATAGGTATCTTGCTGGCTGGTGTGGTTCAGTGGATTGCGTGCCAGCCTGTGATCCAAAGGGTCACCACTTCAATTCCCAGTCGGGGTACATGCCTGGGTTGTGGCCGGGTCCCTGGCTGGGGGTGTGCGAGAGGCAACTACATGTTGATGTTTCTCTCCCTCTCTTTCTCCCTTCCCCTTTCTCTAAAAATAAGTAAAATAAAACCTTTAAAAAAGAGATTCAGGTATCTTTGTACTCACTTTTCTGTCCTTTAGGTTACGGGGGCTTGTTGATAAGTGCTTGGCATTTAATAATTATGTATGCATTTCACAGCTGTTACGTTTTCTCTACGGCTTAGGCTCAAAACATATCTTCACTCAATGGTGAGGCATAAGCCATTACACGATTGCTCTTTTAAAATAGGTTCATTAATATGATTCTAAAAAGGATTTTGTTTTTCTCAAAAGAGAATTTAGTGAATATAATCAGGCTTTTTTTTTTTAATGTGGAAACAGTCCCAGAGTTTTGTCTGAGTTGATTGACCTTTTCATTCAATATGCTTAATCGGCTTGAGTCATACTTGCATTCCTATTCTAACTGTATCCCTAACTTTATACTCTGTAGTTTAAGCATTCCAGACCACAGAAGCCAAGAAGTATACGAATTTATGAATCTCATGTGGGGATTTCTTCCTATGAAGGAAAAGTAGCTTCTTATAAACATTTTACATGTAATGTACTACCGAGAATCAGAGACCTTGGTAAGTAATAACTGTGATATTTGTTCAGATAAAATTTTAATGAATCTGTTTTCTTATTAGAAAAGCTAATTACAAGTGTCTCTTTTTGTGTTAAAAGATTAAATATGTAGTAGGAACAAATTTTGTTTTAGGCTTCTCAAATTGCCCTTTAATAGTGATAGCATAGAAAAGAGAAATGCTATAAAAATAAGAATTCAATATATTATTCCAATTACAATTTTAAGTAATGTGAACTAGTATTGTACAAAATCATAGATAAATACATAAGCATAATTACTTTTTTATAGGAGAGAACTTTTATCATTTAAGTGGTCATTGAGTAAATCCTGTCCATTTCAGTTACTTAGGAAAAAAATTGTACATCTGTAAGCTGAAAGATGACTGGAACTCATTTTTATATCCAAGTCATCGTACATATGGCTCTTGTCTGGATGACATTTTTGACAAATATTTGTGGTAAATCTTCTGTGTGAAACACATTGTTGTAAATGTTTGGGACCGTGATGACACAAACCCTGTCTTCATGGGAATAACTGGGAGGGTGAAAGGTATACTGCTGAATTATTGATTCACTGTGCTTTAAACCTATTCTTTTTCTTTTTATAGCTATGCTTTTTTTTTTATCATTTCACAGTATATTAGCACCTGCTCCAATGGCTAAGCAGGAAGATAAAGTACATTTAATTACTGTGCTTTTGCTAGGCAGTCCAAATTTTGGCTGCAAGAAAGTTTTGTAATTCATGGTTAAAGTTTTCAGTTATATATGGCTTGTAATTATCTGTGATAACGAGGTTAATTTCCAGAAACCAAAATTAAATAATGTATAGAATATTTAACAGGGATTATATTTAATAGATATTATATTAAAATTGTTGTATTTAAGATGTTCTGCTATGTTATGATGTAATAAATGATTTATGACTTTGTTCTTGTAGAAGGTTCAGCAGAGTAAGAATTCTCACATTTATCTTTGTGTTTGAATTACCTAGACTAGCATTCTGAACATAAATAAATCTAGGAATGATTAATGCCATAAAATTAACAATAAAACTATAAATTGTTGCTTGATTATGAGAATAATATTTATTTCATAATAGATAAATAGATTTTAAGCTTTATATTTTGTTATAAAATATATAATTTATTTCCGCTTTATGAGCTGTTTATATACATGTTTCTGTCAAGCCAAGTGTAGTTAATTTGAATTTTTTTGCAGTAAAAAGGCAAACAGTTGTAAACTTTTCAGCAGACTATGAACAATGGAATTTGTTATTTTTTCTTAATTTATCAATCCCTAATTCTTAATGTGAATTTGTAATTGTTGATATTAATTATGTACTAAACTATGTACACAAGAAGCTTTGTTGACCTGAACTGCACTTTGAGAATAGGATAAGACTATATCCTATACATTTTACAGGAATATAATTTACAAAGCAATCAAAACATATTTGAAAATTATACCAAATTGTCTTTGAAAGAAGAAAAACCTGATTTTTTAGTTTTTTTTAACAATAATTTTTTCTGTGATTATTTGCTTATGTTAAAAACACATTAATAAATACATTTAAATGTTACGAATTTTTAGAAAAGGCAATGCCTACCTTTTTGAGTCACTTGATTTAGTGTTAGAGCAGAACGTGTTCAAATAGAGGAAGGAAGGCTGTGTGTGTGTGTGAACCTGTGTGTGTGCTCACGTATGCACACAGGCAACTTGAGAGTCATTTAACAGGTGCAAGAAATATTGGAAAGAGAAGAAAGTAAAAAGAAAAGAAAAAAGTAAAATAAAAAGTATATGGCATGCAATTGGTTACTTGTATTTAGCATTCATAATATTCAGTATGAATATTAGAAGTACAGCTGAAGTTTAGCATATGGAGATTTCCATCTTTAATATTCTAAATCCAAATTAAGAGTCTATTTGCATATAATTTATTACTTGTTAAAATGAAGACATTTGAAATAGCTAGTTACAGTATAACTCTCAAGAACTAACTGTCCGATTTCGTTAGAAGGTCAGACAAGCAAAAGATATTAAAGTAGTAGAACTTTACAATGATCAAGTCATTTATATGTAAATGATTATATGTAAAATGTAATGTCTTCAGAACAAGGATCCTGTGCTTATATATTTTTTATTCTTTTTTCAAAGTGTGGTTTTAATCTCTATTTGATCTTTGCTCATATAGGGTACAACTGCATTCAGTTGATGGCCATCATGGAACATGTTTATTATGCCAGTTTTGGCTACCAAGTCACAAGCTTCTTCGCAGCTTCAAGGTAAAAGGACTGACTCACTACTTCCATTCTTTTTTGAGCAAAAGTTAAAAAATATAGTTTTATATCTTATATGATATCATTTTGTAACTTGTTTTAGGGTTAACAGAGTTAACATACCGTTAGCATTTTTAAGATCATAGAGTTTTATCCCATCTAGTCTTTTTTTTTAATATTGTATTTATTTACTTTTAGGGAGAGGGGAAGGGAAGGAGAAAGAGTGGGAGAGAAACATCAATGTGTGGTTGCCTTTCATGGGTCCCCTTGTTGGGGACCTGGCCTGCAACCCAGGCATGTACCCTGACTGGGAATCGAACTGGCCACCCTTTGCTTCACAGGCCCGTGCTCAATCCACTGAGCTACACCAGCCGGGGTATCCCATCTAGTCTTAGAGATTAACCTTGATTAATGTTGGTTTTCATGAAATGATTTCTGATCAAGAATATTCAGTTGCTTGATGAAATTTTCATGATTGGGAGGCCCATGCTTTAGTTAGAAAATCATGTCTTACAGAAGCCATTATTGCCAGAACTCACATCTTTTTATAGAAAATGATTGACTCATGTAGGAAGGCGACTGAGCAGTCCAATGGTAGGATATGGGGATACTATGCACAGAAGGACTGTCCTTCCCAGGCTGAAGTCTAAGGAATGGTGCTTTCTGTGCAGAAAGATGCAAGGCCTTCTATGCAGTTGAAGTGCTGACCTGAATGGTCACAAGGTGAACATGTCTAACACTGTTTTGGCCTCATGGCAAATATACTGAGGCGGCATAGCGATTCTAATCCAATAATCCTACATATCATGATTTCCACCTGCAATAGAAGCAATGTCAAATATAGCAACTGCAAATATAGCAATGTCAGGGTGCTGTAATAGCATAGGATCTGATCAGATTAGATTAGATTAGACATGAATTGATGTTAGCACTGAGATATAAAGCATGATTAATAGTTAACTTGGGGGGGAGTGAAGTGGGACTAGGTAGATAGAATTCAAGACAAAAAACTATATTCATTTACCTGCTTTTCCTTATTGTAGTTCTTTTTGAATAAGTTACCTTTATTTACTCTCTCTAATTCCTCCACTTTTCTTCTTTTTTAAACTTATTCCAAGCACTCTTTTCACCTTTTCACTGAAAGTGCTCTTTTTGGTGGTACTGATAGCCTCCATATTGTCAAGTCCAAAGATAAGCTCTTACTTGTACTGTCAACAGCATTTGGCACAGTTAGTTACTCTCACCTCCTTGGAACGTGTTTTTCCTTGTGTTTTAGAATATTTTACCCTCTGTTGTTTTCCCCACCTTTCTTGTGATTCCTTTCTTATTTCCTGTGCTCTTTCTGACCAGTAAAAATTGTATCTACCAGTGCTCAACCCTTGGTTTCATTCTCTTTTCTGTTTATATGAAGCACCTCAGGACTCATTCAGTCTCACACATTCCTATGGCTTAAATACACTTTATATGCCAGCTTCCAAATTTAACTCTCTAGTTCTGACCTCTGTCCTGACCTTCAAACAGTGTGTGTTTGACATTGAGGCATCTAATCCTTATGTGATACTTAACATATCCCAAATTAAATTCTTGATCTTATCTTCCACCCTCTCCTTCTGTCATCTCTCCTAGTTCTGTAAATGTGAACTTCATTTCCCAGTTGTTCAAGCCAAAAACATTTGTGATATCCATGACTCTTCTTTTCTGTCCCTCTAGCTCTACTTATCATAAAATTTAGCCATCTGTCACTTCAAAATGTGTCCCACATCTGGCTGCTTCTACGGCTACCACTCTGTTCCAAGTTGCTGTTATATCTTAGCTCTGTTATTTCAATAGCTCTTTAACTGGTCACTCTATTTTCTCTTATCCTCCTATGCTTTCCCTAGTCTTTTCTCCCTCCATAAACGTGGACTATTTTCTGCACACTGGCCAGAGCAAACATTTAAAAATAAAAGTTAAATCATGTCACTCTTTTGTAAAGAATCTTCTAGTGATTCTCTTTCAAAATAAAATTCAAAGGTTTTATATTGGTCCATAATACCCCATACCATAGGTCTTGGCAGCCCCTGTAGTCTTAACTCTTGTTCATTCCACTCCAGCTACAGTAGCATATTTGCTGTTCTCCAAATGCCCCTAAGCTCATTTCTGTTTCCAGTGCTCTTTCTCTCTGAGCACTCTTCTCATTAACTATTCCCATGCCTTGCTCCCTGCTTCTTTAAGGCCTTTGCTAAAATATTGCCTCGTGAAACTTTTATAACTGCTCTTATTCAAAATAGCAAACCTGCCTTTCTTACCCTTGGTATTGCTTCATTTTTTAAAAATAACTTACTGCTATCTGAGAGTCCACATATCTTGCTTATTTATTTGTTTTTCCCAAATAGAATGCAACATTTATAAATGCAGTGATACTTACTTTGTTTACTGCTGAATCCCCAGAGCATAGAAAATTTCATGACATGGTAGATAGCCTAACAAGTATTTGTTAAACAAACAAATGAATGAATGAAACTTGAGTAGTGTTCATTCACTGAACATGCTCTTCAATGAGTTGAAAAAAGGCTTGGTGGCTAGGATAATGTGAGGAAGTGGTGGAATGTCTTAAGTTTGAAGTTAGTGGAAAAGGCCACATTAAGCAGTGCTGTAGGTCATGATTAGGATACTGATATTCATCCTGAGAAGATGATACCATCTTATTTGCATTTTAAACATATAGGTCTTGTCACCCAATGGGGTTGCTGTATACTGAACACTGTGCTGCACCATGCATGAAACCCGGTTAGGCGCACCCCCTGCCCTCAAGAAGCATGTGGTCTAGTGAGGAAGAGCCACAGTAAACAATCATAGGGTGACCATGTAACAAACTATAGAAATGACCCCTGAAAGTACAGTCTTATAAGGGTGACCATTTAAAAGACAAACGTGATGCTGTGGAGAATGGTAATGCCGAGATTTTACACAGGTTAAGAAAGGACTCCCTTTTGGGTGTGATTTTGTTCTCTTTTTAATGTACTCTAGAAAACTACTTTTAACACAAACACATATGAGCTATAAATTCTCAGCTTGGGTGGTGACATACATGGCATTTTCTCTTGAGAACATTTCAGTTTAGGAATAAGTAAATGCAGGAAGGATGACCTCAATCAAGGCCCCAAAGACTTTCAAAGGAGTACTCTAAGAGTTCACCTAACCCCAACCACATATACTCAAAGGGGCGGCTATGCCTGTGAATAGGAATGGCCATGTTCCCAGGATTAGTTAGACTTGGAGATGGAAATCAGAAACTCTGAGTATAGAGAGGTAGGGTTCTACAGTCTAACTGTTCAAAAAGTGAATTCTTCTTGGGATATAAATCTGCATTTAATAGTTCAATGGAACTCTTTATTGAATGCTGTTAAATTGGCTCAATAGCAAATATTAAGCGACTTTGACTGCTACCTGTCATATGGCATTTGCATATTTAAAGTCTATAGTACAGTACTGATAAAACATATGATTCACAGTAAACAATTGGCTGTTTGTTTTAAATATGATGTAATCTTGTTTTTGCTGTGTTCTTTATCTGTAGTCGTTACGGAACTCCTGAAGAGCTAAAAGAGCTGGTTGACACAGCTCACTCCATGGGTATCACTGTCCTCTTAGATGTGGTACACAGCCATGCCTCAAAAAATTCAGAGGATGGATTGAATATGTTTGATGGGACAGATTCTTGTTATTTTCATTCTGGACCTAGAGGGAATCATGATCTTTGGGACAGTCGACTGTTTGCCTACTCTAGGTAGGTACATATAATGTTGAAGTGTTTTCTTTATTTAAAATTAATTTTAAGGAATTTCACTAAATTCATTGTATCTGTACCTTCCCACTGATATTTAATTTCTTAAAATGAGTTTTTATAATTTTATGAAGAATGTTTGGCATACGTATAAATTTAATTTGTTTTATTTAACACTATTCATGGTAAGTTGCATTAAATTTTAGTTTTATAAATCCTTTGCCATTTAAAATATATTGGTGATGTTCCCATTTAAAAGGATTGATGTGAAGCATTTTTTTATATCAAAAAGACTATCAGGTTGAATTAACCTTAGCAAGTCTCCCTTTAATAAAGAAATACACATTGTTTTAAGTAGGTTATTTTTAAAAATTGTACTTCATGTTTTGCTGTCTTAATAATAACACCATGTCTTAGACCACAGCTATATAATTATAACTATAATAACAACTAACATTTATAAGTATGTAAACAATGTCTCAAATATGGTGCCAAATGTTTTAAATATATAAGCTACACATTATATTTATTTTGAATGACTACTCTACTTATACACAGTAAGTACTATTTTTTTTCTTTCTTCTCATTTATATTTTGTTTGTTTGTAAGCTAAGTAGTGTTTTTATAGCCATCTTACAGATAGTAAGCTAAGGAATAGTGTTAAAACAGTTTGGCAAGATTAAACATATCCCTGACTTCTTTTACCACCTGAGTAGAAGTGTATTTTAGGTGATTAAATCTAAATAGCATGATACAGCAAAAAATTTTTAAAAAGCCAAAATACTCTCAACTTGTGTCTGTTATTTATAAGTGGAATTATAAAGAAAAGTGTTATCAGGCATATTAAAATTAGCAGAGCATCAAGTAATGTATAACTGATTTTTAAAATAATAAGTATTTTGAAAAGAATTTAATGAATTTTGGTGAATGTTTTATATTATATAAACACCCATATACCTGGAAAATGAGTAGTGTGGAAAATGGTTAAGCAAATAATTTGATAAAATTAAGAATTCTAATTTTTTAGTACAAATTAGATGACTTATATATAGATGAAATTGTTTCACTATACTCTTTTCTTCATATCATACGATCGTGTATTCCATAGCCCATATAGGAATCACTCACACCAGATGAAACAGCATAATGTATGAGAAAAGACGTAAGAAGCAAAAGCTGGTGGCAGGGTTCCAGGCCTAGCTTCACTCTAGTATCAATCAATTAATCATTGTTTCTCAGGTGTTTATTTTAAAAAAGAAGGGAGAGTTTGGGAGCTAATAACCATTCCTTCTGTAAAGGTATTTTATATTTTGATCACTTTTTTGAACATTGCCTTTTATAGTATGGATATATAACAAGTAAAAAGGACTGAACACAGCTGTGCTAATTTCGTGATATAACCCCACTAATTACATTATTAAGTAAATCTTATATATGTTGATTGTGGAAAGGAAGTGCAATTAATTGAACTCTCCAGTTTAT
The DNA here is from genome assembly GCF_014824575.4 of Sturnira hondurensis. Classification (NCBI taxonomy): domain Eukaryota; kingdom Metazoa; phylum Chordata; class Mammalia; order Chiroptera; family Phyllostomidae; genus Sturnira; species Sturnira hondurensis. Next base: position 19,034,427 of record NW_028083059.1, read on the forward strand.
ATTGGATGAATAAGAGTTAACTCTATCCTGTAGAACTGTGCTTTATGAAATAGATTAAATTTTTAAATTTGATTATAAAACAATTCTTTCATAGAAGTGTATCTTAAAAAGAAATACATTAAGTGGGTAAATTTTTGTATCAAATTCTTCACTTTATTAAAATATTCATTATAATGTGTTTTCTGTACCATAAGCTCTTGAAGTCTAAAGTTGTCAATTTTCTAAAGAGATTATCAAGGCATAGTTACAGTTTTTGTTTAATCCTTGTTTTTTTCTGTTATCGAATTGACTATTAATCTTTTTCAGGTGGTTACTTTGGTAAATAACATGTTACCATTTTAACTTATTACTATTTTCATTGTTACTATTTTTGACTTTTCTCTATCCTGTAGACTTGGTCCTCTGTAACTATAGTTTCACTTAAAATGAATTTCTATCATTTTAGATGTTCTATCTCAATTTTCCAATTTTTAAAAAATTAGTATTTCTTACATAGGTTTATAATATTGGTTATAACATCATTAAGTACTATAGATAAAAATCCTACAAAGCCAATGTGTATCCAAAAGTTATACAAATTCTTACATACTTAAATTCTACAATATATAAAATTCTAAAGTTTCTCATGTTCTTTGAATTATTTTCTCAATACTACATGCAATTTATTGAAAAATTTATTCACAAAATTTTCATTTTTAGCCTGATGATGTTTATGAGGCTTTTTACATTTTCTTTCTTCTGCTCTCATTGTTTGTAGCACATATATAATGCTGGAGTCATTTCATAATCAGCATTCATGATTCAAATCCTACTCTACTATTTTGGTTATCTACTGCTGCTTAACACACCAGACCAAAATTTAGTGAGTTCAGACAAAAGCAGTTACTTATTTTATTTCTGTATCTACAGTTTAGCCATAGTTCAAGCAGAACATCTCTCATTTCTATGTTTTTGTCAGCTGGAGTGACTTCTTTGCATGTGGAGCATCTACTTTAAAGACGGTTTCCTCACATGACTGACATTTGGTGCTGGTTCTCTGCTAGGTGCTCAGCACTGGGTGTGGGTTAAAGGGCTTCAGTTCCTCCTACTGTAGCCCACTCTAGTGCTTACCTGGGTACTTCACAAGTGTGAGGGTTTCCAATAATAGACATGGAGGCTGCCATTTCATATGGTCTGGATCTGGAAACTGACACACAATTTCTGTTAAAATGTATTGGCCAAACTGTTACAGATTCAAGGGATTTGGAAACATGGACTCCTTTCAATGGAAGGGACATGAAAGAATTTTAGGGCTATGTTTTAAAGTCCCACGTCTAACAAGTTGACCACACACACGGAATATGCCACCTCACAAATTCTAAAGGATGTATTGGAATACCTGTCTATATGAAAACACTCTTTTTCTCACCTGTGTATATATTGTAGAGTGTTATGTCTGAAATAGGCATTTTTTTAAAAATACATTTTTCTTTCAAAAGACCACTATTGTCGATAATTAGAAAACCTATCAGGGTACACAAAATCCAATATAAGCTTATTATTCTTTGTAAATAACATATATTGTATGTAAGTGCCTCTAACGAATACCCCTTCCATGCACATATGTGTGAGAAACCAAACCTTCACTATGACCTTTCCCATACGAGAGCTACTCTGCCTATAATTTTAGGTTTGTTCCTTTTCCGGATGAGTTAAAAAACTACAATGCATATATTATATTTTGCAATGTGAATTATTTTTCAACCCTTACCTCTGCTATGTTGATTAATATTATAGTCATGGAAAAGTATATATGAAAAAGGTACATGATGTACCTGAGGCCTAAGCTTCTTTTATGAAAAATTCTAGTAATTTTTGAAATTATTATATTTCCTGTTTGAAAAAAATAATCTTATATAAAATCATCTTCAGTAGAGATATGTTGCTGATGCTCACTTCATCCTATCTGTATGTCACAACCTGTCACCATTTATAATCTCTGATTCAAGTGCCGTCATCAGAGTTATCTGAATTAAATCTCGTTCTGAGTAATACCAGGGATCCTGATTGTGCTATATCATTACCTGCTATGAATAAATTTTCAATCAGGAGCTGCCCATGTTTTAATTTTCTGTCTACTTGGCTGAACTGCCTTCTAACTCTGCTAAATTACTAATGACAGTTCATAACCGAGATGGGGTTGTCCTTCCTTTAGTTGGTAAAGAGAACTTCCTGACAAATCTGTCACCCTCAAGTTTCAGAAGTTTCTAGAGTAAGAAATAATGGATATAATTTAGAGGTCTCAGTTTTAAATTCGGTTTGCATATGTACCTAGCACTATGTAAGTGCACTTGATAAAATGACAACTGCAGAGTCATTGAGCTTAAACAATCATTTTACCTTAACTCTTACTACAGCTTCAAATGAGTACCTTTTCTTTGTTGAGTATTTCTTTCAAAGATAAGATATCGAATCTCAAAGGACATAATAGAGATAATGTTCATTTTTTCCCTGAACTTTACATTTGTGTACAAAAGTAGTGTAATCAGATACCATGTGTGTATAATGTGACAACCATTAGGCAGGAAGATACTCTAATCTTATCTTGAGTTATTAGGGCTCCTTTCAGAAACAGAAGTGAGTCCAGTTTGCTTTTTTAGTGTCAGAACTACATTCAATAAAATAACCCTAGTATAGACACTGTAATATTTGGAGCTTCTTGATCATGCTAAGTTTTTTCTACAAGTTAGACTGTAGAAGGAAATTTGTGGGGACTTTGTCTGCTGAGAGTAAGTAATTTGGATCTTAAGGTATTCTTATTGTATGGTGTGTCTTTTTTAGTTTGTTAATATGGTGAATTACTTTTATTGGATTTGAATGTTAAGCCAATCTTGCATTCCTGGGATAAATTCTCAAGAATATAAGTGCTAATATTCTAAACAAAACTTTAGCATATTATATATGATCCTACACTGTGACAGAATCAGTTCTTAATGATGAATTTTAACCTAAGGCTTATTGTGCACTTGATACATTAGCTACTGAGGCTATGACACCTTCATGATCAGCAAGATATTTAAACACTAAGCATTCTAGACATGATTAGAAACTTCTAAAATTATTATTTCATTTTATTATTTTGAATATTTATTGTATTTTTTCCATTATCACTTAGTTCTCCTATACCCCTCCCCCTCAGCAATCACCACAGTCTTGTCCCTGTCCATGAGTTCTTTTTCCTTTTTGTTCAATCCCTCCAAAGAAGTTTCAAGTCCTATGCTACTCTGTGCTTTCGCCAAAGCCAAAGTGAAAAGCCATATGCCATTTGATGAAATAATTGCTCTTTTGGCTATAGTAAAAATAACCAAAGTAACAGAGAGAAATTAGCATAGGATAGGTAAAAGTGGACAACTGCCTCTGTAAACAATTTGGTATTATGTGGAAAAGTAGATTCACATGTTTTAGGATGCGTTACTAAATATATATGCCTGAGAAACTTCTGATTATATGCTTATTGAAAGTTTGGGGAGAAATAAGAATTGAAAAAAATTACTTCTTCAGGATAAAGGTGACATTTTAACACTTAATTTGAAATAACTGCTTTGAAAGAAAATTTGGTTTGGAGAAACCCTTTGGAGCAAAATATCAAGAAAAAGTGTTCATCATTGTGATTTTATTTCCACAAATGACTTCAGTCTTAAAAGTTCTTTTATTTGCATGCATATGAATCTTGCAGCAGTTTTTGCAAGAACTTTAAAAATAGTTCCAGTTATAGTTTGTCCTAAGCCTATAAATATAAATATAAATATAAATGAATCATCTTGTGGTCACTGGCAAGATCATCTAGCTTCAGGGGAAATGAAAATATACAAGTTAAACTTCATGAAAGACAATAAATGGTGAAGGAGTTGGGGAAAAACAGGAGTTTTATAATTGGATAGTCACAGCATGGATCCTTGCCACTCATTTATATTGATGTATTTTAGTGAGCTACTACAGCAAGGACAAGCATTAAAAACACATATCAAAATAATTCCAACTTTAACCAGGTCTTGATTATTTTATCTTTATTTTAAAATTGGTTTATTTGTTTGTATGAGTTTATAGTATGCTTAGTATATGAGTAAAATGATAAGTATATAAAATTTTAAAATAAGTACATATATGCAGGGCTGTGCTAAAAAGTTTTTATTGATAGGGCACTTAGTAAAAAAAGCTTACAGTTTATTGAGTTAGAATTGCTAGTTAAAGTTAACATCAAAGGTTCTTTAAAAGAAGAAAACCTTTATTTCTGATCAATTTCTAAATTTATTGACTTGCTTTTTTTGATAAAGATATTAAGCATCTAATATTTGTCGTGTCTTTTTACATTTTTTAAATTTTTCCTTTTTATTGAATTTGTTTGGGTAACACTGGTTAACAAAATTATACGCATTTCAGGTATACAGTTCTACAATATATTTTCTGTACACTATGTTGTGTGTTCACTAACTCAAGTTAAGTCTCTGTCCATCAGCATTTATTCCTCTGTACCCTCCTCCACCTCCCCAACCCTTCCTCCCCACAGCACTCACCACACTGTTGTACATGTCCATGAGGTTTCTTCCTCTTGTTTTCCTCAATCCCTCCACCTACTCCCACCAAGTTCCCTATACCAACAGCTGTAAGCCGGCTCTTTGTCTATGAGTCTATCTCTGCTTTGCTTGATAATTCAGTTTGTTCCTTTGATTCTGCATATGAGTGAAACCATATGGTATTTGTCTTTCTCTGACTGGCTTATTTCACATAGGGTAATGCTCTCCATGTTTATCTATGCTATTGCAAAGGGTGAAATTTCTTCTATTTTTTTCTCTCTCAGAAAATCTAATTTTACTTATTTCTTTTATGTTGTCCTATTACAGTTTTCCCACATTCTCCCTTGTTGATACCTCCCCCACCCCCTCCCCTGCCCCCACAGTCATTTCCCACCCTGTTGTCCACGTCCATGCGTCCTTTGTACATGTTCCTTGACCACCCTTCCCCCCTTTTTCCCCTGATATCCCCCTCTCCTCCCTCCCCTCTGGTCATTATCAATTTGTTCCATATTTTCATGTTTCTGGTTCCATTTTGCTCATTTGTCTGTTTTGTTGATTAGGTTCCACTTATAGGTGAGACCATATGGCATTTGTCACCTGGCTTATTTCACTTAGCATACTGATTTTCAGCTCCATCTATGCTGTTGCACAGGATAAGATTTCCTTCTATTTTTGTGGCCAAGTACTAGTCTGTTGCACCACAGCTTTTTTATCCATTCATCTACTGATGGACACTTGGGCTGCTTCCATATTTTGGCTATTGTAAATAATGCTACTGTAAACATAGGGGTGCTTATATTCTTTGTGAATGAATTTTTTCATTTCTTCAGATAAATTCCCTTCTCTGTCTCCCTATTTTGGCTGCCTTTTTTGTGTTTATTTATTCGTATGTATTAGTTAGATCTGCTAAGACTCCAAGTCTTGGTGGGGTGGGCTTTATGTAGTAGGTGTCTTGTGGGATCCAGTGGTGCAGTCTCCCTGATTACCTTAGCTGGGCGCTTCGTAAATGTCCCTTGTGTGGCTTATGTGGCCCCTTCTTTTGTAATTGAGTCTTTTTAAAAATATTTTTTATTTATTTTATTTTTAGAAAGGGGGAAAGGAGGAAGAGAAACATCAATGTGGGAGAAATATCAATTAGTTGCCTATTGCATGTGCACCTACCTGGGACTGGCCACAACCAGGCATGTGTCCTGACCAGGAATCAAACCAGCAACCTTTTGCTCCATGGGACTATGTTTAAGCAACTGAGCCACACCAGTTGGAGCAGTAGTTGAGTCTCGACTGCTGTTGACCCATTTATGCATGGGATCAATTCTCAGGCTGGCTGACTGTAAGGCTCAATGCTAACTAAGGCGTGCAAGTAGCTGTGTAGGTGCTGACCACACAAAACGGAGTTCACCTCATCAGGGCTTTATGCCTGCCGAGATCTCTCTTTGGATGTGCTGGTTTAAAGCTACTTGCATCCTTCTTCATTGAGGCCTGAACTGGCCACTGGGTATGCTGATTCTGGGCCTCTTGGGAGAGACTCTGGTGTAAGCCAATATAAGACACTGCCTGTAACTGGGCCTTGCATCCTATTTGGAGCTATAGGGTTGTGTTTGTGGCTTCCTCTGTTGGGCCTAGGTGTGTACTAGAAAGAGAAGCTGTGTACCAGTACTGGCTTTTACTAACACTGGGACCAGGGGAAGGTCAGCAAAAGTCTCAAGGGACCCACAGATATTCCTCCACTTGCCTATGCATGCAGGTGGCCTTTTAGGCTCAGTCAGTAAAGGGGCCTCTGTGTACTCCTCCGCAGGGTGTAAGCTTCACAGGACCAGGCAAGAAGGAGTCCAGAGAGTGGGGCGGTTGCTGTCCCCGAGACTGATACCATAAGGAGGGGTGTGTGCTCCACCCAGGAAAGATGGCTCCTGAGGTATGGGAGAGAGACTCGGCACAGGGATCCTGCCATCTCTTCCTTCAGCCATCTCCCTGGAGACACAAACCTAGACTCCCTTCACATGACTCTAGTTTGCTCTACCCTCCCTCTGCTGCAAGCCCAGGGTTAGTGGCTACCAATGAAATTTTGTGTGCTAGCTTTGTAAGAGAGTGCCTGTATCTCTAACAGACTCCTGCCTCTCCCTGGTGTACAGAAACAATGGTGCTTTCGTTATAGCCAGATGTTATGTGGGCACCCTTTCCTGGCTCTGGTGCTCTGGGTTGGGGAGCCCAGAATTGCATTTAGACCATACCCTTCTCAGGGGAACTACGCCCTGCTTATAGCTGAGATATCCTCTGGAACTTCAGTCACTGTCCAGAGTAGCAGGACCAGTACTTTTACCATCTCAGCTATTCCTAACCAGTCTCAGTGTGGCTTCTTCTGTAAATCTTGGTCATAAGGCTTCTCTTTAGATAGTCTTCAGTTGGTTATTCAGGCTAATTGTTTTACACTTCATTTATAATTCCAGTTTGGTCCTGGGAGGAGCTGAATGTAGCTTCTACCTACTCTGCCACCATCTTACATATTTCATATTTTTAGGGAGATGATATTTTAAGTATATTTAAATGTAGCACAAAACCCTAAAAGAAAACATGTTTTATTTTGGGGGGGATTGTTTCAGAGCATTTAATTTATTTAATTGAATTAATACATTATTATTTTAGACTGATATCTCTCCTATTTGCTTTATAAAAAGTAAATGTTGCTTTTTTAAAAACAAAGCATTTGCTTTATTAAAAAAGCAAGTTATTGATAACTAACAGACAATTTTGAACATAGATTTAGTAAATGGCTGACTATTCCAAAGGTAGTCAGACAATTAAAACAAACAATAACTTACAGACTGTCATTAGGATGTTAATTTCTGACAGTAAGATTGTTAATAAATAGTAATGTCCCATAAAATGTCTTACTGTTTTCTTCTTTTATAGTATTTTTTCCTTTCCTTTTAGTATTTTTTCCTTGTCTAAACCAGAACCTAATTTCAGCTTGATTAAAGAACATGGTTAAATCCACTTTAAAGAAAGTAGAGTTTGATTCAAAATTCAGACAGACTAATTCTCTTTTGTAAAAGAGATCAAGAAAGTTGATATATCAATCTGATCGGTCTGGATTTGACTTTGAATAGTAGAAATATAACTTCTCTCACAGGGTTTATGAGCTTATTCAGCCTCGTTGAAAGGTTTCTATTGATGCAGAGCACAGCACTGGAGTAAGGATTTACAATCTTTGTACAAACTTTATTCCTGGTGTTATCTTGAGTCTATAGGTCTTATTTACCTATAACATTCACCTCCTATCACCTCCTCAAATCGAAACTCACTCTAAAGAGAACAGTGCTACTTGGTAGTTTACCTTACATTTGAAAATGCTGTGCATTGCTGTAAATGTAAATGCAGCTTCTTTAGCTTATGACAATGGCAAATGCTTATGAACAATGATCTGAAAGTTTTTATTCAGTGATTATTCATTTAAGTGTGGACATTTCCAGAGTATAATAATATTTGGGCTTTATTTATTACATTTTTAAATAAGCCGATAAAGTGTGGAACAAAGTTTTTTTTTTCTTTTTGTCTGTGTGTAACAAAACAACTTATTTAATAAGCATGTCTGTTTTCTAGCACATGGACTAGCAGTTTTGAAGTTAAGAGATATTTCATGCTTTCCTAGCTGAGCGATTTCCTTAGCATTATGCTGCAGATAAGTAACCCATGTTATATTGGGACAATTATTTTCAGGAAATAATTTCATAGTTTTGGAAGGGTACATATTAATAAGTAATACAAAAATTACTCACTTTTAGTGTCATTTTCCCCATTCATTAAATTAGGGGCAGGCATATTTTCCTCTAATAGTTTCCCACCCACATTTGTGATGGTGAGATATGTCTATTTTGTTTTACCCTTAGTCTTCAGTCTTTTTTTTTTCTTCGCTGATTTTAAGGGAACCTATCAGCCTCAGGATTTATTTTAATCTTCTCCTTTCAGGTTAAAGTATCTGTAGCCTTTCCAATTCTGTGTGCTGAAAGCATCAGTAAAACTCGGGGTCAATTACAGTTAACATTTTCTCACAGTGCTTTAGGAGACAAAACAGCGTAACAACCAACTTTTCCAAGACTGAATCTCCGTTCTTGGCATTGTGTTAAGAATAACAAATGAAACTGACTAGCAGTCTGTCCAGTTGTGTCCATCTGGTCTCTGAAGAGATGCTGATCATGGTGATTGAAGTGATAACTTTTATTAAAGGCTATTCAATCTGGAGGCATAAAAGTGCTTTAAACCTGTTTCTCTTACCACCTATATAAAATAACTGTAATGCCCTGCAGTTTCCTATCTATTGCCCTTGCCTAATATTTCTTCATTACATTTATCACCATGTGACTTTCTAAATAGATATTTATTTTTTAACTTTATTGATATTTGTTGTTTATATTTGTTGTTTGCTGTTATATTTGTTATTTACGTGCAACAAATATGTAAGTAACATATGGAATGGAATGTATCAAATGTGGAAGTAAAATTAATTATTTTTACTATAAGAAAATATTTCATTTAAAGCAAACTCTGTCTCTCTTTTTCCCTCTGTCTCATAAACTTTTCAATATTGAATTTACTTGCCAGGAAAGTGACACTGTACAGTATTGATTTAGTGGAGTTGCCTGTTCCTTAGAACTGAGTTCAGTGAAGAAAGCAACAAAAGATAATTCTACCCAAAAGGATAGCAATCAGGAATCCACATTCTATATAAAAATCTCACCATCTTTAAGTATCTGCAACTAATTAGAAATTTGAACTGCACTGTGCAGACCAAAGGAACATGCATGTAGGATAAATGTAATCCCCGAGATGTTCGGGCTCTCTCTGAACTCCAGGATGTGCCTTGGGGAGTGAGAATGTGAGATTCTATTGAGCTTCCAAAATTAAGTAGTAAATTAAGTAATGAGTCAAATATGATAAGGGCAATGATACTTTTATAGCTTAAATACAACATATTGTAATGCAATTTAGGGAGGATAGCAATGGGAATTTTATCACTGTAAAGTGATGATAGTATAATATTATCAGTCACCAGAATTATGTTAACATCTTGATTTTAAGTAGCAGACAAATCAACAAAATGAACACCTGTTAGGAGCAGGCTCAGTAAAGCAAAATGTGAGGATCCTGAAGAAGTTGACATAGTTAAAATTCAGTAACCTTCCTTTCCTTTACAACCTTGTATCTACATTGTAAGTAATGTCTTTAAAAAACTATAAATGTAGTTACTGACCTTTGGAGATAACGTAGAGAATGAGTAGGAGAATTAGCTGTAGTTATCAGGTGATCAGTCTGGGCTCAAATACTAGTTTGAGGTTACTTTTCACGTAATTGTACCCACATTAGTCAATCTTTCTAAGTTTAATTTCCTTGTCTGTAAAATAAGATTCTAATTGCCTCCCCTCCTTTGATTGTGAAGATTCAGTGACACACTTTTCCCAGGGTCATCTGGTCCTAATAATTGCCATTAGCAACATCATTGCCATATCATTGTCACCATCATCTTGTAAGCAGATTAACTAGTCAGCCTGTAATAGCATTTTTTGTCATGAGCCAAAATACACCCCATTATGGCTATGGATCTTTCTTCATTGTGGTCTCACGTCTCACACTATTTTTAAAAAGCACGTTAAGCTCTTTTTTTGGTGCAAGCAGAAAATTAGGAACAGTTGTGGAACTGACAGATCATATCAAAATCTAAAAGCACTGAGAAGTCAGAGCCGAGAGCAGTGGTGGAGAGAGAAAACCCATCAAGGTCAGAAACCAGAAGTGAAAGCACAGCAATGTAAGGCCAGTGAAGTGCAGCAGCACATAGTTCCATACCCTGTAATTGTCCCTCTGGGCATCATTAGACTGCAGTATAGTATAATAATTGATCATAATGAACATGAGTCCTTAGAAAAAGTTTTGTCATGTTCAAAAATTTCTTTGTGAGACTCTAGGAAAATGTGCGATGTAATTTCAAAGTATTTCCTTTAAAAGTGTTAAAATTTTAAGTGCTTTAAGGACTAAAAGTTATGTCAACTAATTTTTAATGAGCTTTACCGGAAAGGTGTTATTTCTGTGGATTGCTTTGTTTCCTTCCATTGTGGAATAAGGGGAGCATCCTTCTATTTATTTTTGAAATCTTCACATATGAAAGACATTTCATTAAACAATTATTGAATTAACTATTCTGCTTATTTTGCATTTTAAATCAGGGGCCATTTGATATATTTCTTAGAAAAATGTTTAATGGTGTTCTCTTCTAAGGGGCAAATAGATTTTTATCTCAGAATGTTTATTCTAAATTAAATTATTCAGTCTTTCCCAATAATGGAGTCAGGTGACAAATTTTTAAAAATTGTACCTGGCTTAACTCCAGCAGGAAGGACATACTTAATTTTTATAGTCTTCTTTTCTTTCTGTTTTGTGTATCCATTGATGTTGTCAATGCTTATGAGTAGGGGGATCATAACTTTATGCTTGTTGGTATAGCATTTGCATTGAATTTTAGTTTATTTTTTGGACAAAGTTTTATATTAATGGTTGCCTTATAATAACCTAGCACGAGTTTGCTTGACCTGCAGTTTGTCCTTCTAGCTTCTGCCACTGTTACTAGACCATTTCTGCAGCCCCTGGTACAGTCAGAGACCTTTTGAGTGTCAGGTGACCTCCAGATTGACTTGCTCAGGAAAAATGTCAAGGACAATTTGGAGTGAGAACAAAGCAAGTTTGTTCAGGCAGTGAAAAAGAAAAGACAGGGCGCCACTATGAAAGAAGCGAAAAGTGAATGTCCCAGTGAAATGCATACTCAGGAGTGAGTTGCATATGTGGTCCGTTAGGTTTTGGGATTTTATGTGTTTCCAAGGGTGGGGGTATCTGCAAGCTTTGTGGCTGTTGCAAGTGTATGTTTCTCGATGTAGTCTTCCCTATAAACCAGGCTTGGATTCCCGCTAAGATTGTCTGATCTGGGTCTTAAGAACTGAAAGCACCCAGCCACCTTTAAGACCACCAGTATGTGAGTCAGTGGTCCCCAAACTTTTTGGCACCAGGGACCTGTTTTGTGAAAGACAGTTTTTCCAGGGATGGGGATGGGGACAGGAGGCAGAGCTCAGGAGGTGATTCAAGTGAAGCTCACTTGCTTGCCTGCTACTAACCTCCAGCTGTGTAGCCAGTTCCTAACAGGCCACAGACCAATACCAGTCCATGGTCCAGGGGATGGGGACACCTGCTGTAAGTGACACTGGCACCAAGGAGTAACAGGAAGCAGACATAGGTGACTTGGCTTTTATTAATGCAGATTCAATCCAAATCCATACTAACCTAATAACAGTAATCACTCAGAAAAATTCAGTGATAACATCACACAAGAGAATTGGGGGATACATAGCATCTCACAAGGCAGAATCTCACAACTGAGTTCTCAGTCTAGTGGGGCAGAGCCTCCGGCAGCACAGGAGTCAGGAGATGAGCAGCTATGGAACTGCACCTTGTTGTGTGGAGCTCAGCTGCCTCAACAGTGGCCTGAGGTCCCCACTTCTTATATGCCCTTGAGGGCCGTGTCCTCCACCCTTCTGAATCTCTAGATGAATGTCTTAAGATCCTTGGTAAGTCATTGGGGAATTTCCTGTGGGCTTCTTGGGGTACTCCACCTCAACAGACATGTCTGTCCAGCTCACATGTGTAGGTGTTTTGAACACTCCACCTTGCCAGACACATCTAGCATGATTTAGGTAGTTTCCTTCTTGAAACAGACTAGTGCGAATGCTCTAAACATGGCCTACCTGGCAGCTGTCTTGTTTGACAGGACCGATGCCACTGTACACAGTCCTGCTCTCCACAGTGGCACCAGGTTTTGACTCCACCTTCTGGTTGGGAAGGAGGTCTTGTTCTGAATACGGTTTATTCTGGAGGTGTTATGGTGTTTGTCCCCTTCATCCCACCTTCTACTTGTGGTGTTAATTTTCATCATAATGGTGGTGTGTTGAGCTTTGGGGTCGGTTCTCTGGTCAGTTTTTACTCCCTCCTGGATCAGTCTGGATCTAGGTGATTTTTGTTATCTGACTGTTGATTTAAGCCATCTGCTCTCAGGCATCTTTAGTTAGGGAGTATCAAATAGGGCCTTATGATTTTAAATAAAATCACAAGATTCTATTTATTTTAACTGGCTTTTTATTGCTCATCTGTTCTGGCAGTTTGTTTAACCATTTGTCTCAGTTTCCTTATTCCACTTTGTGAGGAAATTTTCTTAGATTGTTATTGTCTCACCATGAGTTCATCTACTAGCTTATGTGGTTACATCTTAAAGGCTTTCAGGTATTACCCATCTCACTACTTTTCCCAGTCCTTTCCAGAACCAAGGTATCTAATGTCTCCCATACAAGAAGAGAATGCAGGGAACTTAGTGATAAAATGAAGTGGATGAACACAGAAGCCATGTCAGGTCATGGGGTGGTGAGTAAGGTACTTGGTACTTGTGGTCCCTCCTGGACATTTGGTCCTTTCTGGACACTGGTGCTTCTGGGCTGGTAGCTGGTAGGATCACTGGGGAAGATGTGAAATCACAGGTGAAGTGCACATAAAATAAGTGTGCAAAATAGAGACCCAACAGCTCTGCTGAGGAATATATAGAACACTTGTACAAAAAAATATAATGCAAGCTACGTATGTAATTTTGAATATTCTAGTATCTACATTCATCTCTAAAATGGTGATTAAAAGGGGATCTAACTTGTGGAGCTGTTGTGAGATTTAAAATGTAAAAAATATGTAAAATTTTTAGAACAGCTCTTGAAGCAAACATAGTAATAACTAATTTTTGTTTCTGATAACTTCCATGGTTTGTTCCATATCTACACTTGTTTGTACAGCTCAAATGTATGCATCATGCATCCTCTGAACATACAGCAGTCCCCCCTTATCTGTGGTTTCACCTTCTGTGGTTTCAGTTACCCACAGTCAACTGTGGCCCCAAATATTACATGGAAAATTCCAGAAAAATTTGTACATTTTACATGGTGGATCATTCTGGGTAGCATGATGAAATCTACAGTCTACTCAGTCCTGCTGGAATGTGAATTGTCCCTTTGTCCAGGGTGTCCACACCATGTACACTCCTGCCTGTTAGTCACTTAGTCGCTGACTTGGTTATCAGATTGTGACTGTTGCAGTACCATGGTGCTTGTTTTCAAGTCATTCTTCTTTTACGCCATAAAGGCCCTGAAGTGCAAGAGTAGCTCTGCTGGCCATTCAGATATGCCAGAGAAGCCGTAGGGGCTTCCTTTAAGTTAAGAGGTATTTATACAGGATGGGGCAAAAGTAGGTTTGCTGTTGTTCGTGTGGAAAATAATGCAATAATTAATAAATAAAATACAAGAATAAACTGTTTCATGCACTCAGAACTTAACCTACTTTTGCTCATATATGTATATGTATGCATGCATGTATGAATATATACACACACACAAACACACTCACACACGGTTCAGTGCTATCTGTAGTTTGCAGGCATTCACTGAGGGTCTTGGAACATATCCCTGAGGATAAGGGAGGACTGCTCTTTAATCAGTTGATCACCAAATATGTTCTTCATAGTACTGCTGGAGTAAGCTCACTCAAGTGCAGATTTGGTGTGTGACACACAAATGTCAATCACCCAGTGGTGAACCATAGCCTGTAACAGTTGTTTTCTAAACAGAGCAATGCTAATAGCTCTGGTGAAAATGGAGATCTAATGTCCTTTGTAGAGTCTGTCCCACTTGAGGCTGCCTCCCCCTCACGAACTAAGTCAGCGCTTGATACTCCCTTGATCATATGAGGCAGAAATATGGGACCCAAAGCAAGAAACTGGGCTTCATGTGCCAGTTAAGCCATAGCAAACAAAGGTCCCAGACAATCTCAGATACTATCCTGTTTCCAGTCCACTGACTGAGGTGAGATTCTTCTGTATCATGACAGGTTTTGAGCACAAAAAATGCCATTGCCAGGTGGTTAGAATTCCAAGTATTAGTAGGCAACACAAGGGTATCTTCCAATTTACAGCTATCTTTGGAAAAGCCTGGTGGTCAAATTTGTGTGTGCGTATTCTAATATATTAACTGATTTAGGAAGTCCAGTTTTTCCTAAGTATGGTGATATTTTGTTTATAAATTTGTCTGTCTTAATGGTAATGACATTTCAATTTTATGCTTTTTACCTATGACGCAAAGGTCTTATCTAAGAGACCTAATACAATAAAGTGAAAAGAAAACTTTATTTAAAATAAAAATATTTTGTTTCCCCACATTAAAGTGAATTTAAAAAGGTCAAAATAAACATGTGGATCTAAAATTAAATCACTTGATCATATTTTTGAGAAGTGATGACTCTCTCTATTTTAATTAAGTCCCTAAAGAATTTTTAAATGTGAATGCCTCTAACCTAGAGGATATGTTTCAAACAACTATCTCTACAATTATTTGCTTTATAGTTTTTCTCTACTCTACATAAAGGCATAATTATATGAAGTACTTATCTTACCAACCATCTATGAAATGTTGGAACAATTTACGTTCCAATCTGCCATCTCATTGTCTATCACTTGTCTATTATAGCATATAATTAACTGTCATGCTTACTTACAACTATAAACAATTGTAAATATAAATACAGATAAATGCACTTAAATACAATTGTCAACTTTATTTAATTAATAGAAATCTTTTAACTATTCATTTAAAGTATGTCAGACATAGATTTCTCTTTATTCTGATTTCTACATGGGTATATTTAGCAAAAGACTGAAATAATTTTATTTATTCTAAATTTAAGTGGAAATATAGATTTTCTTAATATATGTGTATGTATAGATATATTTGCAAGATCAATTTAATTTTATATAAATGTGGATACTATAAAAGATATATTTCCTATAGAATGAATATTACAAGTAAAATTTCATCATGGTGCTGAACATGTGCATTCTTGTTTTTTATAAGACAGAGACCAATGCATAAATAACAATAGTATTAATAGTTTCACCCTTAAGAAATCTTTTTTGAAAATAAAAGAAATAAAAATTGTTTCCTTGCAATATATGACAAAATGATAACTATAATAATTGTCTATGTATTTTCATCATTTTGACACAACTTAAAGGGTCATGTTTGAAAATCATTACACAGACACGTTCAGAGATTTCCAAAAGTATATTAGGTAAGGTATTTCTTTCTGAGTGTGTACCAGTTTTTTAAGTCTGGAAAGTGCCTGATGAGTAGATTTAACTAACAGGTTTACTAACGATAACCCAGTTCTGGAATACTAATTTCTCTGTCACTAGTTGTAACTTTTCTGCTAAGTGTATAAGTAATTTTATTATCACATGGACTTATTCTACAGTTGTAAAGTGTGGCTTGATCTACATTCATTTCTAAGTCCTTTATACAAAGGAAAACTCAGTGTAGGATATATACCATCAATAAAATTCCTGAGCTGCAGGAAAAACGGTGAAGCAATATCGCCAGTGTGAACTGGAAGGGGACAAAATAGGTATTGATTGACAATGTCAAAGGCAAAAGAAGCTTCTCAGTGCCGTTTATTCTTCTCTATCATTGTGATGACTAATTTTTTGTGTCAACTCTATGAGCTAAGGGGTGTCCAGATAGTTGGGAAAACATTATTTCTGGTTGTCTCTGAGGGTGTTGCTGGAAGAGATGATTATTTATTGTGATAGACTAAGTAATGAATTGCGCCCTTACCAATGTGGGTGAGTATCATCCAGTCCATTAAGGACTCTAACACAATGAAAAGGTGAAGGAAACTTTCTTTTCTCTTTTTGAGCTGAGACTTCCATCTTTTCATGTCCTTGGACATCAGAGTTTCTGGTTCTTGGGCCTTTGGATTTCTGGACTCACATCCAGTGGTTCTCAGGCTTTAGGCCTCAGATAGAGTCAGGTTATTGGATCCCCTTGGATTGAATTACACCACTGGCTTTCCTGGTTCTCCATTTTACAGAAGGCAGATTATGGAATGTTTCTGCCTCTATTGGTTCTGTTTTTCTGAAGAACCCTAAACTATTAATAATAGAGTCATGTTCAAAAATTAACACAGTAACTTATCCCCTTCAATGGCATTATTTAGAATTATGGACTTTGGAGTAGGAAGGGTCTTGTGAAGTCAGCTAATATATCCTCTTTCTAGGAGTATGGCCCACTTATATCCACTGTTTTACATGGCATGTATTTTTCTGCAATCCTTTTAGAAAACAATTTGTTTGGTACATATGTTAAAAATGCTATAAAGTGCTCATTGAGTTATTTCATTTAAGGCACTTTATCTAAGGCTATACCTTGCTAAATATTATAAAATATTTTGTGCATAAAGATATTAATACACGGTTATTGACTAGAAGCCAGTGAAAATATCCTTTAGGAGTAAAGGACAAATTAAGACAATCTCAGATGAAAGAAAACTAAGTGAATTTGTGGCTACCAGACCTGTCTTAAAAGAGCTAAGGAAAATTCTCTGAGCAGAACATATTATTTAAAAAAAGAAATAATATAATATCAGTGGGGAAGAAAGAAAATGGAAAGAATAAAAATATGGGTAAATGCAAGAAAGTTTTCTTCTTCTCTTTAGTTGTTAAGTTATGTCACTTTGCAGACACCCAAATGATAGTAAGGGCATACGAGGAACACCATTGTACTCGTAAATTTGACAACTTAAGTGGACCTTTCCTAAAAACCTCTATAACAACCGATCCTGTATGAAATTGATCATTTAAATGCCCTGTAACTATTAAGGAATTTGAATGATAACTTTCAAAATAAGAAATCTACATGCCCAGATGTTTTCCATGGCTAATTATATGAAACTTCAAGAATTCACACTAATTTTAGACAATCTTTTCCAGAAAATAGAAAAAGAAAGAACTCTTACATAGAACAATATTCTTTGTGAACTTGGACACAAAAATTCTTAGCAAAACATAAGCAAATGCAGTGTAGCAACACATAAAAAGAATTATACACTGTAACAAAATGGGGTTTATTTCAGAGATATGAGGCCTGTTCAATACTTAAAATCTGTATCTCCACCATATTAACAGACTAAAGAAGAGAAAAAGTTGATACAGAAAAAGCGTTTTATAAAATTAAATGCCTCTTTATAATTAAACAGCTCAGAATAATAAAAATAGAGAACATCCTAAACTTGATTAAAAGCATCTTCTAGAATCCTACGTATAACAATATACTTAATGGATTAAGATGAAGTACCTTTCCCTTAAGTTTGAGAACCAGGCAAAGGCATCTCTCTCACCATTCTTCTTTGATATAGAGCTGAAGTTCTAGCCAGTGAAGTAAAGCAAAAAAGAGACATAGATTGGAATAGAATGATAAAATATTTTCCTATTTGTGGATGATGTGATTTTCTGTGCAAAAAATCCCAAAGATTACAAGCAAACAAAACCTTCCAAAATCTAAGAAGTTAGCGAGGTTAAAAGATGCAAGAAACATTTTTTTAAAAATCAATCAATTATATTTCTATATATTAGCAGTAATCATATGATTGTTTTTTTTAAAGATTTTATTTATTTATCTTTAGAGGGGAAGGGAAGGAGAGAAGGAGAGAAACATCAATGTACAGTTACCTTTTGTGTGTCCCCTGCTGGGAGTTGGCCTGCAGGGGACCAGCCTGCAACCCAGGCATGTGCCCTGACTGGGAATCGAACCGCGATCGTGTGGTTCGCAGGCCCGTGCTCAATCCACTGAGCTACACAAGCCAGGGTTCGATTGTTAAAACTAAAAATAATATGTGCCATTTATAATTGCTCCCCCTTCTGCCCTTACTCCCATCCTTCCTTTTTCCCTCCCTCTCTTATTTTTCCTTTCTTCCTCCCTTCATCTCTCATCAAAAGATATATTTAAGTATAAATCTAACAAAATACATAAATAACTATATGCTGAGACCTGTAAAACACCAATAAAAAATAAAGATAAAAAATAAAAGTTCAGCCCTGGTTGGTGTAGCTCAGTGGATTGAGCACGGGCCTGCAAACCACACGATCGATTATGGTTCGATTCCCAGTTAGGGCACATACCTGGGTTGCAGGCCAGTTCCCAGAAGGGAACTCACCAGAGGCAAGCATACATTGATGTTTCTCTCCTTCCCTTCCCCTCTGAAGTTAAATAAATAAAATCTTTAAAAGAAATAAAAAATATAAGTTTATATTGTTCTCATAGATTGCAAGACTCAACATAGTAAAAATGTCATTTCTCTAGAAATAAAAAGTAGTTTAAAACAATTCCTAAAACAAAACTGCAAGATTTTTTAAACATAGATGTAGAAGAGAATATTCAAAAATTAAATGGAAAGCAACACAATTTAGGAATATCTAAAACATTCTTGTAAAAGAGAAATATGGTGTGGGAATCAATATTTCCAATTTTAAGACATTATATAGCAACAATAATCGAAGCTATGGTATCAGTAGAAGGATGAACATAAATTGACATAAATATTTCTGGGTTCTTCATTCTGTTTTATCAAAGTATACACCACGGACTTAGGGGCTACAACTGCACAAATATGCTGTATGAATTTTTGACAAAAATATAAAAGCATTTCAATGGAGAAAGGATAGACTTTTTAACAAATGATGTTGGAGCATTCATACATCCATGGGTAAAATATTAACCTCAACCTAAATTGTGTGGCTGAGTTGGTTGGAATGTCATCTCATAAATCAAAAAGTCGCGAGTTCAATTCTCAGTCAGGGCACGTGCCTAGGTTGCAGGCTTGGTCCTTGGTCAGGCACCTATGGGAAGCAACTGATCGATATTTCTCTCCCCACCCCCTCTCTTTCTTCCTTCCCTTCTCTCTATAATCAATAAGTGTGACCTTGGCTGAGGATTAAAAATATATATATATTGACATAGGTAATAACAATTCAAATAGATTTTTAAAGTAACTTGTATTTAAATTTAGTCAAATCAGAATATGTGTTGTTCATGAAGTCTTAGAACATCAATGCTAATTAAAATCATTGTGGTTCAGAGCTCATCTTCAGCTTTAGCGTTCAGAACTTTTTCCCCTAGGTTAAAATGATATATAAAGGGTCATGGTCACACTAAACTCATAAGAGAAAGGTAGAAATAATGCTGATCTAATAATATTCAATGGAGAATATGCCTTAAAAGTCATTGCTACCTTTGTATTCAGTAAGCAAGTTACCTTTGTTTTATTCTGAAGAGTTTCTGAATCAAAATCAGTAATGTTAAGGATTTTTAAAAGAGCACAGAATTACACTATAATAGTCACATGGTCTTAGGAGATACATTAAGTCCTGGTAAAGTAAATGTATTATGGACTATTCCCACCAAACAAGTACTACCTAGCAAGTACTATTACAATAAAATAACTGGAAAGTTTGGGCTCATCAACTAGTGTTTCCTTCTTCCCATTAGTTCGGGATTTGCATTGACTAATACATGTTATTAAGATTAGTAATAGTATTTGCTTTTACTAGGCAGAATGCAGATTATTTGTTGCTCTTTTCCCAGAGGCATTATTTTAGTTAAGATTTTTTCTCCAATTTCCTCAGTACATTCTGGATTTGACAATTCAAACTTGTTGCCTTGACATTCTTTGGGTGTTCCCTAAATCTTCATTTTAAAAAAAGCAATTATAAACTGTCTTAGTCACATTTATTTCTGCCACTAGCTAATGTTGTTCATTATATGCTGGCATTTATTTTACTCTGAGATGCTCTCTTAATCTATCTGGGGGGTATCTCATTATAGAAAATTCACAGACTGGAGACTTTGAAGAGACCTCAATATCATAGTTTAATTTTTCTTCAGGATCTGTTGTTCTGCTTGTCCTTTGATATTTTCAGTAGTGTGAAACTGATTTAATGAGTTAGCCCATTCCATATTTGGATAGGTCTCTGCTTTAGAAAATTCTTTCTATGTTGAGTTAAAAATCGGAAGTTCACAAAACAGATCCGGTCACTTTTCTACATAGCATGCCTTTGAGTATTATAGCCTGGGGCTCTTTATTTTCAGAATGTATATTTCCATTTCCCCAACTGTTTTTCCTCTTACATAACATGGTTTTGAAGTCTTATTTATTAACAAACTTAAATTTGCCTATATCTCTCTTAAATGTGGCATTCTGAACTCAATGTAATATACCACATTGGTCCTGACTATATCATATTATATTTTAGTCAGTAATTTCTTAGCCATTGCCCAGTATAAGAGTGCATTATATCCTGTTGTTTAGAGTATTTATTTTGCATCTTAAAAGTGCAGTTATGTCAAGATTTGGTTCTGTTTTTGTCTTCTAGACTCCTAAATACTTTGCATACAAGGTAAGAGGAAAAAAATCTCACTCTTTCAGTGACAATGTTTTTTTTTTCTTTTTACCTCGTTTAAACTCCTTCAAGATTATTGTGGAGATTACTTTTTTAAGATTTAATATTTGTCTAGTTAAAAATCTTAAAATCAATTTTTAAAAAATGTAAATTGGATTTCAAAATTCAGTTAATAGATTAAATCTTACACTACACTTGTTGAATGAAAGTGTATTTTAAAGGAAGGAAAGCAGACCACTATTGTGTTTTTAACAGGCTAAATTGGGAACCCGCCAGCATTCACAATCCACTTCTTCAGAATTATAAAGCTGAACTTGAAAACACCCTGGTCACCTCTGACCCACTGTGGAACACAGTGGTCACCCCTGAAGAGGAAAGTGGTGTGCTTCTTTTGAAGAAGAGCCACCTGCAATCACAGGTGTTATCGGTGAGCTTTGCCACTGCAGAGAGCTATTGTATTTTTCTTCAGCCAGCCATCGTGATGACAGCACTTCAGAGGTCGCCGAGCCACTTTCAAACTTTTGTCTCTTAAAAGCCACAGTAGAAATATATAGGCCATCCCAGTGTATCTAAATCACTTTTCTATCTGGTTGTAATAAGAACATAAGAGTTCAAAGAGGTCTTAGGAAGTGTTTATGAATTATGAGAAACAAATTAGGCCTTCAGTCTGTAAACATGACAAATATTTGATTCACAAACATGCATGTGTCTTCAATAAGCTATTTCTCTGTTCGTTAAAAGTGACATACTTTTCATGAAATAAATTATTGCCAAAGACTAACAAGTATTTATAAAACAAAGGATCTTTGAAGTTATATTTTCCATTAACTTGGTATATCAAAGGTCAAGGAGTTGTATGTAGAATGGTGATGGAGAGATGTGGAAGCGTCCTGTGGACTTGGTCCCACTGTTGTTCTGGCAGAAGAGAAGGCAGATTTTAAGCCAATGGACTAGACGTGTAACATGGAATAGCAATAATAGTTGGAGAAAAACCCAGAAAATTCCTATAAGAAGCACTTTTACTTCAAAGCAATACTAATTTTTGTATATAGCCATTATTGACCTTTCCTCTTGTTTCTGTGCCTATTTCATTCTCTGCTCACATTTATATCTTTATTGATTTTTTACACCCCTTTTATCTTTTTTTTCCTCATTTATCCCTCATGTAACTAACTGTCTATGAATGGATCTGAATCATATTTTTATCTTAGTGACAGGTCCAAGTGCTAAATTTGAGCTCTTGTGGCTATTTGGAGCAATT
Source organism: Sturnira hondurensis (assembly GCF_014824575.4). Taxonomy (NCBI): domain Eukaryota; kingdom Metazoa; phylum Chordata; class Mammalia; order Chiroptera; family Phyllostomidae; genus Sturnira; species Sturnira hondurensis. The sequence goes on from NW_028083059.1 coordinate 19,056,589, forward strand.
TTTGTGTTTGTAATGTCTATCATCTTCAATGAAATATTCTAATACTATAATTATTTTCAAAGTAGGATTGGCCAGTAGCGATCAACAGTAACAACGATGAGTTATATTATCGTGGCAGTTAATAAAGTTTTGCAAAGCATTCGTGAGCGAAGGGCTCTAGAAAAGGCAAGCTTACATGGCTGGTGGGGTGGCACATTGCTACAAGGCCATGAACTTCCTGTGATATAGTTGAAAAATAATTTGGGAGGCAGGGGAACATGTGGGGGTTATAAATCATTGGTATATTTCCTGTGTCTGAGAATATAATCTGACTTTAAAGCTCTGCCCTTGACCAGTGTTTTAGAGGAGAGAGGGGAAGAATCAGAGAAATCTGTACCAGTGTCTCAATCCTTCACTCATCTGCCCAGGTGATTTGGAACATCACTTGACATCTCATTTCACTTTCCTCATCTATGATGAGAGGGCGATAATCCCTACTATAAATGCAATGAGAAAATGAAATTATTTATAGGAATGAAGCACCTGACGAATTATAGATTCTCAGTAAAGGGTAGTGTTCTGTTCTCCATCTCCCCAATATGCAAACTGACAGCAGCCAAAGGTGAGAGGAAATCATCTCCAGAAGCTAACAGATATATTGTGACTCCGACCAGTATGTCTTTTATTGCTTGGGAGTCACTGAGTAATATAGCGGCAAGCGTTCAAAATGACAGTTCTGCATGCCAGTGTGAAAAGTACATGTCACAAACCTAGTGCGGGATGAAAAGGGTATGGAAAATGTAGTTTGGGAGCACTTTTCTGAAAGGGAGAAAGATTAGCCCCAAAAAGCAGGTTGCTAAGCGCTGACTTACTAGAGCAAAATTGAAAATTTTTATTTCTTAAACAAAATATCTCTCAAGAACAATTTTCAGTGGAGGAAGTACAGCAGATTTAAATAGTGCATCCTCTTCCTTTCCTTCCAAGTTGTGTAAAGGTATTGCAGTGATTGTAGAGAAGGGGACCATAGCATTTAGGTAGCAGATTCTGTCTTAGTAAAAAATATTATTTGTGATAAGTAAAATGGATGATTGAACTAGAAACTCACTTGATGGTTGGTTATATGAGTAATGACATAGTGATATTTTAAAAATATCTAATTTAGTTATCTTTAGCAACAAGAATTAATTTTGGTACAAGTAGCAGATTTAGTTCTAAGGGTCTGGAAAGGCCAGTGCAAAACTTAGGTAAATAGAGCTATAACAATCCTTGCTTAAGATATAGTTTCTTTTTTTATATGATCCCTGTTTATCTATACTGTATGCTGCCCTACAGTAAGCTAAAAATTGTAACAAATACAAAAGTAACAGTAAGAAATGATAAAATGTAACATAAAAGGTTAATGAAAACAACACTGAAGTTCTGAGAAATTAAAAAGATAAAAGAAAATAAATAGTTATAAATTATATAATAGATGGCATTTTCTTGCTGAAGAGTAATTCAGATAAATACAATTATTTTTTGAGTTTTTTAAATATATTTAATTGATTGTGCCATTACAATTGTTCTAATTCCCCCCTTCATTCCCCTGCACCCTGCACACCCCCTCCCCCACCATTCCCCCCTTTCATTTATGTCCATGTGTCTCAAGTTCTTTAGATTCTATATTTCCCCTACTATTCTTGCCCCCCCTATTTTCTACCTACTGTCTATGCTATTTTCTGTACCTTCTCCCCCCTTCTCCTCCTCCCACTCCCAGTTGCTAACCCTCGATGTGATCTCCATTTCTATGGTTCCACTCCTGATCTAGCTGTCCTCTTAGTTTGCTTTTGTTTTAGGTGTGGTTGTTAATAACTGTGAGTTTGCTGTCCTTTTACTGTTCATATGTTTTATCATCTTATTCTTAGATAAGTCCCTTTAACATTTCATATACTAAGAGCTTGGTGATGATGAACTCCTTGAATTTGATCATATCTGAGAAGCACTTTATCTGTCCTTCCATTCTAAATGAAAGCTTTGCTGGATAGAGAAATCTTGGTTGTAGGTCTTTGGATTTCATGACTTGGAATACTTCTTTCCAGCCCCTTCTTGCCTGTAAGGTCTCTTTTGAGAAATCCACTGACAGTCTGATGGGTACTCCTTTGTAGGTGACTGTCCCCTTCTTTCTTGCTGCTTCTAGGATTCTCTCCTTCATTTTCATCTTGGCTAATGTAATTATGATGTGCCTTTGTGTGTTCCTCCTTGGGTCCACCTTCTTTGGGACTCTCAGAGCTTCCTGGACTTCCTGAAAGTCTATTTCCTCTTTTAAACCAGACTTAACATTTTAGGAACTAAAATTATATGGACGGGGTTAGATCCCAGATGGCAGAGGAGTAAGTTAAAGCTTCACTAACCTCCTCCTAGGACCAATCTGGAATAAAATCTACATGTAGAGAAAGCACCCTCAATAACCAACTGAACACTGCCTGGAGAGAAGCCTTATAAATATAACAAATAGAAGAAACCACTTCACCACAAGGAAACTGGTAGGGAGTGTGGAGGAGGTATGACAGGGCTGAATGGGCTTCCACATGTGGCAGCTGAACTTCTAAAAGGATATTTCAGTGGCCAGGGGTTCCCCCTGAGAAGTGTGGGGTCTAAACCCTAAGCTGGGCTCCCCAGCCTATAGCACCAGAGCCATAAAGGAACCCAGGTAACATCCAGCTGTGAAAAGCAGCAGGGTTTCTTTCTCCCAGGGAGACATGGCTGGGCAAGTGGAATGCCTCTTAGGGGATCAACACACACAATTTTGTTTGTAGCCACGTACCCTGGGCTCCTGCAGAGTGAGGACAGAGTGGAGTAGAGATGCTTTCAGGGTTCGGTGACTCTGGGGAGAGAACTGAAGGGGAAGCCACCAGATTCCATGTGCCGAGTCGGTTTCCGTACTGTGGGAGCCACTTCTCAGACAGAGCACTCCCCTACAAGTGGCATCCGCCTGAGGGAAAGCAATAGCCCCACCCATCCTTAAGCCAGGGAGCTTAAGCCAGGCTACTGATTACAGGTTAAGGCTGTATCATTGATTAGATTAACAACTAACGCAGGAAAAATACAAAGAAGCAGCCAAAATGGGAAGACAAAGAAACAGACCCCAAATGAAAGAACAAGATAATTCTCTAAAACAACTATATGAAATGGAGGCAAGCAGTTTATCACACAGAGTCTAGAGTAATGATTATAAGGATACTCAATAGCATGTGCAAAGACATAGAAACCATAAAAAAGGGCCAATCAGAAATAAAGAATGAAATATCTTAAATAAATAATGCATTGGAAAAAATAAACAGTAGAATAGATGAAGCAGAAGATTGAATCAGTGATTTGGAAGGCAAGGTAGAAAAAAACACCTAGGCAGAGCAGCAATTTTTTTTTTAAATGAGAGGTTAGGAATCATTTTGGACAATATGAAGCGTAATGATATCTGCATTCATGAGAATACCAGAAGGAGAAAAGTACAAGAAGGGGATTGAGAACCTGTTTGAAGAAATAATGACCAAAAACTTAACTAATCTGGTGAAGGAAAAAGACACACAAGACCAGGAAACTCAGACAGTCCTAAACAAGTTGAACTGAAAGAGGCTTACACCAAGACATGTCAAAATTGAAAGCACAAGGCTTAAAGACAAGGAGAGAATCCTAAAAGCTACAAGAGAAGAGCAGGTAGTTGCCTGCAAGGGAGCACCAATTAGACTGTCATCTGGTTACTCAACAGACACATTTCAGGCCAATAGGGAGTGGCATGAAATATGCAAGGTGATGAAAAGCGAGGACCTACAACCAAGCCTACTTATCCCACAACGCTAACATGGAAGACCAAAGGAGAAATAAGGAGCTTCCACCACATAAAAAGCTAAAGGACTTTATTAACACCAAACCAATTCTGTAACAGATGTTAAAATGTTTGCTCTAAGAGGAAGAAGAAGAGAAAGAAAGAAATTAAAAGAAGAAGAAAAAATAGCCTGTCAATAAATGTCACTAAATACATATTTATCCATAATCATCTTATGTAAATAGCTTAAATGCTTCAACCAGAAGACATAGGTTAGCTGAATGAATAACAAAACAAGACCCACGTATGTGCTGCCTCCCAGAGACTCATATCAGATTGAAAGATACACATAAACTAAAAGTGAAGGAAGGGATGGAAAAAGATATTTCATGCAAATGGAAAGGGAAAGAAAAGCTGGGTAGCAGTACTTATATATGACAAAAATAGACTTTAAAACCAAGGCTTTAGTAATAGACAAAAAAGGACACTACGTAATAATAAAGGAGACAATCCAACAAGAGGATATTACTTTAGTGAGCATTTATGCACCCAACGTAGGAGCACCTAAATATATGAAGCAAATTTTGCTGGACATAAAGGGAGAGATTGACAGAAATACAGCTATGGTTGGGGATTTTAACACCTCAATGACTTAGACATTCCAGGCAGAATATCAACAAGGAGACAGTGGCCTTAAACAACACAATAGGTCAGATGATTTTCATCGATATCTTCAGAGCATTTCACCCCAAAGCAGGAGAATATACATACTTTTCAAGTGCACATGGAACATTTTCTAGGATAGACTACATGTTACGACACAAAACAAGTCTCAGTAAATTTAAGAAGACTGAAATCATATCAAGCATCTTCTCTGACCACAATGCTATGAAACTAGAAAGACATCATAAAAGAACACTAAAAAAAATGCAAAGAAGTGGAAGCTAAATAATGTTATTAAACGATGAGTGGGTCATCAAACCAATCAAGGAAGAAAGTAAACGATACCTTGAAAGAAAAGAAGATGAGGACAAAACAACCCAAAATCTGTGGGACACTGGGAAAGCAATCCTAAGAGGGAAATTCATAGCATTACAGAAAAAAAAAAAAAAAGAAAAAGCTTAAATAAACAATCTAACTTTGCACTTAAAGGAACTTGAAAAGAACAACAAAGCCCAAAGTGAGTAGAAAGAAGGAAATAATAAGAATAAGAACAGAAATAAATGGAATAGAATCTGCAAAAATGATACAAACAATCAATGAATCTAAGAGCTGTTTCTTTGAAAAGATAAGTGATATTGACCAACCTTTAACCAAACGCATCAAGCAAAAAAGAAAAAGGACTCAAATAAAATCATGAATGAAATGGGAGAAATAACAACTGATACCAAAGAAATACAAAAGATTTTAGAAAAATTATGAACAACTATATGCCAAAAAACTGGACGACCTGGACGAAATGTATAAATTCCCAGAAACATACAGTCTTATAAAACTAAATCAGGAAGAATCAGAGAATATGAATAGACAGATTACACCTAGTGAAATGGAAGCAGTAATAAAAAAAAAAAAAAAACCTCCCAAGAAAAGCCCTGGACAGAATGGCTTCACAGGTGAATCTTAGAAAACATTCTGAGAACTAACACCTTTCCTTCCCAAACTATTTCTTAAGATTCAAGAGGGAAGGCTCCTAAACGAATTATAAGAGGCCAGAATTATCGTAATTCCAAAACCAGATAAAAGACACTACAAAGAAAGAAAAGTAGAGTCTAGTAACCCCAATGAACATAGGCAGTAAAATCCTCAAAAAAACATTAGCAAAGCAAATACAGCAGTGCATGAAAAAGATCATACACCATGATCAAGTGGGATTTATTCCAGGAATACAAGGTTGGTACAACATTTGCAAATCAATAAATGTGATATGCTACATAAACAAAATGGAGGATAAAAACCACATGATCTTATGAATAGATACAGAAAAAGCATTTGATAAATTCAGCATCCATTTATGATTACAACTCTCAGCAAAGTGGGAATAGATGGAACATACCTAAAAATAATAAAGGCCATATATGACAAACGCATTGCCAGCATCATACTCAATAGTCAAAAACTACTAGTGTTCCCCCTTAAGATCAGGAACAAGGTAGGGTTATCCACTTTTACCTCTTTTTTTCAACATAGTACAATAAGTCCTAGCCACAGCAATCAGAAAAGAAGAAATAAAAGGCATCCAAATTGGAAAGGAGGAAGTAAAACAGTCATTATTTGCAGGTAACGTGAAATTATATGTAGAAAACCCCAAATATACTACCAAGAAACTACTAGAACTGATAAATAAATTCAGCAGTGTAGTGGGATACACAATTAATATCCAGAAATCAGTTGCATTTTTATATACCCCAATAATGAACTAACAGAAAGGGAAAATAAGAAAACAATACCATTCACAATTGCTACAAGAAGAGTAATGTACCTTGGAATAAACCTAACCAAGGATGTAAAAGTACTTTACTCTGAAAATTATAAGACACTGAAGAAAGAAATAGAAGACAAAAATAGTGGAAACACATACCGTGTTCATGGATAGGAAAAAATAGCATCATTATATGTCCATACAACCCAAAGCAGTCTATAGATTCAACCCAATTCTTGTCAAGATGGCTGGGGTTGGGGGAGGAGAGGTGGGAGGAAAAGACAGACAACTGTACTTGAACAACAATAACATAAGAAGAAAAATATTTTATGAAAAAAAGATTCAAATGATGTATTTCACTGAACTAGATCAAATATTTCAAAAATTTGTATGGAACCACAAAAAGCCCCACGTAGTAGTAATAGCAATCCTGAGAAAGAAGAACGAAGTTGGAGGAATCACACTACCTTGTATCAAACTATACTTTAAGGCTATAGTAATCAAAACAGCATTCTGCTGGCATAAAAGCAGGCACATAGATCAGTGGCACAGAATAGAGAGCCCAGAAATAAATCCACACCTTTATAATCAATACTGGCAGAACAAGAAAACGTATACAATGGCTAAACGTACTCTATTCAGTAAATGTTGGGAAAACTGGATAGATACTTGGAGAAAAATGAAACTGGACCACTTTCTTACACCACACACGAATAAATTCAAAATGGATCAAAGATTAAAGTGTGAGACCCAAAACCATAAAAATTGTAGAAGAAAAACTAGGCAGCAAAATGTCCGGCATTTCTCATAGCAGTATGTTGTCGGATATACCTCCCCAGCAAGAGAAACAAGAGAAAAAAAATAAACAAATGGGACTACATGAGACTAAATACTTTTGCACAGCAAAGTAAATCATCAAAAAGATTAAAAAACAACTGAGAGAATGGAAGAACATGTTCACTGATACATCTGATAAGGGACTAATGTCCAAAATTTATAAAGAACTTAACAAAACTCAACACCAAAAAAAACCCCAAGCAACCCAATTAAAAAATGGTCAAAGGACCCAAATAGACACTTCTCCAAAGTGGACATACAGATGGCAAATTGACATATGGAAAGATGCTCAAGGTCACTCATCAGCAGAGAAATACAAATTAAAATGACAATGAGATATCATCTCATACCTATCAGAATAGCCATCATAAATCAATAACTGCTGGCGGGCATGTGGAGAAAAGGGAACCCTTTTGCACTGTAGTGGGAATGCAGGTTGGTGCAGCCTCTGTGAAAAGCAGTAGGGAGATACCTCAAAAGATTAAAATGTATCTGACTTTTGACCCAGCAACCTCACTCTGGAAATATATCTGAAGGAACTCAAAACCCTAATTCAGGAGAACACATGCACACCTATGTTCATTGCAGCATTATTTACATTTGCCAAGATATGGAAGCAGCCTAAGTGTCCATTAGTAGATGAGTGGATAAAACAAATGTGGGACATTTGCATAATGGAATACTACTCAGCCATAAAAAGAAGAAAATTTTACCCTTTGGGACAGTATGGGTGGACTTTGAGAATATTTTGCAAAGTTTGATAAGCCAGTCAGGAAGAGAAATACCATATGATTTTACTCATATGTGGAGGCTAACATACAAATGGAACTATCGTTGAAAATGGGAACAGACTCATAGATGGAGAGCAGGATGACTGCTTAGGGGGTGTGGGAGGTATGGGACACAGAGACTGAGGAAATAGGACTCATGTACAGGACAACAGAGGGGTGATTGCAGGAGGAGAGGGGAGTGTAATAGGGCTATATGGTAATGGGAAAATATAATAAAGATTAAGTTTAAAAATTATATAGATAAGGATAACATGCAAAAATTAAGAATAAAATACATACAGATCGAGTAATTAAAATTGTAAGTAAGGCAAAATAAAGCAGCAGTATGTATAACCATTTTTTAATCAGTGTTTTTTTTTTTTTATTGTTCAAGTATAGGTGTCTCCATTTTCCCTGCACCAGTTCCTCCCACCCCAGCCATCCCCACCTCCTATCCTCAATCCTACCCCCTTTGTCTTTGTCCCTGTGTCCATCATTCCTCGACAACCCTTGTATTTTGCAGAGGCAAGCAATCCCTTTGTTTTTTTTCCTCTCAGTTTTAGACAGCAGTGGTTATCCAGGACAACTTATTTTTTTTCTCTTTTGAATAAACTTATAAGTCTCTCTGCATTTTTAATGCCTTTTTAATTTCTGTGAGTCCTAGAAACCCCCCACCCTTTTTGTGCATGGTTCTGCATAGTAGATTAAATAACCAGGGGCCACATGTGCAGTGTGAAGAACAATAGACTGAGAGCTCTGAATTTTAAGTCTGGGCTTCCCCTCCTCTGTTGCATTTATTCCTTTATTTTACATATGTTTACTATGTGACCTCTAAGTGCCAGGTATTGGGCTAGGCTCGGGACACAGCAGCAGTGAAACAAACAGTGACTATACCCAGAAGCATGGATTTATTATGTTGGAAAATAATAATAAATCAATAAAAACTTTCATGGTGTTACATATGTAACATTATATATATATATAATAGCTATGCAGATAGTAAAAAAGAAAAAATAAATGAGATATAAAAAGATCACAGTGTTACATAAGTGGTAAGCAAATAACAAATGAGGATGATGTTGTTGGTAGAGTAATAGTGTCCACAGAAGTTTTCCCATTAGTCGTATCTGAATGAAATTTGCTTGACATTTGCACTGGGGGGCAGAGAATTTCGGCAGAGGTGTAAAGTCCCTGTGGCTGAAAGGAGCTTGATTGTGCTTGGAGAGAAAAAAAAGGCCTCTATTCCTGTTGCTCAATGGAGAGAAGAAAGTCGTAGTGTTAAACTGGTGACAGATCATATCATACTTTGCAGATTGTAGACTGGGTTTTATTCTGAGTGAGGACTATAGACTGGATTTTATTCCGAATGGGGTGGGGCTTTATTTAACAGGGCATGTCTCTCTGACTGGGCAGGATTTTGTGCCGAGTGTAGATTATTATTTTCAGCCTGGCCGCCCACTGTACATTTTCAAAGTGTTCGGGCATTGTCAGTATCTATATGTATGAAATTCCAGGTGAGTGGTTTTCACAACTTATCCTATGTCATTGTATACGAAAAAGAATCCTAAAACGTATCATGAAACTTTCAAATAATTTTGTATCTTTTTTTAAAAAGTGTATTTGGTAAACATAGGCTAGATTCTGTTCAAATTTTTCATTAGATATCCTGATATTCTGAGGAGCGTAAGTTTTTATTTCCCAGGCCTGTATTCATTGCAAGTGGAACATTCTTTTTAGTCTATAACTTAATCTTTCATAAACATTCCAATTTGCCTTTGACTTCAGAATGTTGGTGTTTACTTTATTCTTAAAATCGCCCTTTAAATAGCTGTTCAGAGGCAGATATGCATAGTAGCCCTCTGCCTTGATTCTGCAGTGAGAGGCCTGATTTCAAATTCAGACTTCAACACTGGTCAGCTGTGCGGCCATGGGAAAATTGCATTACCAGTACTAGTAAAATGTGAATTTTAATCGCAAGAGTCAGCAAACCCAAATTTATCCAAATCTGCTGCCTGTTTTGTTCAAGTTTTATTGAAATGCAGCCACACCCATTTTCTTGGTTATTTCCTGTGACTTCTTCTCCCCAATAAGAGCAATGTTGAGTCATTGTGACATAAACTGAGGGCCTATGTGGCCCACAAGGCCTAAAATGTTTATGTATGACTTTTAAAAAAAGTTTGCTGAAACCTGTTATAGTGTATATTCCTGAGGATTGTGGGGAATTCCATGAAATAATTCCTATAAAGCACTTTGTATAAGATTTAGTATTTAATAAGTATTCAGATACATTTGCAATTATTAGAATTTTTCAAAATTTGCTTTACTTCCAAATCATCAGGTGCAATTGATTCTCATGAAGACGCATCCTTGTTTATGTGACTCTTTTAGGATAAAGCACCCAAGCTTGAGAAGTCTGTTTATAAGTAGTCATATTTTGGTGACATACTTTATTTCTGCATTAATAATGCCCCTGGATGTTGGAAGTTCTATTTTGCCTACTAATCTGTCCCTGCTATGGATATTATAAATTATATATGTAAAAGTTCTTGGCTATATTACAGCCACATGGGTAGATTGTTAAATTAATCATTGCAGAACCTTTTGAAAATCTAGGCAGCAATGTGCAAATGCAAAATTTATAACCAGAGCAAACAAAAAGAAGCTGATGATTCCTTAAGGATACTGAGGTTTTTGTGGTTTCTCTCTTTTGTTGTCATCACCAGAGACTTATATAACATTTGGGGGAATTTTTAATATTTAAACATAAGCATTTTTATTCCAATGTAAGCTATATATACAGGCTGATTTGAATTTACTCTAACTAGAAGCCAGACATATGACTTTTTTCCTCCATTAGGGTATATGTTTGCTTGAATGCCCATGTGTGTTATAACTTCTAATAAGCAGGTCCATGTGTTTATCAGGATGTACACTTAGTGAAGAGTTTAATGATTTTATTTTTTCATAGTGATAATCATGTTATAAAAGGTCCCTTAAACAGGGATTATAAACTGTAGGGGGGAAGGAAGGAGATAATCTTTCATTCGAGTGTTCCAACTAAATAATTTCTTACTTAGTTTTCTTTATGAAAAAAAAATCTTTCTAAAATCCTGTGTCATACTTCATAGGGCTACTTCTGTAGGTATCCAAAATATCATAATCATTAAGCTGTATTTATTCCAGTGAAGTAAAAAGTTGTGTTGTTTTTAATTTCTGCTTCCTATTTCAGTAATTCTTAAAATGAAATTGCTTAAGTGATATATGTAATTAGTTTAATTTATTTTTTTAAACTGCTTCAGAGTTAATGTAGGACTTAAAAATAAATTTTACTTTATTATTATTTGAGATTTTTAGCTTTTTCTGTACCTTATTAACTCAATTAAAGTCAATTTGTTTAAAATAAATTTTAAAAAGGTGTGGGGCATGATTCCTACCACATTGACATCAAAGTCTTCAGTTTGGAAGACTGCACTTATTTGCATAAACCAGTTTTTCTTCTGTTTTCTTTCACTTAGAACTACTATAAAGAATTGCCAGGAAGCCTGGGAAGTGTCTGCTGGGTGTTGAATAATGGGTGGAGTTTGGATAGGAGAAGAATGACAATGCTTATATTTGATTCTGTCACAGGAGCAGGTTGATGGTTTAGGTTTGATTTTGGAGCATGATTTTTCCAGGTTATGTGGAATTCTAGTTTGCCTAAAACACAGTATAAACCTTAGGCCCGGCTTGTGTTTGTGTATAATGAAATGGTTCAAATTATGGAGTCTGTGTCTTGAAACTCAGGGAAAAAAATTATCTTGAATTACTCTTTCACTTTAATAAAAAGTTTATGAAATTACATGAAATGAGAACAGTAATCTAATATACTCTTTTAAAAAATAATCATACTGGGTAAGGTACAGAAAGATTATGTGTTTATACTGAATTTTGGAAAATTGGCTAGAATAGTTTTTGGACATGCTTGTCAGATGTGCATTGGCAACTTTTCTGAACTCATATAAAGTGATTTATTTCCCATAAATTTGAATGGGCAATACAGTGCCCCATTGATTTGGTAGACATCAGCCTTCAGTGTCACTTCTGAAAAGCTTAGAGTTGATTAGCAGGTCCTCTCTCAATACAGTGTCATGCTACCATATTTTTCTTCATATTATTAATTACTATAGTAATTAAACGTGCTTGCATTATTATTTTAAGACAGCTGTCTCTTCTATTCGACAATGAACTTAATGGAAATGGATATTGTGCATTTCTTACTCATCACTATATCCCAGCACTTAGCATTATGCTTGGCACAAAGCAGGCAGTCAATATATGTTCAGTATCCCAATATGTAAATATCACACTGCTCCAGAAAAAATAAATACAGAGTTTTTTGAAGGCTTAATTTTTTAATGTTAGCCACAGCATGCTTATCTTTATGAAGATTTATTATTAATATAAAACATTGGGACAACTGTATTAGAATAACAATAAAATGATTAAAAATAAAATCTACGAGGAAAGTAAAAAATACATATTTTTAGAACATATTGGTCTATTTCAATTTGTAATTAATTTATGTTTACAAATATATTTCAAATCTGTTTATTGACCAATAGGAGTCAATAGGAGCTCCTCTTAATTTTTCCTCTACTGTATTAAATACTATTAACCACATTATATACATTATCCCATTTAACTACCTTGTAGCAGGGTGTCAAAACTGTCTTCCATTTTACAGTGAACACAACTCAGGCTTAGAGAAGTTGAATCCCTTGGCTAAGTTCATACAACTAAGATGACCACATATTAGAGCTATGGATATGTGGGAGTTAATGTGTTTTATTTTTATTTTTTATCCTCACATGAGGGTATTTTTTTTTACTTTTTGAGACAGAGAGAAAGAGAGAGAGGGAAAGGGAGATGTGGGAGAGTAACATTAATTGGTTGCTTCCCCTATGCGCCCTGACCGAGGATAGAACCCGTAATGTAGGTATGTGCTCTGACTGGGAATTGAACCAGCAAACTTGTAGTGTACAGGACAGTGCTCCAACCAACTAAGCCACCTGACCAGGGCTGAATGTGATTTTAGAATACTAAGAAAATTGCAAAACACACACACATACACACACACACACAGGAGTTAATTTATAAATAGTCATGCTGAATGTGGTGGTATGCAGTTATACTTAAGAACTGAGATTTCAGATTCAAAAGGATGAACCCCATTTGTACTTATTACCAGGGTGACCCTTAGCATTTTATTTAGCTTTTCTAAATCTCAGTCTCCCAAATCATAAAACAAACTGGATGTCATAGCCTTGTTAACTGAGACTATGTAACATGTAGAGCCTGGTGGCCAGCAAGAACTCACTGAATTTGAATTCTTTTTTCTTTTGTATATAATATCACATCTCTCCCTCCTATTCTACCCCAATTAGCCCGCTAAAAGCTAGCTCCCTTTGTGGGAATGTGCACAAATATACATTAGAAAGCTGTATATTATTTAGCAAATTTAGTAATGGTTGAAATTTAAAGATGATTAATAGCGCCCTCCTTATTAATTCACTCAATATCCCACTCCAGAACACACACGTGTGAGTGCATGCTTGCTCTCCCTTCCCCACAAACAGACCATTGCACAAGGAACTAGGTGCCTTTCTTACTTTCACCCCGCCCTCCCTCTGTCCCTAAGTGGACGGTTTTCCCCAGTTCATCTCTCTGCAGTGATTTTTCATTTTGGGTCTCAGAGTACATTGTTGCCTTACATTGTTAAACTTTCTCAGTATTCTAAACCAATATGTTCCTTGAATGTTGCCCTGAAATATTCATTATCTGGGGGTGATAATCAAGGGACATCCTCCTGTAGTCAATATAGTTTATAAAGTTATAACTATTTTGGACTAGGAACTACAATTCTCAGATGCTTTATGTTTGTATGTCTGCAAGAACTTTATTCTTCTTCACCTGTATTTTCCTCATTTACTTTTAGTTCTCTGTAGGTATATTCACTGGTAAGTTGCCTCAAGTCACCTTTTGAAATGAAGCTAGTTAAATATAAGTAAATAAATATTGCATACCTAATTATAAATTTTAATAAGATAATGGGGAGCTATCAAGTTCAAGAATGTGCCTTCCAAAATCGAAGTATTATAATAGTTTATGTAAATATAATAATCTGTTACAAATTAATTCATGAGGAGCGAAAAAATGGAAAAGGAAAAGTATATGAATAGATAATGTTTCTAAACTTTTACCATTAAAACAAGCTTTTAAAAGCTGATTATCAGCCCTGGCTAGTGTAGCTCAGTGGATTGAGCACAGGCCTGCGTACCACACGATCACAGTTCGATTCCCAGTCAGGGCATATGCCTGGGTTGCAGGCCAGTTCCCAGCAGGGGACTCACGAGAGGCAACCATACATTGATATTTCTCTCCTTCTCTCCTTCCCTTCCCCTCTAAGGCTAAATAAGTAAAATCTTTAAAAAAGCTGATTATCAATTGTGGTTTAATATTTTTCAATGATGTTTATCTTTCTATATTGAAATCACTGTCAGTGTTATGATCTGCCACAGTAATTAGCTTCATTCTGTAGGTAAGCTAGGATTTTCAGTGTTGTTTGAAAAACAGGAATGTATGTTTATATATATATACCTATGTCTGTATGTATTTTTTTATAATTGGCTAACCTGTAGTGATTTATTCTGGAGAAGAGCAATGCCTTATTCGAATGATATACATAATAATTTCACATAATATATCACCCATGTTTTATTACGGGGGGGTGACCTAGCTTGAGTTTTTGCTTCCTGATACTTGGGCTGTGCAGCTTTTTGGGTTATCTACTTTGAAAAAGATACATCCTTTATAAGCACTAATGCTTTGAAAAATCACCTTTGATAACAATCTTTGTGAGATAGCAGAGCAATATGGACCTATTTAAAAACAAACCACGTGAAAAAGTTTTAATTTCTTAATCACTCAGATAATCATTGTCAGATTGACTGGGTCATGTGTTGTTTTAGATTCGCCTTTTATATCAGGCTGAAAACTTTCATTTTTCATATTGGTCTCATTCTGCTTACACACACATGCACAGGTACAAACACATTCTCCTCCAACTTTGCCTTTTTAATATCTACTTCAGCAGGTAACCAAGCTTGTCAAGAATAGAGATTAAATTAGAGAAAAAAGAGACTTGAAAAGTTCTCAAGTTGAGTACAGTGTGTTCTTACCTTATGACATATAGAGGTTCTTGGAAACTGTAACTTGAAATAAAATAGCATGTGACTAAACCAACTTTACCACAAGTTGATTGATATAAACAAGAGTTAAGTTTCTACAGCATATTTCTGGGCACAAAAACATCACCAAACATAACTTCTACATAAAGACCCAAACATTACATTATGAAACAAGACATTACAAAACAAAACATATTAAACATTAAAATAAATCTGAGTCATTTATATATTTAGGAAAGATTAATAAAAACAATTAAGATATTATTTTTCAATGCACTTAGTTCAAGGCCATGGGTGGCAGTAGCCTATCCCTGCAGCTCAGACTGCAAGAAGGGAACTTGCCCCAGAGGATGCCCGCCTGTCACAAGGACTCTCACACCCACCCACACTCACACTCATTCAGATAGAACAATGCAGACCTGCTGATTCCCCTCACGTGCTCAGAATGGGATGTGTGAGGAAATGAGAATTCCCAGAGAAAACCCAAGCAGACATGGGGTAACCTGCAAACTCCATTCAGACAGTGACTCTGGCCAGAAATCAATTTTTTTTCATTGATGTTGTAAAGAAATGACACTGAAGGAAACAATGTTACTCAAGGACCTGCAGTATATTTTTAAGTAAAAGTGTAATTGGAAGCATTTAGCATGTAAAGGAACAGACCGACTGACCCAAGTGGAGGGGAAAGGGAGATAAGGGGGAAAGATGAGGAAGGGTCTTACCAACAAACAGGTACAAATGACCCATGGACATGGACAACAGGGTGGGAATTGACTGTGGGAGTCAGGTGGGCAGGGCAGGGGAGAGCAGTGGGGGGAAATAGGGACAACTGTGATAGAACAACAATACAAAAAGGGGAAAAAAGAAAAAAAGATACAATATGCTATCTTTTCCTACTTATTTCCTAGACAATACCCCAAAAAACATAGCTAATACAAGTAGAGGCAATTTTAATACAATATTTAATAATCTAAGTACAAATTAAGCCTTAAGTGAAAGAAAATATTTATTTTAATAATAAATATAGATAACAAGGGCTCTGAGGATATAATTTAACAAAAATTAATTTATATAAAGTAAAGTTGTGTAGGTAAAAATTTAGAAAGTCATATAATATTGAAAAGAAAACTTCAAAATAATTTTATACTAGCTACCTACATTCCAAAGTTTGTATAATTATGGATATTTAGTAGTTGAATTAACAGTTTGTGTCACTAGAGTTTATACTGCTTGCTACCTAATTTTATTTCAAATTAATTCTATGTCTAAAATCCAAGATGCATTTTATTATTGATGATACTACTATCTAGTATCAGATACAAATGATCACATCTTGATTATTTTAAGTTTTTCTCCTAATCAATTTTTATTAACAAAGTATGATATCTATTGAAAAGTATAAGCAAAAATATAACATTTTTATTGCTTAATTTAATTAAAATTAAATAAATGTTCTTTTTAATTTTTTAAAAATAGAGTAGGTCATTGGATATTACTTGCTTTTCAATAGTGACATTTTACAATATCTTCAAAAATGTTATTTTTATTGCAATTTAAAATTCGATTATTTTAAAATAGAATTTTGACATGACATATCTTTCTCCTAAGAGAAAATGACTAAGGCTCTTCACTCAGGGTCAGTCAGTTGAAATAGGTCAAAATGTGTGCTTTTTTTGTGTGGTTTTATGGTGTACCATTTAGTAGACATTCTTAAGTGACTGTTGACCAGCTCAGAGGAATATATAGTTTTTCTTCATATTTGTTATATTTAGCCACTGTTTGATAATACCATTTTTTATTAGTATACAATATTAGATGCAGTGGACTAAGTTGCTTATTTGGAAAATCCCAGGAGTCATTAAGGACCACAAATAAATACAACATTAAATAGGTTTGAACTACAAATGATAATTTCATCTAAGAAATGTTTCTGTATCTGATTATACTTGTTTGCTAGAAAATTTGGGATTTTTTTTGTTTTGTTATAAAGCTTACTGGCAGAAATTGAGACAATCATCAGTTTTTCATTTTAGAGATAGTATCCTGAAAACCTTAAAATTGGAATTAAGTGTGTATGACAAAATTCCCTTAATAAATTCTCATTACTTGATTACAGGTTGAATGTCTCAGACATCTAAACTAATTAGAGTACTGATTATTTTGATTACCAGAAATGCTTAGGTATATATCTTATTCATCAGTGTATTCACCTTCTATATCAGACACCTGTTAGTTAAACATATTTAGTAGTTTCTGATTCATAGGAAAGTCAGCTGCATTTCATTATCTTTTTCTGGATGTTAGGGATTTATTCTTGATGTTAGGGATTTACTCTTGCTTCATAAAAACGTGAGTAAGCTGATCAATAGACTGTAGGCAGAATAGACAATATGCTGTTAGCTTCTAACTTATTTGTTGATTAGTTTAAGATATAACACTAATAACTAAAGTAGTTATATATGCACATTTATGCTGGCCACTAAGGTATATATATATTTGACATTACCTTCTGAAAGTCAACATCTAACTCCTTCCATTGTCTGGAAAGGAGGCTGCCCCGGGACTTCAAGGATAGGCTTTAAATGCTTTCTGTGATATTTTTAATTGTTTTAATTTTTTAAATTACTTTTGACATTTAATATTATATTACGTTCAGGTGTAATATAGTAGTTAGACATTTATGTAACTTACGAAGTGATTTCTCCAGAAGCCTAGTCCTACCCTGTCCCCACACATGCCAGCAGTTAATACAATATTATTGACTCTATTTCCTATGCTGTACTTTATATCCTTGTGACTATTTTGTAACTGTTAATTTTTACTTTTTGATCTCCTTACCTTTTTCACCCAGTCCCCCACATGCTCTCTGATCTGGCAGCTGTCAACTTTTGTGGCCCTGTTTCAATTTACTCATTTATTTTGTTTTATAGATTCCTTTTAGTTTTGCTGAGAGCTTAAAACTGCTCTAAACAATAGGGGTTATTCATTTTAAAAATGCATTATTAGAAATTTCTCTACAAAATAGTTATTTTTGATCTTGTTCATTTGTATAGTACCTCTTTGTTTCTATTCCCTTTTGTTGGGTGGGGGTGTTGTTAAACAATTTTTTTTCTTAAACCCTAAGTGAATATTCAATAATAGAAACTTGAGAAATTCTATTTTCATAGTGGTCTGGATCTAACAGTCTAGGACTTCTATGCTCCCTTTCATCTCTATTGGATTGTTTGGGTTTCTGTTTTTGCACTTTTTTTTTTCAACTTTCATTTTTTAAAACTTAAAGCAACTTTTATAAAGCAGTTAGTTAGCAATAACACTCAGCTTTCCCCAAAGTTTAGATTTGCTGTTCCGAAGCTGATTGTGATGACGGAATGTGCACTTATGTCAGGTTGCTGTTTAATATATGGGAGGTTTAAAAAAATGCTTAAATTTCAACTGGGTTAAGCGTTTGTGTGCAGTGTTACTGCTTTGTCATTAAACTAAATGAGGTATTAAAGTCTTAAAACCATAGTTATAATTAGATAGAGAACTCAAGCATAATTGTGTGCCTAAAGAAAATACTAATTGATGGTGCCCTGTTCTCAATTGTCCGAAATAGGCTTGTCTCATGTGGTGTTTTTAATTGAGTTATAACAATTCTTTGGTACATTTTCCTCTTTTATGGATGTAGGACACTTTAACTTGTAAAACATTTTACTTTATTAAACATGTGTATTTTAGTAATTAGGTTTTTTTCACTCCCACAAAATAATAATCTAGTAAGTATAATACTGCTTATTATGTGATTGATTTTAAGTCTTTATTTTTCTTTTACTTTTTTACTCTGAAATGTTTTTTTTTGAAATTATAGAATGGGGAAATATTTTAAGCTGACAAACATGGAAGGCAGTTTTTCTATGGCTAGTGGAATTATATTTTTTTAAAGGAGAAACTACATATTACATATTACATGTAAAATGGTTATATTATATATAAAATCCTGTGGAAATTTTAGAGATAAGCAACAGGTTGGGTTTTTTCAGTATTGTTTTGTTTTTGGTTTGCAATACGCACTACTGTACAGTTATCACTTTATGGTTGCTAAGAATATAACACTTAACAAGACAATCACTGCACTTTGGACCTAACCTACACCTATTTTCTCAGTTTTTCTTAGATATTAAGTGATTTTGTGGCTAAATAAATTTCCTAATTTTCTTTTTGGAATGAGTTTCATCAAATGAGGTAAATGTTAGTAGTTCTGGTTTCTATAGGGTATATTTCTTGAACATCATTATTCTTAAGGTAGAGATTTATAATTGTAGTTAATACTCTTAGCAATTAATATACAACAATTAAGGAAATATTGTATATTGTTGTACTTAACTATATATATCTCTAATGTTTTAGCTGGGAAGTTTTAAGATTCCTTTTGTCAAACATAAGATGGTGGTTGGAAGAATATGGCTTTGATGGATTTCGTTTTGATGGTGTTACATCCATGCTCTATCATCACCACGGGATGGGTAGGTAATCTGATCAAACTCAGATACAACTAATGATTCTATGGGGTTTTTTCACTGGCAGATTGCAACCAGGTCTGGGTTCAGTTACAGAAGCTGCAATGAGTATAACTATTGGCTTGATTTTTATTATTTCCATTGTATGGATTTCCTCTTCTTACTTTTCTGGTCCTTTTTTGGCAAGAGGTTGTGTATAAATACATTTTATAATAAATAAAGGATAATGATTTTTGTTAAATACAGGTATTTAATAATATGCTATTTTTAACATGTAGCTTTCTTCTAAAGTGTTTTTTAAGGAAACCTTTTTTGCAGCCCTCAGAATGTGAACATGACAGCATTTACAATGAAGATGAATAACAAAAACAATGAATGAGTAGCTTTGTGAATGTGTAGGTTCCTGCATATTAAACATTAAAGAAAATATGCATAATGTATTATATACATAATATTCTCAGTTTAAATTAAATTATAAATTAATTTATAGTAAAACATTGAATAGAGTTTTTTAATTTAAAAGTTATATGAAGAAATAAGACCACAGAATTGAATTCTTCAGTAGATAACATGTCAAACAATTATATTTTAGTAGTCAAATATTTACCAGCAACAACCAATCCAAAAAAACAGACTTTAGACTGTCAGTCTTGAAAAGTCACGGCCTAGGAAAGAAGCTGTGTTCAAACATGGTGTTGTCTTTAAAACCTGCAGCACAGTCTTGGAGGTGTTCCCTTGAAACGTTGCTTCACACAAAGTTGAACCTGTAAAACGTGGCAGGTTTCATTAATATCTTTCAGTTGGAGAGTTGCTTATTTAAAGGATGAAAAAAGAGAAGCATGGCAAAATGCAAGAAAGATTTTCTACCAAATTAAATTATCCACATGTGCCTGCAGAACCTCCCTTGGATAAGGGCTAGGAACTTTCCGAGGAAATATGAGATTGAGGAAATGAACTGAAATCTGTAGATATGGGATAGACTTCTAACCCTGTGGAAGTCATGGTTGGTCTGAGAGATTCAAATAAAGAGACTTATGCTATAAAATTTTTGACCTAATGGGTAAAAATGGTAAAGAAAAGCATTCTGAGTTACTTAGTTGCCCCCCTTTGAATGATGAGAAAAAAATCTGAAACAGTGCTGCAAAAGAACACATACCTGAAAAAAAAATGAGATTAACAATTAACATTAAGACACAGGGTATTTAAGTTCATAAAATTCAGTGGTAAAGAGAAATTCATTAGATGAGAACCAGGAAGAAAAATGAATTTACCTGCATGGTTGAAAAATGGTTGGGTCTACTGCTCTGTTGCCAATAGCAATGCCTATAAAATCCTTAGGGACACAAAGCATGCCTGAGGAATTTGATAGTTGAAGTGCCATCAGGGTACAGATTTGAAAGACCTTAAGGAAGAAAACTTCTGTAATTACACTTGAAAATGTCCTTCGGTGATGGAATCCTATAAAAAATGATTCAAAATAAAGAACTTAGAGTTATAGGGAATAAGGGGAGAAAATGTAGGCATTGAGCACTAATTTGGCTTAATTAAAATAAGTGTAAACAACTGAAGTAATAGAAAATAAATTGTATGCCTCAATAACTGAAATAAGTAGCCAAAATTAGGAGTTGAGAAAGAGAAGGTAGAAAGATGCTAGAGAGTGTTAAAAGTTTTTTGTAATCACAGGTGATCCATATTGCATAAATCAAAGCACATATTTAAAATAATATAAACATTATGCCTCAATTTTATGTTAGTTTTCATATTTGCTTTTATTTACTTTTACTCTTTACTTTGCTTAACACAAAATGTATCTAAAATTTGAAATTTAGAATTCCTTTACTATCATTCAATTTATTTTTCTGCTATACAACTCAATTAAAATTAAATTAAAATTTGCCCTGGCTGGTGTAGCTCAGTGGATTGAGCGCAGGCCTGCGAACCAAAGGATCACAATTCAATTCCCAGTCAGGGCACATGCCTGGGTTGCAGGCCAGTTCCCAGCAGGGGACACACGAGAGGCAACCATACATTGATATTTCTCTCCCTCTCTCATTCCCTTCCCCCTCTAAAGATAAATAAATAAAATCTTTCAAAAATAATGAAATTAAAAATTTAAATTGAACTGTCTTGCTTATTTGCTTTTATAAAACAAAAATTGACTTGCATGATTGTTGATATGGAATACTTTTCTAACTAGATCATATATTTATGATGATAACATTATGTGGTTTTGAGGCTCATTACACTTTGCTATAACAAATCTGATATCAACATACTACTAAATGGTAGTGAAATTTGTGTAGAGTTAAGACTCGCATGTTAACAGTACACTTACGTTGATTTTATGTTTTCTAGGTCAAGGTTTTTCAGGTGATTATCATGAGTATTTTGGACTGCAAGTAGATGAAGATGCCTTGCTTTATCTCATGTTGGCAAATCATTTGATTCATACATTGTATCCAGAGTCTATTACAGTTGCTGAGGTAAAGATATAGTAATCTCTAGCCTTTAATCCCCTTTAATATAGAACATTTTGTCAGCCTGCAATATTTGAATAATTAATCTCATGTTGTCAATAATTGCATAGCTGAAATTATACCCTGACTACAGTGCAGCTACTGTGTATTGTTGACACATTATGTAGAATTCACTGTTTGCCTTCTAGGAGATAGTGTATGCTAATTACTTGTCTACCATTCCATTGTTAAAGGAATAAATGCCAATGGTCAGAAAGTAAAATGTCCTAATCAATGGGCAGGTCCTTCTGCCATGAGACCTTCAGCGAAGAAAAGAATTGAATTGGAAAGAAGTTCATGTGCTTCTGTCTGTTTATTTATTTATTTATTTTTCTGGTTTGATCATTAGAGATGGCGTGGAGCACTGCCTGGGAGCGCCTCTGAAGCCTCTCTTGTTCTTATGCAATTACCTTTCTTGTTTACGTTGCTGCTCTCCGATTGCCAAATGTTCACTGGTTATTCATGATCACTGAATGTTCATGATTAACTGTCCCAAAGCTGCACTGTAATGATATCACTCAGTATATGCATAATTGACAATTCCCCTCTTGGTGATAAATGTGATAAATTAAGAAGTTTGTTAAATGCTTATGCTAATTTAGTTTTAGCACTAAACTCCCTCTGGTTTCCTGAGTCTTCTGACTAGAAATTATTATTGAAATTGAATTCAGTATGTTAAAACTGTTCTATACAAAGTATAGTGGTCGCCATATAAAAATAAAAAGACTGTTGTTAAAAGATTCAGAGTTAGGGTGTATTTTCACATTGTTGGCCTTTAGTTTATTTGAATGAAATGTAGTAGTTAATGAGTGTCTCCTTTCTGTAGTATTTATTATTGATATATCATTTTTTCTCATTCATTATTTCTCAAAACCCTAAATCCCCAAATAGTTGTTATGATTTTCTGAATAGAAAAGTTACTCTCTTTAGTCATTTTCCATATAAATGTCTTCTAGGACTAAAGCTATGGATCTTAAATCCCTGGAATATATTCTTACATAGAATTTTTGAAAACCCAACCGTCATAATACCATTTTAGTACCAGTATTAATTCCACACTCTTTATCTATCTACATTCTATCAGAGCTTGTAAGTCTTGCTAATAATTTGTGCTATCTTTTAACATCAATCACAGTGTGTTTTAAACTTTTAGTTTGCCTTTTATACATTTTAACTTTATATTTCAAACATCAAAAATTTAATTAATTATTTTGTTAATTGTATTTATGGCAATTCAAAGCAGAGATATTGTATATGACAAATTACCATAAATAATTAATGACACAAATCAAATGTTCATACTGGAAAAAAAGCAATTACTTAATACATGAAACTTAAAATTGTTACATTGATCTCTTCATTAATTTCAAGTAAAACGGTTCCATCATCTAGGGAGCCCTTGTCTGATTATCAGTGTTTCTACCAATGAAACTTTGAGACTTTAGCCTACTTTATATTACTTGGTTTCAGATTTTTTTTTAAACAAGATGTGTCTTCAATTTATTTTACTTAAATTGAAAACTACTTCAATTTCAATACATCACTTTTCTGTCTAGTGGGAGTCTCTTCAAAGCATAGAATTGATTCTCATGAACTTTTTTTGAAGAAAGGAATGTGGTATAACAAATACATAATGTTTTATATAAAGTCCTATAGTAGATATTTGAATTTTTGAATAATGGCACTTATTAAAATTGATAAAAGCTTCTTTTCTGAACTATATCTACCACTCCACATGGTTACATTTGCTATATTAATTTGTTAATTTACAATATTTTTAATTGTTAGTGCCCTATAGATATTAAAGAATGAAAACTGTTTTAAGTTCATTTGAAAAATCTATGATTATTTCAGTATGCTCTTTTGTTAGGTATTAACGTTGTATATTTAAAATATATTTATTTTAATGATATTTATGTTTACCTTCCTTTTTCTTTTAATATTTGTAGAGGATAGTCATTAACTCTCCACTTTCAAAAGAGAGCTACAAATATCTCATATGCATTAATGGGGAAGATTTTTAGGATTCAGATTTAGGAGCTGAGACAAATTGGTGTCCAAATATTGTTTTAGCAGACTCTATTTCCTATCAAATTATTTCTTAAAGCTAAGGTAAATATAGAATTTACTTTAATGTTTTCTTGAGATAATTATCTTGATCTCTTGATCTTTAATACTATCCCATTACCAATCTTATGAAAATTCCTGGTCTTGTGGAAACTCTTCTCAAGAGGCCTTGTATCTCTCATTCCAAGGCCTAACATGTGTGTCTGATATTTAATACATATTCAACTAATGCTTATAAAGAATTGGACTAGATATCCATGAAAATGTAGCATATTTTGGTAAATATAACTTCTTTTAAAATGACTTCTTTTCTGTTAACTTTCTTCTTATTTCTGAATCATCTTTTTTTTCACTGTTATGTACCATGAAGTACCATGTAGAAATAAGATATAATTGACAAATGTTTTGTTTCTTAGTGGATGTAGCGCACCATGTATTATATTTACCTATGCCTCTCATTCACAAACAAAAGCCAATTAATAAATGATTTGGGGAGACCAGAGAGGTCATGCATTTCTTCGTCCCAGCTTTTCTGTGGGGATAGTTTGGGGGTGGCATTGTGGAAGAGGAAGCATTTATTTCTCAGCAAGCTCATAATATGGTATTCTTTTATAAGAAGAGTTTGGGCAAGGACATTAAGTAGAAAAGCTTATGACATTCACAGGGAAAAGTAAATATTTCTAAGTGGATGAAGTATTGAGTATTTGAGATAAAATAGTACAAAATAATGATAGAAAGATGTAGGTCTCTCCACTTTACTTTCTGTGTACTTAAAAGAACAATGATCATAATTGTATCATATTGTCACTTCATGGTAATGTGTGTATATGTATTTAGGTTATAGTTTATGAGTCCCTGGAGGTCAGATAGTATACCTTATATATCTTTAAATTCTGGAAGCATATTCATTCATTCACTCAACAGAGTCCCGGCTCTAACATTGAAAAGCATATATCTTTAGAGATCCCTTCGCCTCAATAAGACTCAATTTCTATGTCTTCTGAATGAAGAGGATCTACTGGATAACCTCAAAGGCCCTTACACTGAAAGCTATTTTCTTGCTTCACTCTTAATGTACCAACTCTACTTTCCATTTCATCAGAAGTAAGCTAAGTGAGCTAAGTGCTCACCAAATACACTCCACGCCTGATAACGAGTATAACAGATATACACTACATGTAGTTTTGTGTTTCATGAAAGCAGCAACTAATAAAAAGTGTTCAAAGTAGTTCAAAAATCAGCCTGAGAAATCATGTTTTAGCAATAATAGTTGTGCTAGTCTGTTTTCTGTGTGTGTGTTAACAAAGAAAAGAAAAATATGGCCACAGGAGATCAAAGATGTCCTGCAGTGAAGAGTGTGACCCGAAACTTTACTGGGAAATGAGATACGCTATCACAGTTTTTCTGCTTTTACAAGTATACCACCAAAACTCCACAAAAATATATGCTTATGCCCTTAAATATTGTTTTTATTTATTGGCCTTATCTTTTCTATCAGAAGACATTTAGTACAAATCTGAGTGGTGTGAACTGATGATGCTGATATCCTTTGTTTTAGGATGTATCAGGAATGCCAGCTCTGTGTTCTCCAATTTCCCAGGGAGGGTGTGGCTTTGACTATCGATTAGCCATGGCAATTCCAGATAAATGGATCCAGGTGAGAGTTCCTGTAAATATTTTGTGTGTCTGTGGACAGTATGTATTATGTTGGCTTATTTATTTTTATATTTTATCTTAGTTATGATTATCAGTTACAGATATTATAAATGAAGTACTAAATTTTCCCATAAGTGTGTTAATTCTTGTGCTTCTCAAACTTTTAAAAGTTGTCATATAAAGTATTCATATTTGCACTATCTAGGCAAGTGGAGAAATATGATTAATGTAAGGTTAGCTGTGGAATTATCAATGCAATTCTACAAAACTTCAGTATTCTATATTTAAAACATGTTAAATTTCATCAAAGTATCTATCTCTGCTTGCAAATTATCAATTAATGTAGAAGTTACTCCATAATTTCTAGTACTTACTTCATAGTATGGTCTTTTCTAAGCATGTTTGGATTCACCCAGTTCTTCATTCAGCATTTAGAAGTCCTTAGCATGTGTTAGTAAGTAGAAATGAATAATTGTACATAACGCATTACACATCATTTCTAATACAATTGTATTAAACTTAATGGTAGTTCAAGCAGTTGAGAATTGCATCTACAAGACTAAATGTGTTACGTACACTTAGATAGGATATAGAACATTTTTGAGTGGCTAGTTCCATAATCATAGGCTGAATATGTGTAAGGAGTCAGATATGTATCAAATAATCATAGTTTTCTGACAAGCCCTTTTGTACAGACATGAACTGGTGCCATGAGATCACAGTGTTAGAATTGCTTGACTTCGCATAGAAACACCACAGAACCCCCTCTGAAGGAAGTGGTAATTGCAATAATCTCTTACCTGTCTTTCCTATAGCCCAAGGCAATTTGTGCAATGCACAGCTGTGGCATTAAAAACCTACCAACACAATTTCTGCTTCTCCATTTATAAAGACTCTTCAAACATTGTCAACTCAAAAAGCAAGTGACAATCTTAGAAATAAAACTAATGAGCTGAGCATCTTGCTTTGATACCTGAGAAAGTTGCTCTATATTCGTTATTTTAAAAACTATGCTAAGTAGAAAAAGCCAGGCAGTGAGGGAGATCTCACCTTTAAGTGGAACCTAATCAACAAAACCAACAAGCAAGAAAAATATACCCAGAGACATTGAAATTAAAACAACCTGACAGTAACCAGAGGGGAGGTGGGAGGGGATAATGTGGGGGGTAGTTTTCAGGAACAACTCTAAAGAACACATGGACAAAACCAAGGGGGGGGTGTTAGGCAGGGGAGGGAGGTGGGAATAGTTAGAATTGGGGGCAATAGTGGGGGGTAAATGCAGACAACTGTATTTGAACAACAGTAAAAAAACTGGTATTGTCTTCAAGTTTCTCACCTTGGTTTAAGGTTCTTTATCCTTAAAGAACCATGTTACAATTTACATGTTACAATTTCTAATCCTTTGTACAAGCTTTTTCCCCAGCAAATGCCAAATCTTACTTTGTTAGCCTCCCACTAAAAAGCCTTCACCATTCCCCAGTCTTTGTGTAGATTCAAGAAGATTTCAAGGTGTATATCAACCTCAAATTTTTCCCAATCACTCATAATGTACAATGGGGTTATTTTTCTTTTAAGAGTGATGTCACTTTTTTAAATTTTCAATTTACTAAACATTTAAATACCTTATATACTGAAGGCACTGTGCTAGGCAGCACATCACACAAGTGGAAAAATGTATTGTCCTGTGTTTAGGATGTGGCTATGCTATCTGTTTAAATTGTATGTACTCTGAGACAGATGTCCTCTTCTGTTTCATGAAATTATTTAAAAATCTTTTGGCCTCACAAAAGTAAACCCCTTTGTTAATAAAACTAGAGAGAGTTCAAATGACATTTTTTACACCTCAGTATATTCTCTGACTTTTACAAGTTGTGCATTTAATAAAATAATTGCATGAATGGCTACTGTCCCTCAAATGTCAATAAGACTTGCAAGAGCATTAATCCAAATGACAATCATACCCAGAATTATGTGGCATTCATTGTTATCTACCCACAGAGTGTGAGTTAGATTAAATCCTAGACCCCATTTATGCTTTTGTTGGTCAAAAGCAAATTATGTACTATGTTCTACTTCATGATTTAGAAATCAGGAGTTTGGATTATCATATTAATGTAATCATTTATTGAACAAATATTTGCCTTTACAAAATATGTGAAATATGCTTTAATTTTATTTGATAATTTTCATTATCTAATAACTGTTTATGTAGGAGTTATATAACTAAATTGAATTTATTCATTTCATTAATTCCACTAAGTACTTATTGTACACCTATTTATTATATAAATATGTTTTAATTAAACATGCTATATTGAGAAAATTATAGATTCATATGTAGTTATAAGAAATAATACAGTGATACCCTCTTAACTAGTTTTCCCCATCCCTCAATGGGTAACAGTTTTGCAAAGCTATAGTACGATATCATCACCAGGATACTGATCTGGATGTAATGAAGATTCGGAATGCTTCCATCACCGCAGGGTGCCTTGTATTGCCATTATAGCCACACCTACACCCCTTTCCCCCCAGTCACTTCTTAAGCTGTAGCAGCTACTGCTGATGTCCATTTCTATAATTTTGTCATTTTAAGAATGTAATATAAATAGAATCATATACTATGTTACCTTTCTGGATTGCAATATTTCACTCAAAAAAGTTCTCTGGATATTCATACAGGTTCTATCAGTTGTGTGTCAGTTCTCTATTGCTTTTTACTGCTGAATAGTATTCTGTGGTATGGATATACCACAGTTTGTTTAATTATTTGCCCATTAAAAGACATCTGGATGGTTTCTAGGTTTTGGCTATTATAATAAAAGCTGCTAGCTTATTTTGTTTTTGTTTTTATTTTGTTTTGTTTTTGGCTTTTTCCAGCTTCTAAAAGGCACCTGTATTCCTTGACTCTTGGCTTTTTCTTTCATCTTCAAAGCCAGCAGGGTAGCATCTTAAGTCTCCCTCTTATACCCATAAGTCATGTCTCCGTTTTAGAAAGATCTCTGAAGTTACATTGGTATCAATATTTTGGACATTAGGGTGTGAACATCAGTGGCTGACCATCATTCTGTTATTCTGCCTGACAGTCTGCGCTCTGGTGCTCAGCAATTCAGAAAGATATTGTGAGGGATGGCTAAGAATGTCTGAATTCTGTACGGGGAAAAAATCAACAAAGGAAGATACAAGCGAGCCTGAACCCAATTTCTCGTACCACATCTGCATTAGTTTTCTCTTGCTGCATAACAAATTTCTACAAACTTGAAATCTTAAAATATTACTCTGTTATTATCTCATGTTTCTTCAGAGGGCATCCATCATATTTAAAGGTTCCCTCACACACACTCTCACAGGGGTACCAAACCAAGGCCCATGAGTCACATGCAGCCCAGGATGGCTATGAATAAGGCCCAACACAAAATTGTAAATTTACTTAAGACATTATGAGATATTTTTTGTGATTATGTATCACAATGTATGTAATGTGTGGCCCAAGACAACTCTTCTTCTTCCAGTGTGACCCGGAGATGCCAAAAGGTTGGACACCTCTGGAAAGGATCACACAAAGGTGTACCTAACAGGGAGCAGGAATCATGAAGGCTAGCCCAGAATTCTGCCTATCATAGAATACAGTGGTCACTTTCAACAAAGAAATGAGCCCATGAAGAAAGAGTATAAAAGAAAAGAGGCTGTTTTGAGTATGTAACTTTGAGGAGCACCAGCTTCTTATTGGACAGGCAGAAGAAGAGACTGCAGAATACCTAGAGTAATGGGCAAACAAAACAAGAGTTTCAAAGTGGTGGGCTAAGAAGGAAAGCATTTTGTGGGGAAGGACAGGGTCAGCCTTGTTAACATGTACGGCTCGTAAGTATTAGCCTAAAAGCATTCACTGACCTAAGAAACCGTCATCTGTGATCTTGGCAAGGGCATTCCCAGTAAAGTGGTATGAGAGGGGCAGAAGGCAGATTGAAGGCTGTGCGGGAAAGTGAAGACAGAAATGTGGGGTCTGTTCAGATAATTATTTCATAATAATTAGTATTTAAACTTTTATTTATTTTTTAATTTATTTATTTTATTGTTTCTGCTATGTAGTTGTTCCTGATTTTTCTCCACCTCTGCTAAGCCCACCCTCTCCCCTTTCTATTGTTTCCCACATTGTTGTCCGTGTCCATGAGTTGTGTATATACATTCTTAAATTAGTCCCTTCACTGTCTTTCATCCTGTCCCATTATCCTTTCTGGCAGCTCTCAGTCTGTTTCATGTATCTATGTCTCTGTTATTATTTTATTCACTAGTTTATTGTGTTCATTCGATTTCACATGTACATGAGATTATGTGGTGCTTGTCTTTCACTGACTGGTTTAATTCACATAGTGTAATATTCTCTAGCTCTATCCGTGCTATTGCAAAATATGAGTTTATTCTTTTTTACTGCTGTGTAGTATTCCGTTGCATAAAGGTACCACCGTTTTTTTATCCACTCAACTATTGATATGCACTTATCCTAATTTTGGCTATTGTAACTAGCACTGCTGTGAACATGGGGGTATATAAATTCTTCCAAATTGGTGTTGGGGATTCTTAGGGTATATTCCCATCATAGAATCTCTGGGTCAAAAGACAGTTCCATTGTTAATTTTTTGAGGAGATTCTATATGCTTTCACAGTGGCTGTACTGGTCTGCATTCCTACCAACAGTACAAAGAAGTTCCCTTTCTCCACATCCTTGCCAGCACTTGTTGATTTATTGATGATAACTATTCTCACAGGTGTAAGGTGATATCTCATCAAGGTTTTAATTTGCATATCTCTGATGATTAGTGATGTTAAGCATTTTTTATGTGTCTGTTGGCCATCTGTATGCCCTCTTCGGAGAATTGTCTATTCAGTTTTTTTGCCCATTTCTTAATTGAGTTGTTTGCCTTCCTGGTGTTAAGTTATATTATTTCTTTGTATATTTTAGAAAATAAACAACAAAAGAAGCTTATTTTTTTATCCAGTCTAAAAATGTAAGAAGTATATTTCTGTTTTGTAGAAGTTACAGAAAGGTATATTGACAATAATACTTTTCTTGTAATTACTAATCAACAGGTAGCAGTTGTTAAAGGGGAAAAAAAGGTTGCAAAAATCCTAAAGTGCAGTGATCAAACCATTTGCACAAATGTAAAAATACAGTCACATGCATAGACACACTCACACTCACACACACACCATTGTCATTTGCACACTCTGCTTAAAAGCTGTGATTTCAGAAAAAGTTTCAACAGACATCATTGTTACATGGGTGTGCTTGTATCCGTGTGTCAAATAATATGGATTGATATGATGTATACCCTAATGTTGGAATTTAATGTAAGTATAATAATGGTTTATGCACATTAAACCCTCTCTTGTATCTAGCTGCTTAAAGAATTTAAAGATGAAGATTGGAATATGGGCAATATAGTGCACACACTCACAAACAGACGCTACCTTGAAAAGTGCATTGCTTATGCAGAAAGCCATGATCAGGTAAATGGATATTTGTGTAAATCCATCTCTCTCTCTCTCCCCCACCCCGTCTGTGTGCTCTCTTCACATGTGTGTGTTTATATTTATTAACATACTTAAACATAAATTTCTTTAGTTCAATACAGTTAATATAACTCATTATATGTATCTATCTACATCTGTGTCTATATGTGAAAACTACTTACATTTGAAAAACATTTTAAAATTATTTTATAGAACTATAAATTCTAGCTTCAAAATATGCCATTTTTTATCCTGCCAAAGTCTAATTAAAAGATTGTAAATGAAACTTGCAAGTGTTATCTTACATGTGTTTCTTTGTTGTAACAAGAGGAATATTGGTGCTAATCTAGGTTAATTTTAATTTCCTTTTTTGGTTTCCTTCCAGAGGTTTTCTTTTATGCCTTTGGACAGGCTTTTATCATTTTTTTCTTCCATCACTAAAATCTCTTGTTTTTTGATCACTATCCCCTGAGCTACAGTCTAGCTTCTCAGAGGCAGCCTGAGGTATTTTCCAAAAAGCAGAGCTTATTTTGTCAACCCAGATCTTCTGAGTGAAGCTTGCCGTTCAAGGCCACGTGTAACCTGACATGAGCCAGAGTTTCACTTTCATTCTCTACTCAGCTCAGCAAGCAGTCTGTTCTTCAGTACTTAAAATTCTCACTCACTCCTGAATAGGTTTCCTCATTCCAGTTATGTCTTTTGCCCACACGGCTAGTAATGCCTGCTTCACCTGGGAAGCTCCTGTGAAGGACCCAACGCTCTGCAACACGTGACCGCTGAAGCCTTCATCTAGTTGTCTAAACATAGATACATTAAAAAAATATATATGGACCTCAAAAATTAGTTTACAAAACATCTAAGCTTATAAAGTTAGGAGCAATCTATAATTGGATTATGGAACTAACAGATGGAATAGGTAATTAAACTAAGTATAAATTGTATTAGACATGAATGTATTTTTAAGGGAAAGAAAAAGAATAGTTGCTCCATCATGTATGTTCTCATCATGTTTAGGCAGGAAATTTGCTTTTATACCTTTGTATTTCTTGCCTTGATACTGTGACTGCTCCAAGTAGTCACTCAATAAATATAAATAAATGGGGGGGGCATTTAGTTTTTTAAAGCTATCTTTATAAACATAAAGAACATAAAAGTGTACTTTTTATACATTAAAATGAGACAGTGAAGAGTTTTGAATTATTTGCTGTATATGTACTAAAACAATTAAAGCTTAAAAATCAATTTCTCTGTTATTTCAGCAGAAATTGACAGGTGGTCCTTCAGTTGTCTTCTCTAATTATTAAGAAAGTATAAGTAGATCGAGGTCAGCTCCAAAGACCCAGAGGCCAAATTCTGCTTGCTTCCTATTTTTGTGAAGTTATTTTGAACATAGCCATGCTCATTTGTTTTCGTTATGTGTATGGCTGCTTTTAAGTAGTTGAGACAGAGTGAGTGTCCCATACACCTAAAATATTTATGATTTGGCTTTTACAGAAAGCTTGCTGACTCATGAACTAGATGTATGCTAAATTTTGCACCTTTCAAATCAGAGCACTGCTATCTTTTCAATTTAAATTGGCTGTAGAGCAGAACAAATAAGCATAAAAAAAAACAGAACCAAACTATTGCAGAATAATGAATGAGTAATAGTAACTTAAAGGTGTGTGGAACGACCAAACAAATACATAACAATATGAAAACTACAATACATGCCCAAATTATCTCTCTCTATTGGTAATTCTAGCAGTCGTAGCACATTTTGAGCTTCTAATAAGTACTTATTATTTATGAATGAATGAAAAGTGAATGAATAGAATTAACAAACTGAAGATGAAACTGATAGATTTCTCTCATAATTTTCCTCCAAAATGTATTGAAACTATGGATTTACCAAGAATTATTTTATGCTCTAAAGACTCAAGTAATTCTTCCTTGTATTACAAATTGTCAAGCATGTATAAAAGGATGCATGTTGTCTAGTTCTTTTTAAAAGCAAATGTACAAATAAATCTACTAAAAATTATCAGTATACAAGGTGGGGTGAGTCAAAAGTAGGTTTATGGTTGTGAGTATGTGAAAAAGAATTTGTTCTTGTATTTTTATTTATTGTTGTATTATTTTCCATATGAACAACTGTAGACCGACTATTTCTCCACCCTGTATATTACACAATGAATAATATAGAAATATATACATAATAGCCCTGGCTGGTATGGTTTAGTGGACTGAGTACTGGCCTGCGAACCAAAGGATCACCAGTTTGATTCCCAGTCAGGGCACATGCCTGGGTTTCAGGCCAGGTCCCCAGGATAGAATGGGCAAGAAGCAACCGCACATAGCTATTTCTGTTCCTTTCTTTCTCCCTCTCTTCCCCTCTCTCTAAAAATAAATAAATAAAATCTTAAAAAAAAAGAAATACGTACATAATAGTAAAAATCTAACAATTTATCAGAATGGTTTTATCAGAATAGAATCAAAGATTAATGAAGTAAACAGTTACAAATAAAAATATAATTAATTAAAAATAAATTGGGAAGGACCAATTGTTTAAGAAATAATGCTGCCCAACCAAAATTTAACAAATACATTTATATCTTATATACATTCTTTTGAAACATTTTTTTAGCAGTAGATCCTATTTTTAAACTATACTTATATAGAACTCTATGTTATATGTCAGATTGAAGATGCATTTGTTGGTATATATATTAGTCTTGTAGGGATGCCATAACAAAATACCACAGGGTGGCTTAAATAATAAATTTGCTTCTCATAGATCTGAAGTCAAGAATTACAGGATCAAGGTGTCACAGGTTCAGTTCCTCCTGGGGCCTCTCTCCTAGGTTTTCAGATGTCATGTTCGCTCTGTGTCCTTACCTGGACTTTTTCTGTGCACATTCATCCCTGGTGTTTTTTCCTCTTCTTGTAGGGACACCACTCACTGGATTAGGACTCCACCCTTATGACCTCATGTAAACTTATTACCTCTTTACCCTATCTCCTAATGTAGTCATATTGGAGGTTGGAACTTCACTATGAATTTGGGGGGGATGAGGTAGGGCACAACTCACTCCATAACAGCAAACATTTTTGTATGTTTAGATTTAAAATATTTACCTCAAAGTTAGAGAACAAGGAGGTTGCTATTATAAAGCAAAAAAATTTGAACTCAAGCAATACAGATGAGAATACCATTTAACCAAAGTTTGAATTTGATTAAATGGTAAAGTTATTGGTGAAAATGAAAAATGTGTTTTTTATAGATAAAAACATATGGATTTTTTGGCTAACACAGTAAGTCCATATGTTTTTTCCCCTTAAAATAAGACACATTTTTCATTTTCACCAATAACTATTGATTTGGATATTTTGAGTATGTCAGCTATTTCCCACTATTGGCTTCTGATGGATAGTGGCCAGAGGTGCTGCTAAACATCTACCAATGCATAAGACAGCCCACAGCAAAATAATTATTTGGCCAAAATGTCAATAGTATGGAGAAACTTTGAAAACCACTTTTTACATGTTCAATGAGTCACAACACCTTCTCCATACACCACACAAATTTTTTTCTCTTGCATTTCACTTGTGTTTTTACCTTTCTTGAAATAATAAAGTATAATATGCCAAAAATGTTGTGTATCTTCTTCCATATTCAGTATTAAAGCAACTGCACAAAAACTGACCAATTTTGAAAAGTTTTTTTCTACATGCATGCTGATATGATAGCTGTTGCAATACAATCTAACAAAATTGTTTCAAATGAAGTTAAACACAACTAACCACTATGAGAGCCATCTTACAGGGGGAAAAAACGAATGAACTTTTTGGCCAACCCAGTACATACATATCATATATACACATATAAAAGATTCTTTAACTTCCAGCCAAGATGGAGGCATAGGTGGAAACACTGTGCCTCCTCTCACGACCAAAATTAAGGACAACAAAGATTTAGAAACAAAAACACAACCAAAACAGAAAATCGAAGTGTACAGAAGTCCGACAACCATTCAACTAGACCAGTAAGAGGGGCGGAGTTGGCGGCAGGAAAAGGCTATGTCTGTCAGACCCAGGAGCGCAGGCGGAGCAGGGCTGACTGTGGTCACACAATCACATGCAGATAAACTAGGCAAAAACAGGCAGCCAGACAGACTGTGCAACCCAGGGCTCCAGCACTGGGAAATAAAGCCTAAAAGTACCGATTGGAAAGGTGCCAGGAGAAACTCCCAGCCTCACAGGAGAATTTGTTGGAGAGACCCACAGGGTCCTGGAGTGTACACAAGCCCACCCACCCAGGAACCAGCATCAGAAGGGCCCTATTTGCTTGTGGGAAATGGCAGAGGGGACTGAAATCCGAGAGAGAGTGCAACAAGCGTCATTCTTCCCTCTCTGACCCCTCCCCCACAGACAGCATCAAAACCCAGCAACGTGGGTTACCCCACCCTGGTGAACACCGAAAGCTCTGCCCCTCATATGTAACAGGCATGATCTGACCCCAAAATTATGGCTCAAACAGAAGAACAAATCAAGGCCCCAGAGCCAATGCTTTTAAGCGGCCAAGAGATAGCCAACATATCAGATGCACAGTTCAAAACACTGGTGATCAGGATGCTCACAGAACTTCTCAGATAAGGTCAAGTTCAAGGAGTTCATCATCACCAAGCCCTTATTATATGAAATGTTAAAGGGACTTATCTAAGAAAAAGAAGATAAAAAATATGAACAGTGAAAAGACAGCAAACTCACAGTTATTAACAACCACACCTAAAACAAAAGCAAACTAAGTGGACAGCTAAAACAGGAGCAGAGCCATAGAAATGGAGATCACACAGAGGGTTAACAACAGGGGAGTGGGAAGAGGAGATTGGGGGAGAAGCTACAGAGAATAAGTAGTATAGATGGTGGGGAGAAAATAGATGGGGAAGGGCAAGAGTAATGTGAGAAGTGTAGAAGCTAAAGAATTTATGACACATGGACATGAACGAAAGTGGGGGGATGTGGGTGGGAGGGGCTGTGCAGGGTGGAGGGGAATGAAGGAAAGGGGACAACTGTAATGGCATAATCAATAAAATACATTGTAAAAGAGATTACTTGGAAACTTGCATTTTTTCAAAACAAATAAATCCGTGGTTGAGAACTATTTCAAAATCTATTTAGTATTCTCCATATTATAATAAATATTTAGTCCAATTTCAAAAAATTTGAAGCATCTGCTCAGTTATAATAGGTAGCTTATTCTGTTTTTCACCAAGCTCTTTTAAAAATAAAAATCAGTCCTGAAACACATGTTGATCTCTAAAGGGTTTTGACAGCTTCAGTACAGAAAATAATTATTAGAATATACATTAAATTAATACTAATTCATGCACCTATCCTACATTGTTTTCCATCCTCTGTTACTCTACTGTGAATCATAGCTGCTCCCTTCCTCTTCTTTGCATTCATCTCCGTGGTTTTCACTTCTGTAGGCACTCGTTGGGGATAAGACACTGGCATTTTGGTTGATGGATGCTGAAATGTATACCAACATGAGTGTTCTGACCCCTCTTACTCCAGTTATTGATCGTGGGATACAGCTTCATAAAATGATTCGACTTATCACTCATGCACTCGGCGGAGAAGGCTATCTCAATTTCATGGGTAAGTATTAATTGAATACATAACCCAATCTATGTTTAAAATCTTAACTAATACTATGTATGCATAAATTACTTAGAATATTTTGATTTGGCTGTTTAGATTTAAAATATAAAATTATAACTTTATGCCTTTAATATGCTGTCATGTGTAAACTGCAAAAATTAAATTAACTCTAGGACTTATACATAATGCAAAAGTAGTCTAATAGCTGGTATTTTACTTAATATTGACAAGTGGAGTGAACTATTTTTAAAACTTAGAATTATTCTGAATTTAATTATTCTAGGTTTATTGTAGTGTTTGCACATTAAACATAAGAAAGATATAATTGACATGTCATGTCCTATTATACTAATATTATTAGTTTTCTTTGAGGAAATTGAATGCCAGCATATTTTATCGTAAATGTGAAAGACTGTCCTAGGATATTATGATGGGTAAAAAAAAAATTTTAACAAAAAAAATATGAGTATTCAAAAGTCACTATTGTCTGCAGGTTCCTGATTGAGAAAATATAGAAATCAACTGACACAGTTTTCTTTTCTATTTGATTAACAACGTCCATTTAAACATTTGAGCATTAGGAGATTTTGCAAGCATTTAGGGTAGAGAGAGTCAGAAAGATTGATAAATGCTTATGGGAGGCAGGCTGACTTTTTTATAGTAAAAGCCTTAGTTCTTCAAATTAAGTCATTTTCTTTTGGATGTTTTTATAAGGAATCTCAGATTGGACTTGTAAAAAGTTCTATTTTTAATTTCTTGAGGAAATTCCATATTGATTTCCACAGTGGTTGCACCAGTCTGCATTCCCACTAGCAGTGCACTAGGGTTCCCTTTTCTCCACAACCCCACCAGCACTTGTTGTTTGTTCATTTGTTTTTGATGACCATTCTCACCAGTGTGAAGAGGTATCTCATTGTGGTTTTAATTTGTATCTCTCTGATGGCTAGGAGACAACCGTATTTGAATATAAAAAATAAATTAAATAAATAAATAAATAGAAAACTTCTGTTTTTTTGTTAGCTTGAGGTTAGAAAGCTAAGCCCAATAAACCATACAGTAAAATTCTTTTTAAAAATATTTTATTTATTTATCTTTAGAGGGGAAGGGAAGGAGAGAAGAAGAGAAACATCAATGTATTGTTGCTTCTCCAGCATCCCCTGCTGGGAACTGGCCCCTGCTGGGAACTGGCCTGCAACCCAGGCATGTGCCCTGACTGGGAATTGAACCGTGATCGCCTAGTTCACAGGCCCGTACTCAATCCACTGAGCTACGCCAGCCAGGGCTACCATACAGTAAAATTAAGCTGCTTAACTATACCTTTAGGTGCTTTCCTCTTCTCTCAGGATCATCAAAGTTTGTTAATATTACTAACATTCTAGGAAGTGCCCTTCCTGACCTGTGAGACTGCACATGCTAGCCAAGCCCCAGACCAAAGTCCATGAGGGACTTAGCGAGTATTGGATCCAGAAGTAAAATCAGCCTCAGTTCCTTAAAAATCTAGTTTTCCCTGACTCAAGGAACATCACTCACAAATGCAGCTATTCCAGTAAGGTCTTAGTTGCACAATCATTTTATTCAATTTTGTTCTGATAAAAAAGGTGGAGTTATGAACCTGCATAAATAACTGTGTCTCCATGTAAAGTAAGGAGACCTGAGGGTTAGTGAGAAATTTTTAAACATTTTATTTTATTTACAAAAGCGGAGTTTTTAAAATTGGTCCAGTCTAAAGATAATGTAAGAAAATAATGAAAAAGACTTCCTTATATGCTTGGAAACTACAACACTTTTCGAAACAGAACCCAACTAAAAAAATTAAGACTTCCAAGTTTATGCAGTCAGTCCTATATAATTAATTCTTGAGGTTCACTGTCCCTGAAAATTCCAGAAATCCTGACTCAGTCTATTGCTTTAGTCTGAGAGTTGTAAAAACGTATTAAATACATGACTACCTTGATATAATTAAAACTCAGAAGCCTGTACCTAAGAGTAGAGAGTGTCAGTAGTTTGAAGTAGTTAATGAGGTTCTTGTCCTGTGACTGTTCTCCTTTGCTGAGGACAGTTCTAGCCTGTAGCCTATACCAGAGCCTCCAGGCAGGCATCAGAGTAAAACAAAACTTTTTGCAGGGGACAGACTTAATTAATATTGATGACTCACAGGTAAGGAAGGGCTGATAAAAGCTCACAAGGAGAACTATTTCCTGAGCATTAGTCAGTATTTTCTGAGGGTGTAAATCGATCATGAGCAGCTAGGACACCGACAGAGCCCCAGAACGTCGTAAACTGTGTGGAATGCTTGTATTAATATCACATTAACTGTACACGTTCAACTGCGCATGTTCAACCTGTAATGAGGCCAAACACCTGTTCTCTTTTGGAAACTCTTCTCATGGAACATGTGATAGTGACACAAGCAATAAACACATTTCTAGCATATCTTTCTATAATGTCTGTAAATTGACCGTGCTCGTGGTATCAAATCTAATTTTGAGGTTATTCTTAGATACAGAACTCAGAGATCCTTTGAAGTTTTATTCCTCCTTTTGTCCTTGAAATAAATGGCTTCTCATATTTAACTTCAATATAGCACCTTTTAAAAAATTCCTTCTATCTCAGTATCTTAACATAAATCTTACAGTCCTCTAAGTTTAAAATCTGTAATTTCCAGATGGCTCTAATTTCTGATTATTTTATAAAATTTGATATTTCCACATAAGCTAACATGACTTTAAATATCTATAGATATATTTTCCATTTTTCTGACCATGTCACCTGTACTGTTCACTGGCTTTAGTGGTGACAGTGTCCTCCCGCTGACCTGGAAGCCTCACATGAAATGTCCCCTGTGAGTTTCCGCACTGATCGCTTGGCTGGACCCAAACAAGTCTTCTGTCAGTTGTTGAGCGTACCAGCCTTCTCCTGCTCTGAACTCTGTGCTTGCTGCTCTTCTCACTCTGGGAATCCTTCCGTTTAAATACCCCCTCCCTTTCCTGACCAAACCCTTTACCTGTATGTCTCAGACCCTTCCACAGGTCTTTCTTAAAGCCTCAAACTATGATAGTCTTCCTATTTTATCTTTTTATAGTGCTGCATACTTACCTTTCATGGCACTTAAGAAAATTACATTTCAAAAACTATTAAATGTATGATTCCCTTGATAAAATTAAAACTCAATGAAAATAGAGGTCATCTGTATCTTAGTCAGCTTTATATCTTCAGGAACTAGCACCAACTAGCACTGGTGCAACTTAGTTGCACAACATATCAAATATATATAGAACATTACCTGTATGTAATATTTTTAGCAGTTGTTCATTAGCTGCAATCACCAGTTGTAGTTTTAAGCAAAATAATTTTTTTCAAGTGGCATATGAAACATTAATATTAAAAAAAATCAAATTAAGAAATTCTTCAATACTGAGGAGCAATCTGGTTGTTTGCTCATGTTTTAGGCATTTTTAAATTTGTTAGCTATCTGNAATCCAGGATATCACAAGGTTTTCACATTCCTCTAAAAGAATATGTCAAATATATATAGAACATTACCTGTATGTAATATTTTTAGCAGTTGTTCATTAGCTGCAATCACCAGTTGTAGTTTTAAGCAAAATAATTTTTTTCAAGTGGCATATGAAACATTAATATTAAAAAAAATCAAATTAAGAAATTCTTCAATACTGAGGAGCAATCTGGTTGTTTGCTCATGTTTTAGGCATTTTTAAATTTGTTAGCTATCTGGAATTTTAATTTTATTTCCTTCTAATACAGGAAGAGTGAGTTAAAAGAAGTGAAATAATGACACATTCTTGTAGTTTTTAATTAAACCATGTTTACATAAATTTGCCAGGCATGTAAATGTGTATTTTATTATTAAAAATTGTTAAGATAAATAATGAATTTTCTCAGAATGATATCAGTTTGACTCATTTGGGTTTTGCTATTGTTGTTCTTTTTATTCTTATTATTCAGTTAGAGTTGTCCCCATTTTCCTCTCATTTTTCTCTTGTATACTGCTAATTTTGAGGGTTTTTTAAAAAAAAATGCTCTACTCTGGTTCATGCAGAGGAACATTTGCTATGAACTTTTTGATTTGCTAAGTTATGTTAATTGGTAATGAATAAATACATTTATATTTCCTATTCTGTCATATAGTCATATAAAAGATTCAAATATAGAAGAGGGAAGCAGAAATAGCTAAATTATTTTTTATATATTCATATTAGTGATTATAAGAGTTTATACTTTCTAAAACATTTTCATAAGCCTCATCTTACTTAATCTTCATAAAGTTTTTCTTTTGGTATACTATGCCTTAGTTCTAAAAAACCTGGGATGAAAGAAGAGTACAAATATGTGCCAGGTAGATAATACAAGTCTCATTTTGCTAAAACTGCAACTAGGGGAGGTGAAGGGACATGCTAACTCTGTACAACTGGAAAATAGAACAGCAGCTGGGTGATTGTCTTTTTATTTCCAGTTTGAGAAAATCAAGCGAACATTATTCTTAGATCGATATATAGATTAGCCATGAATACTAATGAATATTAATAATTTAAATAACTAATGAATATCTTT
Source organism: Sturnira hondurensis (assembly GCF_014824575.4). Taxonomy (NCBI): domain Eukaryota; kingdom Metazoa; phylum Chordata; class Mammalia; order Chiroptera; family Phyllostomidae; genus Sturnira; species Sturnira hondurensis. Next base: position 19,098,086 of record NW_028083059.1, read on the forward strand.
CAGGGAAATGATAGAGCATGGGGTTAAGAAAACTGAGTGCAAACCCAAGCTTTCTAGTTGCATGACCTGGGAAGGGTGCCTCATCCTGGTGCCTTCGTAGGCTCATTGGGAGACAGAGTAGTGCCTGGCTCAGAGGGCTCTTTTCAAGGTGGTTTGATACAGTACCAATGCTAGGCTCAGAATAGTGCCAGGCACAAAGATCATAATTAACTTTTAGCTACATATAAGCGTAATTTTTAATTAAATTTACAATTGCTATTTTAATATCCGTATTTCCATTAACTGTATGACTCCTGAGTCCTCATGTTCCAATTCCACCTAAGAGTGTTTTTTACAATCTTGTCTGATGGAACATAGCTTAACAAAAAAAGTTTCTTAAAATGTTTGATTTATTTCCTCTTTAAAATATCAGAAAGGTAACAATATTTGTTAAAAATCAAGCAACATTTTTCCAGTTGATATTATTTGGTAAATTAAGTCATTTCTGTATTCAGTCTCACTAATAGTAACTATTAGAATTTTTGTATTTAATTCATAGTGACATTTATGGAATATTTCTGTGAAAACACCTTACTTAGCTTTCATGTATGAGGGATCTGAGAGTTGCCTCAATTAGTTTTTATTTTATTCATTAGCATTTATTATGTATCATAGTATATGGTGTCTGTGTGTGAATCTCTGTAAGTATTGGATAAAACTTTGTATGTTTTTCTGGCATACCTGAGCACAGAATTGAGAGAACCAGAGAGAGGGTGTGAGAGAATGAGAATATAGATTGACTTAAGGCAAGTTCAATTTTAAAAGTTAGTAAGATATGTATCAATTTAAATTATAAATTTAATATATTCATAACACATTCTAGAATGTGTTTTAACACAGTTTGTAAAATTCCTTCATGCTTCAGACATTTATATGTATCTGCTGTGTACAGAGTATTGCTAAGTGGTGGATAATCTGAAGTGAAAATAGTTCTGCCCTCAAGCTCTAGAAATTCAAAAGGAAATACAGACAAGTGAGCCGACAGGTACCTTTATACTAGTACATGCACTAGATAACAGAGATAGAGGTCAGCAGAGAACGCCATATCAGTATGTAGAAGCTAGGTTAGGAGCTTGCTGGTGAAATGTATAAGCTAGAATAGACTAAACACTTGGAATAGAAAGGTATCATGAAGCCACACAATGAAGTCAGTACAATTTTAAGGAGGAGCAGGACTGAAGAGAGAGAGAGTAAAGTCAGTTGGGAATATTCAAATAAAGGAAAAGAAAAAACTGTTACCTAAGAAAATTCTTCTAGAGATCATTCATGGATTGGCAAGTTTAATGAAAAATGTGGTTTTTCTGCCATTTAAAAATACTGTGAACTTAGGGAGGAAGACCTGATACTGATGGTTAAATGACTTGTGTTTTGTTTCATTTTTCTATTAAGATACTATAACTGAAAAGATTCTGGCTAGAAAAGTAAGGTGTGCAATGGTTGATAATCTATATGGGTGTGCCTTTGATACTTCTTATAATCATTGGTTGTTTAAGAATGTTTAATTGATTGTTAACAATAAATATAAAATAAAAAACATCTGCTATATATATAGGGTGACATCAGGGAATATATGTTAATTGGTAAAACACTTCAAAGAGAAGAAAGTGAGGATAGGGGTATATTTTGCCCAGTTACCTGGTGGTTCACCTGGTATCATGGAGGTGTAACGCTTTCGTAACCCGGTCTGCTGAGACAGAAGGAGTGGTCACATGGCCTCATAACGTGATTCCCCAGGAATTGCCGTAAAAAGGTGTGGTCCGCAGGCAAATGGGTGGCTGTGCCCAGCGACCATAGTTACTAGGAAGAAACACTGATATTAATATGGCAGTATGAATTTCCATAATGCCAAAAATAATGGCATTGATAGTACTTTTTGTTAAAGATTACTTAGAATTATTGAAAAAGAGAAGAAATTAAATATTTAATTCACTTAAAATATAAACATTCATATAAACTAAATGCTTAATGCTTAAATCTAAGCATTAAGCACATCTTTTCAATATAAAATATTGGCAAAGTGTAATACTTGATAAGATGATAAATGACTATATTACTGTTTTAAAAATAAAATAAAGTAAAATAAAATATTGGCAAAGTAGAATGTAATTTTAAGAATCAACTATACAAACAAAATGATGAAAATTTAATCATAAACTTGAAAAGGAAATAATAGTTTTTTATGTGAGTTTCAAAGATAAAGTACATTAAAACGTCATTCATTTGCAAGCCTCCTTTTGTGAAAAATGTTCTGGCTTTTCAGAAAGCTCCTTGTAAGACTATCCTAGGCTAGACAATGGTGAGGAGAATGTTACACTGGACAGCCGACCCTAAATACTTAAAAGCATTAAAAGAGTCTTGTTAAACCACATTTTTTTTTTTTTTTGGTAAAGACTGTAAGTCTTCTTATTGAGAGCTTGCTGCCAGCTTTGTTTCAAAGGAGGTTTTTTTTGTTTTGTTTTGTTTTCCCCCACTGATTTGACTTCATCTTCTTTAGTTTCATCATATATAGAGAGAGACTCAAATGCAGGGTGCCCTGAATCACTTTAAACACTGTCATATTCATATTCCACTAGTTCAGAAAGCCTCTGAACTAGAGTAAGAATTATTCTTGCTATAGAAGCTCTGCTTTCTTGGTTGTCATTTTTCTTCTTCCTCTTGGGTTTTATAGTGTTACAGAACATTCTCTAAATGAGTATACCTGTGCTCGATTTGAAATTTTAATGCTGCATATAACTCCCTGGGTATTTCTCAAAACATAAATGATTTAAATTTCTCATTTAAAATATACTGAACTAGCAGCATTGAATCAACAAAACTAGCAATGTTTTGGTACTATAATACAGCACAGTGGTCAAAGAAATGGAAAACTCATGTTGTAATCATAAAACACATATATATCCCTCATGACATCAGATGTTAATGCATAAACTGAAATGGCAGAAATAATCTGGAATCAGTATGACTCATTGATTTGTTTGCTCATTAATTCATTTAGTTATTTAAGTTAAACTAATTTTTCCATGTCAGTTTTTGGGTACAGGTACCAGTTGCTTATAAGTGGAGCTGTGTGAAGACATAGAACTTTATGCTTAGTAGGTTTTATGGTTTCAGTGAGGGCATCATTTGGGAGGACAGGAATAAGAGGCATTTGAGACAAAAAGCAGAAGCATGAAATAGGCATCTCCAGGTGTGAAAGCACTAGAGAACCAAAGTATGGTAACTTGATAATACTGACGGCTCGTTGAGGTTTGTAATCAGCACTATAAACTGAATCAGCCTTTTGGTTGTGTGACTTCTTTTTTAGAAGGCTATGGTTGATCAAAGATCAGAATTTTTCCAGGAATCTGTCAAAAAAAGAGGAAAAGATTTTTGAAAGAATGAGGAAATAATTGAGAGAGAACCAATAAATCACTGGTTCTCAGAATTACACATTGGAATGGCCTGAGGAGTTACAAAATGTACTAGAAATTGTGATCGAGTTGGTCTTGGTCATAGTGTGGGTTTGGGGATTAAAAAATTACATATTTCCAGGTGATTGTGAAGGGTAGGAAGTAAAGAGAGAATTCCAAGAGGATGTAAAAGGTACAGAAAACTTATCTGGTTATAGGACAGAAATTGAAGAGGGCGCACAGTAGAAGGTCGTAGGAGAAAGAGAAGGGCAGCTGGGAAAGAAAAGCAGGCAGTATGTGTTAAGTCCAGCTGTTAGGGAGTGACCAGGAGGCTGGCACCGCAAACAAGGCAAATAGGGATGGGGCTTCTCCTGGAGTTTCTTGCTTGGTATTGAGAAGCATTTTTCAGATATATTTTGATCAATAAATAAAATTTAAGTCAGATACCTTATCTGCTTTTCTTATATTGTTTGCTCTATTTATAAGCAAAGTAAAAGGACAATAGAGAGCACACTGATTTTTGTTTACAGTGTGGTTCACCAATATGTGAACATAGGTTGCACTACTTTCTTGTTCAGGAGCCTCATTACCATGATGCCATTCTAGTTTCTGTGATGAGTGATACCTGTGGAGATAGAAGCATAATTACAAACTGACAATTTTCTCTCTCAGCAGTATTACGAAATTTCCATTCTAAATGTGAAGGATTTTCTCAATATGATTATTATATTTTGACATTTGAAATCCTGTGGAATATTCCTTGGTGAATATGTTACATTCTCCCTAAAGTCACAAGGAAAGTTGGGTTAATTTTGTCCTAAGTGTCAGTCTGCCCTTAGTGATAGCTACATTATACCTCAGCGTAAATGAGTGATCTTACTTCGGTCTTCTACCTGTGATTGTTTAGTGTCAAACCTGTAAATTTTTCTTTTTTTCTGATAGACAGGAATAAAATAAAAATTTAAGTGTCTTCCTGGCAAGTGCTAGAATTCAAGAAGTTATAGGAAGACAAAACACATCCTCTGGAACAGTAGGAGTGCTGTTTTGGCATTTTCATTTAGCTCATTGAGGCAAGTTTACCGAATGTATCATGCCTAGTAGAAGTCTATAAAACTGAGCTGTGAAAAACTGCAGGATTCTCAATTGGAGCAGTTGTGAATGGCTTGAAGCCCTGTTAAAATTCTCAGAGACACAAATAGCATCTATTTTAAATGGCATAGACTTAAAAGTAATAGCCCAGATTTGATTTACAGCCCTGCTGATTACCATTTTTAACTGGCATTTAATGAGAACATTGTCCTAAGAGTTGAGGAAGTGCTGATGTAATTACCAGGAGAGCTTTGAAATACTAAAGACCGAGCGCTGCACCAACCGTTCCGGCTAGAGCCATTGAGTGTGAGGCTCCAGCAGTGGTTTTAGAAAGTCTCACCGCGTGATTTTAATTTGTGGGGTTACACTGTAGAGATCCACTGATGGAGAGAATGCAAAATGAAGGTTTGGGCCACAGACAGATCCAACAGTGATGGAGTCACTGGAACCTGGTTGATGGGATCTCTTATCCCTCTCCTCTCGTGATTTAAATACTCTTGTCAGAACTGGAAATATTCTTTCAGCCAGGGTAATTTTTACAAAAGAACCTGCAAAACCTTGCTGATGTTTATAATCTGGGTTAAGAGTCACATTAGAGAAACTTAAGCTTAACCAATTAGAGAGTGTTTCTGATGTAACTTATTCACATTTGTCTCTCACATTGACCAACCTGAATATATCACACTCTTTACAAATAGAAAAGGCTCTCCTAATAATCTGGATGTTGAGAGAAAAAGCAACCAACTGAAACTATCTGTTTTTAATTCTTTAAGTTTTGGTCTCAGGGTAAGATATTCGTATAGCCCCTGCTTTTGATCTTTTGGGGTATGTGTGTTTGTCAGTGTGTGCAGAGTTAATGACTCCTTAACTGCTCCTTAGCTGGGCTGACCTCCTAGTGAATTTCCCGAAAAAAAAAAGATTTAAAGCGATAGAATGAGACCCAGTGCAGTTCCCCAGTCTGCATTCAGCTGTGGCAGGTCTACTGCCCTCTGGTGTCTTTGCCTCTAGTCCCTCTACACCAGAAATAGGAACTTGTCTCTCTTTGATTTATTTCTATAAAACCCTGTCAGAAAGTGGACATATTAATCATCACTATTGGTTTAATTGTTTTGTTTTGTTTTGTTTTTATTAGACTTGCCAGAAAAATAAAATTGTTTTTCTGTGCAGGGTGTGCTAATCAGTTCAGAGTTATCCCTCTTGTGTTTTGTATGGATTTTAAACCAAATCCTACCAACCAGGGCACTGACCTTTCTCCTGGCAAAGGTGTATCACCATAAAGAAAGAAAATTTCCATGCACAGGAAGGCACTTAATTTTCTTTTTATTCCTATCTCTCATCTTCATCTCCTGTGGAGGCTGCACAGCAAATTTCTTAATCTAACAAACCCATGAAGTAGGTCTGAGTCTTAGAATAAATCCCAGTGAGAAGAACACAGTTGTTTCTATTTAATGTTGAATTTTTTGATCTGAGGTTTTACACACACAGTATATATATAGTGTGTACATATACAGCTTGTGTGTACATATCTATATATACTATATGCATATATAATATAGATTTCATAAATTATGATTTATGGACTCACTCTCCACATAGCCCTGGATTAGGAGAAGATTTATAGTATACAAACCTCTCCAGCTCTAGTGTTGAGCTGTGGATGGTTGAGTTTGTAGAATGGATGTAATACATACCTTAACATTGCTTAGAAATATAGAAATTTCATCCAAACCTATTTATTACTTTATTGCCTAGCATTTTGGAAAAACTCCAAAGCCTCATTTCCTAACTATGAGCTTCAGTCTCCCAAATATGATTCTTCTAAATTCAGGGTGTCAGCTAGGTCCAGGGTCCTCTATCAAAATGATCATCTTTTTCTTTTTCTTAAGCCTTTTTTAAAAAAATGATTCTTTTTAGAGAGAGAGAGAAAAAACATTGATATGTTGTTCCATTTTATTTATGCATTAATTGGTTGACTCTTGTATGTATGATTCTTGATGGGGGACCAAACACTCAATCTTGGCATATCAGGTTAGATGCTCTAACTAACTGAGCTACCCCTTTAGGGCCAAATTGCTCATCTTCTTAAGGAGAAAAAAATGATACTATCCTAGGAGATGTGACTAAAGATTAATTGATATACAATGAGCATTATCCCTAGCTCTGAATTTCTAATTTAATGTTACATCTTTAATTAAGCCTCTCTGATCTAATCCTAGATACCCACCTGAGTCAAACCCTTACCTAAATGAGATGCCAGTAAATGAATAGCTTTTATAGAATCCCCTCCCCTCACCTGTCTCATAGCATGAGTTTTCTTCATACTTCACAGTATTTCTGCTGTGGTGTTAGGCTCTTGATCATTTCTCATGTCACTCCTTTTTTCTTCTGCAGTTTTGCTACACAGTAAGTCTTATTACTTGACTTACACCCTCTTAGAACTTATCATAGTTTTCCAGAGGTTCTGAAAATGTACAGATCTTTCTTTAAATCAGGACAATCTTGTTTTGCTAAAGGGATGTATGGCAGTATTCTTTACTCTTTTTTCTTGTGTGTATATAAATATTATTTGAAAGTTTGCTGTGTTTATATTCTTGTTAGCATTTATAATACATTTTCATCTTACTAAAAATTGATTAGGAAGTTGATCTCGAAGGCTGCATGGCTGTTTCTTTCACTGTTATGCAAACATGCTGTAAAGATCCTTATAACCATAGATGTCAATGTGATTGCTTATGTTTCGCCATAGCTGGTCAGCTATGTGGTTCTCATCTCTTGGAATGCGGTATTGAGTGCTCTAAACTCAAAGATGCTATAAATGTATAAGATTGATTTGTCTTCTCTAATATTTAGATCATTACCTGAGTCATTACCTCTTCACACCAAACTTGCATACCTGCCCCCCAAACAGTCAGGAAAGTGTACTATATTATATACTAATATCAGTTAATAGTAGAAAGATATTTTCTAAATTCCTTAGAAAAATATAGTAATCTTTTCACTAGAAAACCATAGTTTTTGCTTTGGGATTACATTTTCCGTGAGGGGAATACAGATTATTAGGGTGACCTCTTAATTTGACACTTTGATCATAGTATTCTGACAATAGCTATAATATCTTTAACATTTACCCTGAGCAAGGCAATACAGTAAATGCTGTACATAAATATCTCATTTAAACCTGAGTTGCAACCCTGAGAGATAAGAATTATTACCTTCACTTTACACATGAAAAAAATGGAAGTTTATGTGACTTGTTTATATTGATACAGGAGCCAGAATTTGAACCCAGCATTACCTATTTCCAAAACACACTCATATGAATCAATATTATTATTTTACCTGAAATGAGGAAAACAGCAAATTAGATTTCATATTTTGTGTGGTAATCTATGAAACAAATTAAAGGAGGAAGTAACTTATTTCAAAATTTTGAGTTTGTCTTACAAGTTGCTTGTCTGTCCTCTTTGCTTACTTCACTCTGTGGTTAGGCACCAGCAGTTTGTAGGTGGGCTGGGTAACAAAGGAGAAGATCTAGCCATTAGCTCTAGGAGCGCACTGTCCAGGGAAGAGAGAAGACAATGCCAGATAGATCTAAGTGTGTTCAATGATAAATGTCACCTTGAGATCCGCATAGAGCACTGGGAGTATGTGAAGGAAGATCATTGGACTGATACTCAGTGGAGGAAATGGTGGGCCGTCATGAAAGGCTTAATGCGGAAGGCGTGGTAAAGTTTAAAGTATCCCTTTCCTGTGTATCCTGATCCTCCATGAGCATCCCTCTCTGGAATGATGGCTGAGCAAAGCTAAGGTGAATCAAAGTGAAGGGCGCATTACTTTAGAACATAAGTGATGAGTGAGAAAGTTGAAGACAGGAGCAGAGGCCAGGTCATAGAAGGCTATTGAAGGAATTTACAGGAGCTTGACATAGTCAGGTGCACAGTTTAGATATATTACTCAACAAAAAATGTGAAAGGTAGGTTTGAAGGGGACAGTCACCTTCTAACTAAATATAGCACTGAGCCCTGGCTGGTGTGGCTCAGTGGATTGAGTGCCAGCCTGTGAACTACGGGTCATGGGTTGGATTCCCAGTCAGGGCACATGCCTGGGTTGCAGGCCAGGTCCCCAGTAGGGAGCACTCAAGAGGCAACCACACACTGATGTTTTTCTCCTTCTCTGTCTCCCTCCCTACCCCTCTCTAAAAATAAATAACTAAAATATTTTTAAAAATTAAAAATAAATAAATATAGAACTGCAAGCTCTTCTGCCACCTGAATTCTTTAAAATTTCAGGCCTAAATTATTTCCACACTATTTATATCAGTTAATAAATTGGATATATTCTCTGTGCTTAGGTTCAAAGTCATTTACTTCATTTTTTAAAAGATGTTTCTGAAGATTAAAGATTATGAGGAAAATAACATTGCCATTTTGCAGGACCATATGAATACTAGGATCCTTTTGATTACTAACTCAAATCAAAAGAGATTTTTAATTGTTAATGCTGCCTAAGTTATGTAGTATAAAATAAAAATGTATTATTTAGGTAAGTTATTTTTACTGCATATATATATCCTAATTAATCAAACACTTGAACATTATTTTTTCCCTATGCGGATCATATAAGAAATGTATTTCTTTGAATGTGCAGTTTGAATGAATCTCTCTGCCTTTTATTTCATAACTTAAAAATGATCCAGGTAGTTGATTCAAGCGGTTTTTAAAATATTAGGTAGTACAGGTTCAGATTTCCCTGATATCTGAAAGTTGAGTGTTCCTATGAAACTTTTTAAACTGAAATGGCATAAAGCAAATAATCAATGATCATTAATATGTGTGGAAAAATTATGGAGCATTCCCAAACACAAAACATAACCCACCAAAGTGTACCAGATATGCTGTTACCTCCCCTATCACACTAAGCATAGCATCCTTATGATCTCTCTTTTTAAGTTTTTCTGATACCTGAGGACACAGCTTGCTAAAGGATGCACAAAAGAAATCAATAGTAAGCACAGATGCTCAGAGACGCAAATCAAAGCTTTGGCAGCTTGGTGCTGAGTTGCTGAGTGTAGTTGCTGGGGAAGGGTCTCTGTGGTGCCACTCTCATTGCTCAAGATGCACGCTGCCTCCTTAACAGCTCATTTGCACAGCAAACACTGGACACTGTTTTTACTTTTTTGCCTCTTCTTATAAAATACAGAATCTTATTCTGATTCAGTTTGCAAAAACAGGTACTAATGTAGGTCATTCATAAAAGCAGAGTAGCATACCTAGAGATTTTGAAAAGTGGGGGATACCAGTATAACTCATGTTATTTAGTAAATATCATTTGGAAACCTTAATTTTGAATTTGTAAAATGAATAACTTTTGGTACAATCGAAAAATGTACTATTTTCAAGAATTCTATTATATAGAAAATAATTGCCCCTAGTTTATCTTTCATGCAAACCTTTTCATCTAATTAAGTTGCTAAAGTAAGAGCTACCCATAGCATAAAATACAAATATAACAATTGTATAAATTTTAAAGCATGAACAGTTCATAAATATATTATAGAAATGCCTATAATATGATACCTATCTTGACTTTAAGATACATTTAGAAAACCTATTGACAATTTAAAAGCTTACACTATTAACCTTAAACATATAAGTCAACTTTCAGTTTTTATACAGGAATTTTACAGTTTGAAAGAAACAACCAGAACCAGCTTTGCAACTTGTTTGCACACTATTGTCTAGCAGACCTTTATGAATTGCTTTTAACAAACACGATTGGTAGGTGTTTGAGAGTCACCAGCACACACACCACCACCACCATTCAGAGGTTTCACCTGGAGATGTGCTCAGATGGCCATCTTCGGATGAAAAGATAAGATAACAAAAATAGAAGTTTGAGAACTGAGATAAGCCGCCCCTTTTCAATTGTTTCATCATGTATACATTTTGCTTTGTTATATCTGGGCCATGAAATAAAATTTCATGTTTACTTGATAACAAATGGATCAGGTGGGTGGTAAGTGTGTTATGCAGTTGTTACTGAATTATTTTTATAGTCTCTTCTATCTCCCACTGTAGTCAGCCTGAGTAGCACCTTTGCACAAATAAAAAACCATTTTGGATTACTTTAATATATTTGTATAACTTAATAAAATATTAATTATATTATGTGTTTAACAATTCATTTCACATTTTATGTTTTCTTTCCTTTTTCTTTATTATAATGCAAAAGGCTCTGAACTTAAAAATACTTTTAAGATCAGCTTATTTTATGACAATTATGACTTAAAAATAGTAGCATGACACAAGAACTTAATTATTACATGTTGGACAAATAAATATTTACAACCTTGGAACATTTTGAAAAATCTATTTATTGACTTTTAAGAGGCATTTTGATTACTAAAGCAAAAATATTCTGAAAGGTATGTGAACTAATGGGAACCAGTCTCTCTCTCTCTCTCTCTCTCTCTCTCTATCCCCTGCCCCCTCCCTCTTCTTCTCCCACTCCCTTAATTAGGAAGCTTTTAAATCCTATGTGTATTTGGGGTCCCCTATAAATTAGGCCAAATAATATTATGAAAATAAATAAAAATAGTCAAATAATGTTCTTTTGCTTGCAAAGTCATAAAGAAGCCACTGTTAGGATGTTTGTTAGTCAATCCCAACATTTCTGGAGCTAGACTTTCATGGTAGCTCCTAAAGAGAGCATGATGGGAGCAAAACCCAGGGGACAGGGCAGTGATCACATGGGCCAGAGAGGCCCGCTGTATTTACTTTTCAAAGATGTGTACTCAAACAGTTCCTTGACTGACCTGATGCAAACAGCATGTACTTTCTCTACATAGAGCAAAATGTGTGCACCCACTTCCAGTAACATGCATCTGTTCATTGTTTCAGAAACTTGTCTTATTCCTACATTGTCAACGCAGGTGACATCACTGCCTGTGGGAGTGAAAATAGTTAAAGGAGGTCAAAAAAAATCATACACGTTACAGTAGTTGCTCTCCAGACAATGACAGCATATAACCCATATGTAGCAGAGCTATAGCATTTAACTTTCATGGGGTGCAACCAACTGTGGAAAAAAGAAGTCTAAAAAGGCTCCTGAATGCATGTATGTAGTGAGGGGGCAGTGGGTGAGTGGAGAGCATGAAGTCAAAAAGACCTAGGTGACAGTGTCACTTCTGGAACGTCTACTCAGATGTTGCCCGCTAGATTCTGTTTTTCTCAAAATGGTAACTCAAGAATAATCACTTCAGTTTTCTGGTTTGATATGTAGATTCTGCTTTGAGGATATACAGATAAGATTTTCACCCTGGCTTGGCCATTTCCATGTAACTGAATAAATGTTCTATTGTGTAAAATAAAGCAAGGCTTTTTGGCCTCATGTTCTTCCTCAGAGTGATATTGATGAGAGTTCTTATTCTCTTGGCAAATGTTTCTCAAGTAGCTAAAAATGAACAGACTTAACTTTTAAATGTTTTGAAAGTGAGAAACAATGTTAGTGGCCGCTAGCCTACTTCCAACTTAGTTCTTTCATTCTTCTTTGCTTTTTTCTTCTTCCCTTGCCAATATATGCTGCCCCTGACTTAATGAGGGCAAGAGTTGCCTGAGCAGATATAACATCAAAGGCCAGACAGCTTAAGATAAAGAGCTGAAACTTTTAAATTCTAATTTTCTTTCTATGGACACCCATCATTTTTTGAGTAAAAGGCAAGGATATTCATTCATGTTTAATCAGTTGACTTAAAGGGCACATGTTTAAATTGGAAAATATTCTAATAATTTTGGATTATGGTATACATATTATGAAAATAATTTTCTTAAATAAGAAAATGTAATCGTTATTCACATGAGCATTTAATATATTGAAATCCATTTGTGTAAGCAATTTTGTTTTCTAAAATCATAGCTGCTATCCATGTAACCTTGGGTGCTCAAAAGCCTTGTTTCCTTTATGAGTCAGGAATATTTTTAGTATTAACTTGTTTTGTCTGGGAAAGATTGCAAGAGGCAGATATAATTATTATGATTTACACATAGAAAAACTGAATTTTTGAATTTCTTTAAAGATTTTATTTATTTATTTTAGAGAGGGGAAGGAAGGGAGAAAGAGAGGGAGGGAAACATCAATGTGTGGTTGCCTCTCGTGCGCGCCCTACTTAGGACCTGGCCTGCCACACAGGCATGTGCCCTGACTGGGAATTGAACCAGCAACCCTTTGATTTGAAGACTGGTATTCAATTCTCTGAGCCACACCAGCCATGGCAGAATGTTTGAATTTTAGAAAGTAGCAGAAAATTTGCTCTTTTCTGACCATTGGTGTATAATATTTTACACCAGGTAGTATTCCTTCAGCAACTTGATCATATTTTAGTTATAATTTGTTTTGTTTTTAAGTTGTAGTTAAATAAAACAATAAATGTCTCCCTTTATTGTGTGGCTAAACATGCAATATCAACAGGAAGTATTATTGGGCTGCAGATAGTTCTTTTCACCATGATTTTGATGTACCTGTGTTTTAATTCTTTTGATAATTATAATAAAATTAGTAGGAAATAAATCTTAGAAAATATTTTAAAACTTTAAAACATTGCTAAAAATGCACATTTTGCAAATTGAGAAATAATTTACTGACCTATGAAGCCAATTACTATTTTAATACTTTTTTCCTATACTTTGACAAGTTTCATCATGTAGTTATGTGTGCTAGCCTTGCTTTCTCACTCTCTTCACTGCTCAAACCCTTGTAGAGGGTAGAAGGTCTCCCGCTACCCTCTCTACAGCTGGAAAACTCTGCTTTCTACAAATCATCATCGACTTACATGCAGGTCTCTGCACCCATTCCAAGACTCTCCTAATCACCTGGTTCAGGTTGACCCCCCTCACGTTTTCTCCCCTCCCTTCTTTGTGGTATGAATCATGATTCTCCGGCGTCCTTCACAGTCTCCTTTTTCTCTTGTTTCTCCTACCTCAGGTGTACATATTCCTCAGGTGCTGGCCTGGGATTCTTTTCTTTCTTCCCTACTCTTTATTTCCCAGAAAGCTGGTCTACTTTTAGACTTTGGCCATCTCTTTAATGTAGGTAATTCCCAAATCAACATTTTTCAGTGCAACCTTTTGATCTAAATGACACACATAAATTTTGAAGCTGGCTGCCTGAGATCTCTGTTGATATCTTGCTGGCTCCTCCAGCAAGGAGGAGCACCTGAGGAATATGTACACAGTAGGAGAAACAAGAGAAAAGGAGACTGTGAAGGAAGCCGGAGAATCATGATTCATACCACAAAGAAGGGAGGGGAGAAAACGTGAGGGGAGTCAACCTGAACCAGGTGATTAGGAGAGTCTTGGAATGGGCGCAGAGACCTGCATGAAAGTCGATGATGATTTGTAGAAAGCAGAGTTTTCCAGCTGTAGAGAGGGTAGCGGGAGACCTCCAAGGGTTTCAGCAATTGCTGAATCCAAAATGGAAGTCATCCTCCCTACAAATCTTGATGCTTTTTAAAAACTATTTTTTGTCATCATCTCTATTCCAGTAATCCAGAGCCAACTCCCAGTCATTCCAATTGCTCCTTCCACTTCATTGTTCTTAACGTTTAGCCAATAGCCACATCACAACAACCTGATACTTTGTGTCTTTTCTCCTACATACCTTCCCACATATTTTTCTATGTATGTTGCCTTTGTTTAGCTTTTAAAGTTTATAAATAAAGTATTTTTGCTTGTGTAATTTCCCTTACTGTATGCAATGCAAAGTTAGTGTCCTTTTTATAATTTTCATTTTGAGACAGTGTAACATAGTGGGTAAGGATTCACTTGTGGAGACAAGTCTGCCTAGGTCCTGATCCCAGTAGCTTTACTTCCTAACTGTACCATCTTTGACACCTTACTTAACCTTTCTATGCCTCACCTTTACCATCTGACAAATATCAATTTTACTGTACACTTGTAAGAATTAAACTATTTAGTGATGTTATGAGTTTGGAATGACACTTGGCATGTAACAAGTGTTTGATAAGGTTCTTACTATAATGCAAATAAGGGAAATTAATTACTCTGCTTGCAGTTACATATTGTAAGTAACAAACTTAGTCCTAAAATTCATGTTTTTTGTATCTATGTCCCATTTTTCTCTACTATGTGATATAATTTTGCCTATTTTATAATTTCTATAAAAGACATTATTTTTATTTACTGAATGTTGGACTAATTTACAGTCAGAAAGTTACTTGAAAGTGTAAAACCATGCAGCAGAGTTTGCACTTACGTAAATCAGTTAATAGAGGTTACCTTCGTAGTATGGTTCCGTTCTGCGTTTCCACTATTCCTAAAAAATGTTTTTACCCCTTTTAATGGATCCCAGGAATAGAGTTAAAGTAAATATGTATATGTATTCCTGGATGCTGGCTTAGAATGTATGCTAAGTTATGAATATTTAGATATTCATGAGTCTTGACATCTGTCACTTGGAATGTTAAAAGTTTCTTTTTTCCCAAAAAAATACCTGGCACATTTAATGATTCTTTGTAAAGTTTCAAGAAGTTTGGGGAAAACTTTGACACATTTGTTTTATACATTCATGTACCAATTTCTGAGAGACCCAGGTAACTATTGTGCCATAATTCTGGATGCTTACTTTAATCTTTTTTTTAGTGTAATTAGAGTCTCTTGAATATTTCTTTACTCTTTATGCAAGCTACAGTGTTTATTTCTTTATATTATTTAAAATTTAATACATCATCTTCACGTCAGATTATTTAAAATATTATTTGATGATAATAATGCATTTCATACTCTTTCGCTGTGTATTATGCACATAATTTCTAACCTGAAGAATGAAAGTTCACTTAGAAATTTGTCATTCCCTTAGGTTTTTTTTTTCTGTACAGTTACATTAAATTCAGTTAGTTGTGTATCCACATGTACAAAATATTTCACTGTATAAAAGACACAAAACTGAAATGCTGCCCTTCCTACATAGTCAAAATCAAAGTACCAAACAAAACCCTCTCTACACAGGAAGGAGAGGAACACAGGTGAATATCCTCCGTTTCAGTCAGCTCTTATGAAAGATCCTTCACATAATGCTGCTATTATTTCACTGGACCAAACTTAGGTACAGAGCCATAAAAGGGAAGTTAGGAAATGTGTCTTTTCTTGAAAGCAATTCACCTTGCAAAAAAATGTAAGTTCCTCAGACAAAAAAGAGAGATATGTCTGACATAGGAAATGATATGTAAGTTGGTTGTTGAAGAATGGATAAGATTTCTGGTGGCAAAAACAGACTTTACAAGTCAAGTACTAACTGGAGAGAAGATGTAGAAGCAGAAAACATGGGCTATGATCATATTACTATGTGGCTTTTGGTGTGGCTGAATCAGGGTCTGTATAGTTCCCAACATAAGAGAGCAAAGAAACTTTACTTATCCAGGGATCAATGATAGTGATGAGTATTTCCAAATGGCATAGAGTAAAAAAGCTGTATATGACAAAATTTCAACATAAAACTGATTAAATGTCTAATTGTATCACTTCACTTTTGTCATATTTTCTTTACCAAACTATTTTCTGATTTAGAATTTTAACTTTTACAGAAGTGCAGACAATTGTTTAGTCTAAGGAAGACTTTATGGTTTATCTACATAAAGGGTGGTGGTGGTAGTTGTTTATGTCACATCAAACTTCTCAAGGAGATTTGTGTGTGATACTTAAACTGCCCTTATTTTAAAGACATTGAATGTTTATGTGATTTTTGGAGCCTCTTTTTGATTGCCTTCAGAGGCAGTTAATGGGCTTATTCAGAACCTTCTCATTACATTTTTAAAAATTTGAAATTAGCATTACCCAGAGCAAAGGGAAACAGTGAATCATGCAAGTAAGCATACTGAGTACCTTTGACGTATTGAGGGAAGGGGTTCCTAGTGTTTCCCACAAGCCATCATGCTGCTCTGCAACATTTTTTTTTTCTCTCTCTCTTTTTTTTTTTTTTTGATGCTGGTGTCTGGAGAGGAAGCAAGAACTGACAGCAGGAAGCAGACAAGGCTAACTGGCTGTTTCAGGGAACTTGGAAGGATGGAAGCATCATCCAAGGGCAAACGGAAACTGGTTCTTTGATTTAGTTATAATCAGGTGAAGTCTCTACTAGGGGAGTTAGAGTTGCTGACTACAGAAAAAAGGCTGTGGGAGATTAAAACCTAGAAAAGCTGTAGCGTGCTGGGCCTTGAAAGAGCCTTGTATTCTTACAGAATCACTCACCTAGCCTGGGGATTATACCAGGGTTGGATTAAACTGATGTCAGTGATAGAGTACAGAAAATGAAAAATTTTGTAAAAATGAAGGAAAAGATTTCCTCTCCAATATTATTTCATGTGGTTACATGTCTCTCTTTTAAATGTCTGTGCTTAGCTCTTAAGAATAATTCATTAGTGGAATTTGTTAATCCCTATTATGATATGTGTTTGATGTCAGTGTTAATGGGGAATGGCACCAGATGTTATCAGCAAAGTCACACCTCAGTCCTTGAGTAGGGCTAAGAAGGAATTCAGAGAAAGTTTATTTAGAAAGTCACAGAGGTACAAGAAGTAAACCAGCTGGACTGCATGGACTCAGGAAGAAGTTACAGAGGCAGAAGACTTCCCTTGCAAAGAAAGAGAGAAGGACTGGCATGGGAATGCTCTGGAGAGAGTGGGAGCAAGGTTTAATAAAGGCAGGGATTTTAGGGGAGGTCCAGGGGAGAGTCTCAATAGAATATTCATCAGCTTTCCAGGTGTGTCCTTTCAGTACATGGTCTTTACTGATTGGTTGGTGCCAGGGGCCATTAGTCATTGCAGCTTGTCCTGATGTCAGCCAGTGTCACTTCATCTGGTTTTGCTGCTTTTCTGGGCCTGGAGTGGAAACACAGCTGAGGGCCAGATGTTGCTTCTAGTTTGACCAAAACTCTGTGGCACGTTCCTAAGATTATTTGAGGCAGGTCAGAACCTCATTGTCCTGAGGGTTTAATGTTTAAGGGCTTGTATGGGAGTCCTATGAGGCCATTCTCTGTGTCGCCCTCACCGNCCCCCCCCCCCCCCCCCCCCGCTGGCCCTGTTCTTCCACTATGGGAGTCTAAAACCACATAACTAACTGCATGCCAGGGAAGGAGAGGTCCAAGTGGGGTCTTAACTGTATGACCAGCAATTTGGAAGGATCGGTAAGTCTAAACCACATGACTAGGGCTACACTAGGGGAGGAAAGGTCACCCTGGAGGCCCAGTCCCACCCTACAATACTTGTTTTCCCAGTTGCTAGGCACCTAGGGCTTTCATTTTTCCAGATCCCCTAGGGAACAATCATTGCACCAGAACGTAGACAGACGGCAGAACCCCTCATTGCTATTTTTATCTTACTAATTGTCAACTGTCCTATACCCACTTTTATAAAAGAAGTATGTGTTTATCCATTTTACTTTTTATCCAGTCTCAAAGATTTCCCTGCTTCCTTTTCTGGTGCCTCCCTAATCTATCACCAGAGAATTTCATGCTAATCCCCTTAAGCCTTTTCCTTTGATTCTGCTGTAAAAAGTAAATGGTAAAACTGCCTTTTCCCAGAGCATTTTCTCAATCCATTGAGATTTTGCTTCCTGGCGATTGTAAACTCATAAGAATTCTCTACAGGTTTGGACTTTTCCTAAATCGACATTTGCTTGAAGGAAATTACCCTAGTATTCCAAAAGTATGTAATTGTAGATGCAAAAAAAAACAATGGATAGGTTCAGTGAAGGTAAAGATTGACCTTTGCCAGAGAAGACATTGGCCTAGGACCCAACTACCCGCCATGACTGGCTTTTGACTTTTTAATTTCAGAGCCTCTTATGTGGTTACACGAGGTCTCTGAGTTTGTGAGGCCACCACGCAGGCCTCCCCTGAGCTTGGCAGGTTTAGTATGTGGAACCTTTTCTCGTCCGCAATATCTAGTTCATAAAAAATTGTGTTTGCATAAAAATAATATCCATTTTCAACTCAGTCTCATTTGTTTTGTTCATTGTTTTACCCTTGGTTTTATTACACTTTGGTTACATATTTTAAATCAAAACTGTGCCAAAAATGGCGCTTAGGCCAAAACAGGTAGCAACAGAAACTGCACTGGTACCTCGATCCTCCTCATTAATTCCTTCCAGATTTCATGACCAGTGCCAGAACCAACGAGTACTGAACGATGAGTCATTTTCTCCTGTGGGGCAGCATTGTGATTCGTACAAGTTCTAGCAAGTGTGACGAGTCCCCAGCAAGTGCTGAGCATTGAAATATTTTCCTCTAATTAAAATATGGTAAATACCGAGTTTGACAAGTTCTGAAGCGGGCGAGCGCGAAGGCATGACTGTATTTGACATTCTGCCTCCTCTTGGCATGACATTTCGAATAGGAAACACCAAAGGAGGCTTCGTGGTCTCTGAGGAATAGAGAACAGAAGCGCTTTATCTGCTGTCTTCAGATTTCCGTCTTCTCCCTGGCATTGGGAACATGCTTCTTTTCATCCATCCCCTGTCTACCCCAAAGCACTTTTGTATGTTTTTCTTATGGCCTTCATAAAAACCAGTTTTTCAATCAGTAAGGAAACATTTGTTAGACACTTTATTTACATTAGTTCCTCTGCTTTTAACTGAGTATTCAAGAAGTAAGATACAACTTTCCATAAATAATATGTAGCCTACTAAAGAAAGCAGGTATAATTTTCTTCATGTCTTTCTTTCAATGCTTGATTAGTAAATTATTGAGTGTGTAGTATATGCCTGCTATTACATTAGGAAGTAGGGATAATAGATGAAAATGTAGGGTATCTATCCCCAACCTAAGAAAGAGATGGGCGAAAGCAAAACAAATACAAAAGCTAGATTATTTAAATAATCATTTTAATGAGGGAAAATATGTGTATGGGTAAGCACCAAAGCCTGCCTGCAGGGGGTTAAAAGTCCTCATGGAAACTGTCAGGGAGTAATGACAAAGTAGCAGAAACACAAAACATAACGGGAACACGGGTCACTGATAAATGTATTTTATTTGTATACATGATAGTGGAATTGGAAACACTCTTTTATGTCTTTTTATAGCTCTTTTATTATCTTCCCTAAGGCCTGTACATTCATAATACGTTCTGGGTAATTTTCTAATTCAGTACCTAGTACCAGATGATAATGAAAAGAATACAGATGGACAGACGGAAGTTTAAATACCTACCTTGATATTTTATACCTGCATGAACTTAGAAAGTTACATTACCTTCCTGATCTATTATATGAAAGTGGGAAAAATGTATGCTTCTCTGTTGAGGGGTTGTTGTAACTATTATTTGACTCTTACACAGTCTGTGTGTATGGGGGGCTATCAAAAAGTTCCTATTGCTTTTATTACTTTAATATAGTTTTATGATTATTTTCCCTTCAATGTTTAGAGTATTTTCCATTTATTTGATTTAAATAAAAGAATTAAAAGTTATATAGTTACCTTTCAATATAATAATGATAATTTTTCAGTATTTCAGAGAAAACTGTTTTATAGGTGTGTCTACATTTATTCTACCAAATCTATATGTAATATAAAGTTAATTTGATTTTGTAATTATGGACATTGATAGTCAAAAGTATTTTAGGTTTCTTTGTTTATTTTGTACAACCCTGTTGTCACCCATGATCCGGTGCCTTCCCAGTGGGAGCTTCCCGCCCCAAACAATTCTAATCATGTAGATGAGTAAAGGGATTGAGGGGTTTGGCCAAAGTCCAAGCATAGTTCAAGTTGATTTTTTTCCCCCAAAGTGCCCAGGGCCTCATTTCACTAGTCTCAAGACCTTTGGGGCATAATTTGTCCAGGGGAATACGGGGAGGAGCAGGGCAGAATGAAAGTATTGACCAGCCTTGCTAGTGTAGCTCCAGCTTTTGGTACCAGTCCTGGTCCCCTTTGGCTATCAAGAGGCCTGGAAATGAGTACTCAGGCATTTATTACAATACGTTTTTCAGTCCTTTGTCTTTACCCTGAGACATCACTGCCATTGCTCTCATTCTGTTTATCAGTGTGATCTCTGTGCTCTCTTATCAGGTTACTAAATCTGTTATGGTACTTGAGGTTTTAGTTCAACATGGTAACATGTGTTACCATTAGCCATTGTTTCCTCTAGGAAGACTCCTCTGCTGGGGTCAGTCTCCCGTTTTCCATCTGCTCCACTATGGTTTTCCAGTTTTCCTTCTCTCTCTGTGGCCTTTCCTCCTCAGGCTGCTTTCCAGGCTCCTCTCTGCCCTGCCTAGACAAGTTTTGTTCCATTCCAGTCTTTTTTTCTGCTGCCCTTACCTACATATTCTCCCCCGGCAATTTCACCCACTCTCATGGTGTAAATTACCCTCTATGTTTCTAAAGGCCGTGTACATGCCTACAATGGGGAGCTGTGTTTTGTTTCCTAAGACTAAAGGTAATTTTCTAGGATTCTAGGACGGCATTCCTAAAACTGACTCTTTTCTTCTTCTACATTAATACAATTGCAGACGTGTCCTCCCAAGCTTGCTGTGCTGACATCTTAGAGTGTTGAATTTACTCTTTATTTGGGGGGTCAGGTGGGGAGATATGCTGACATGTTGTCCTTTCCTCCTCTGCTACATTTTGTTTAAATTTTATTTATCCTTAGAGTTGTTTATGGAGCTCCATCCTCTATGCCACCTCATTAACAAAATATGTCTTTTATAGTTATTTAATTCTGTTTCTCTATGAGGACAGGGATCATCTGATAGACATTAAACATGTTATCTGGTACACAGAATACACTTGAGTAGTTTTAAATTTATAACCTTGTGGTATAGTTGAGCGCATGAAGTAAGTCATGAAACTCAAAATGTAATCTTTAACTTATACCCTTGTAAGGAGGAGTGTGCATGAGGAAGACTCCATGGCAGAACAGGGAGACCAAAACATTTGTTGTTAAATGATCTTCAGTTAAGAGGAATCAGTATTGAAAGTTTTTGTGGATTTTTTTTTAATATTCACTCTAGGATTGTCATACACACACACACACACACACACATCTATACATATATATGTATAAAGTATTCAGCCATGTACTATGAAAAATAGATACATTTATTGAAGAAGATACAAGATACAAGAAACATTGTACATAGGACAGTGACACCCAAGTCCCCTTCAAGGTAGGCACCTTGGGACCTCACATAGTTCTTCCAGTCACCATCAGCTACCCTATCATATCTTCCTCAATCTCATTGACAGTCTGAAATCTCTTCCCTTTCGAAGGTGATTTTAGTTTGGGGAAAAGCCAGAAGTTTCAGGGTGCCAAATGTCAGCTGTGGGGGGGGGGGGTGCGTCACCTGGATGATTAGATGTTTCACCAATAAACTCTGTATAAGAGATGATGTATGAGCAGGCACATTGTCATGATGAAGCTGCCAATCACCAGATGCCCATAGCTGCAGCCTTCTGAATCATCCAAATAGTTTCTGTGGAGGAATGTTCAAGTTTAACATAAAATTTGATGCAGATTCGTTGCCCTACTCAATCAGTCATTTTGAATGTGACAGCCACATAGTACACCTACACACTGAACAACATCTACCACCCCTATTGATTAGGACAATGAAGTCATCATTGTTGATGCATGCGTCTTCCAGTCTGCTCTTCTTGGCTGCCAGGTTACTTCAGTGCTGCACAAACTATTATATTAACAATGGTCAGACCTTTTCCGGACATCATATGTGTATTTAAAGTGCATACATAGATACACTTGATATCAGCAAATACTTACCTGAAATCCACAGCATGGAGAATGTAATAAACTTTGTCAATTAAAGCTGACATCAATATTATTATATTAGTTTCAGGTATACAGCATAGTCATTAGACCATTATATCATTTGCAAAGTGATCACCCAAAATCCTGGTGCCCACCTGACACCATACCTAGTTATTATACTATTATTAAATATATTATACTTTGAATTCCTGTAACTATCTTGTGATTATAAAGTTTTTACTTCTAATCTCTTCACCTTTTCACCCAAGCTCCTGCCTCCCATCTGGCAGACCTCAGTTTGTTCTCTGTAACTATGGGTCTGTTTTTGCTTTTGTTTGTTCATGTATTTTGTTTTTAAGGTTCCTATATAAGTAAAATCACATTTCATTCATCTTTCTCTGTCTAACTTATTTCTGGGACCATCCATTTTGTCACAAATGCTGAGATTCCATTGTTTCTGACTGAGTACTATTCTGTTGCGTACTTCAACTTCTTTATCCTCTTATCTATTGATGGGCACTTGGGTTCCTTCCATATCTGGGCTATTGTAATAATGCTGCAATGAACATACGAGTGCATGATGTTTTAAATTAGTGTTTTAAATTTCTTCTGACTTTTACCCAGTAGTGGAATTGCTGGGTCATAATGTAGATTGGTTGTTAATTTTTTGAAGAACTTTCATACTGTTTTCCATAGTGGCTTCACCAATTTGCATCCCCACCAAAAGTGCATGGGGGGTCCTTTTCCTCCACATTGTCACCCACACTTGTTTGTTGACTTATTGATGATAGCCATTGAAACAGGTGTGAGGTAATATCTCACTGTGGTTTTAATTTTCATCTCTCTGATGATTAGTGATGTTTAACATCTTTTTACATGCCTATTAGTGATTAGTGTGTCCTCTTTGAGAAATGTTTATTCATGTCCTCTACTCATTTTTTAATTGTGTTTTTTGGGTTTTCTTGGTGTCGAGTTGTATGAGTTTTTTTGTAAATTTTGGATATTAACCCCTTATTGGATATATCATTGGCAAATATGTTCTCCCATTCAGTAGGTTGTTTTTTTGGTTTTGTTGATTGTTTCCTTTGGCACACAAAAACTTTAGTTTGGTGTAGTCTCATTTGTTTAATTTTTATTTGGTTTCCCGTTTCTGAGGGAGGATATACCAGGAAAAAAAATATTAGTAAGGGCAATGTCAGAAAGTTGACTTCTGTGTTTTCTTCTAGTTCAGACTTTAACCATGAGTCCTCAGCAGCACGTCTGAGTTTTGTTCTGCTTCCTCAGCTAGTGTGGCACCCTTTGTCTCTTCTTATGGATCTGCTCTTTCTGTTTTACTTCTGTGCCTCAAAAGAGTTGATGTTAGACCTTTAACAATTATACAGGGAAGCATCCAAACTTCACAAATACTTAAGAAGTCCCCTGTTTGGCACAGCATGTGCTGGAGTGTGCTGTGGAGGAGGAAAAAGAAACATTAGGTGTGGCCCTTGCCAGGAGCCATAGTGATCAGCCTCAGAAGTGGGATGGGGGTAGGGTGAGTGGCAAGTTTATTATTCTGTATAGGGAAATCACAGGCCCTGATTTTTTAAAAACTATTTCATGGTATGCCCCGACCTTTGATGGGTTGAGTACTGACGATGGACCTGAAGAAGACCAAAGCATTTTATTTTAAAATATGTACTTTTTCAAGGAATCAGTCTTTAGTGCACTTAAGGGTATCATCTGATGTTTGTTTGTTTTTATTCTCATCAGGATTATACCTTTTTTTCTCGTAAATATATAAACTTGGCATCAACATAGAATTACATAACATCCACAGCATGGAAGCTGTGATAGATTTTAATTAATTCCTAGGTAAAATTAGTATGCATTACAGTTCAGAAAAACAAAACACACAGACCCACTCATCAAAATGTTCAGATTAACAGAGTTGGGGCTTTTTTCATTAGTTGTATTGTCTCGAACTTCATCACCATACCAGTTGGCTTCTTGTCAATTTATAGTTTGGACCTTTACATCAAACAGCTAAAAATTAATTACAGGCAGAGAAATCCCAATAGGTATTTTGCGCTTAGAGGTTTTTCACAATTAACCAGACATGAATAGTGCTATTTACAGAGGAAATGGAAAGCGAGAGAAGGAACTTAGTAGAATTTTCTAGAATCATTAATTAACTATAGCAATGTAGACACTTGCTTCCCTGTTTTAAAGTTGTTTAGCCAACGCCTTTAGCCTTCTCGCTTCTGGAAGCACCCACTTCTGTTACTGTATCGAAAGCAGTGGATCATGGCATAAACTGAATTTTCATGCAAAATGTCTCAAGTGACACCTCAAAAGATTGCTATTCTCTCTTCCTTTTGAAATGAATAACATTCTATGGATTGCATTAGTGATCATAATCATAACTTAATGAGCAGAAAGATAATGCTTGCTGGGTAGTGCCAGGTTACCTGTATTGCATATTTTGGATTCGAACAAATTATTGTCAAGTATCACAGTCCTTGCCTCTGTGTGCTAGAGTGAGTTTAAATGTGACTTCCCTAAGCCTCTTATCTGGTGAAGAAACCAGCCAAAGGTTTTAAAAATGCTTTCCTCAATTTAGACTTCTACTTTTTTTTCTTTTTCATACAGCTTAGAGATTCTTATTTGTGACCCATTGCTATAGCTCCTAACATTTTAATACAGTGAGTGGTTTTTGCCCTTTTTAAGACTCAGATGCTTAGAGAAGCTGAAGAAAACCTTTCTCCTCAGAATAATGGACAGATTGGCACAGGAACAACATTTTTGCGTAAAATATCAGGGAATTACTAGGAATGCATGAACTGCAGGTTGTATTCATTGAGGAATATATTCATAACCACTCTACTTGTGCATGTATACATGACGTGTGTGTACATGTATAGATAATTTAAAAGTAGACACACACATACAGTTTTATATGTTTAAATTAAATGCTGATTTACCTCATGTGTTTACTTTTCCATCACATTGTCTGTACTGACACAAATCAATTACCTTCTTTGTCATTGCCTGAATAAATTTAGATTTCTTACCCATCTTTATTTACAGCAGCCCTTAGTTATAAGCTTATTTGGGTGGCCATTTTTCACTGCACTGTCTCAAGTGCTGCCACATTCCTTAAGTAATTTGTAGACCATAGCTGAGAAGAGCATTCTTAACTTGCCTTAATGATAGTATTTTTCTTTGTTAGGTTTGTGAGCTGTGAGCTAGTGTAAGATGACTAACAGGCATTTTCCAGTTTTCACTGTTCAATCTGAGAATGGTTCACTATTATTCCAAGGTCACTTTGAAAGTCTGTGATTTGCTTCCATTTATTTTATGCTTGTGTTTACAGTTCTGAACCACATATGAAATTTAATGTTGCGTTTGTCTACATTAAAGTTAATTTGCCCTTTGTCAGCTCATTTACAACAGAGATAACATTCGAAAGCTACTCTGTAGAATGTTCTGTCTGCAATCACTAATGTAATTTTTCTATGTCTTTGTTGTAAGCAGCTTTCTGAATCTTTCAGTTCAAAAAGAAGCTTCTTCAGGAAAAGGTTTTCAGGAAATCTAAGTCTTTAATAAAGATTAATAAATGGTTCTCTAATAGAATAGGCTCTTTATCACATCTTGAAAAATTTTAATAGCTCTTTTTTCTAACTTAGAAATTCAATTTTATATTCCACAACATATAAGTATGCTTATTGGAATGTTCTTTAAAGTAGTGTCTTTACACTTGTAAAGGATAAATGAAGTGCAACTTAAAATACATACAAATCCTAAACTGTATTATGATACCAAGTATTTTTCCTGCTTTCATTTTTTTCTTATGTTTTGCAAATACTTAATTGGACCTCATGCAATATAATTTTTCTTAATTGTTAATGATTTCTAGACATATTATTGAAAAGATAAATGAATGTTTATAATCAATTTACCTTAGAGGGCACTAAAATGAAGTCTTAAATATAAATGATGAAAATACTTTTAAAGTAGTATCTTAAACATATACATTAAAGAATATAATTAGGGTGTTTTTTGAACAATATTTTCAGTAACAATTTGCTAACTTGTACCTGTAGCTTCAAATAATTAATAATGTTCAATACTTAAGAAATGTTTTCTTTTAGAATTACGCCTACTGCTTACCTTTTAAAAATATTTTCAATTATGGTTTTCATTCTATATTATTTTGTATTAGTTGCAGGTGTACAGAATATTGGTTAGATAATCATATATTTTTAAAGTGTTTCCCCTGATATATTAGTACCCAACTGGCACCATCAGTAGTTATTACAGGGTTATTGCCTCTATTTCCTATGCTGTGCTCTATATGCCAACTCTATTTTGCAACTTCTGATTTTACTTCTCAATCTCTTCATCTTTTCCACCCAGTCCCCCGGCCCTCCTCCCTTTTGGCAACTCTCATTCTGTTTTCTGTATCTATGAGTCTGTTTCTATTTGTTAATTTGTTTTGTTCTTTAGATGCCACAGATAAGTGAAATCATATGGCATTTGTCTTTCTCTGACCAACTAACTGATTTCACTTGGCATAATATCCTCTAGGTCCATCCATGCTGTCACACAGGGTGTGAGGCTGCCTTCTTTTTCATGGCTGACTAGTGTTCTATTGTGAATGAAGGTAAACAGCATGATGCTGTTTGAACATCAGGAATGTACTGAACATTCCCAATTATTTGAAGACACAGCATGGTGCCGTTTACCTTTTAAACAGCTGTTTTACTTAGTTTATATTAAGGAAACATCAGACAAGTGTACAGAGATACATTTATAAGACTGGCCATTTTTTATAATACTAAAATATTAGAAGAAGCCAAAATGACTAGCATGAAAAGAATAAATAACACTGCATTATATGTACATAGTGAAATACCATCATGGAGTTGTATATTCATTGACATGGAAAATACTTAGATTAAAATTCAAAATAGCATATAATGTAAGTCTATCTTTGTTCAAAACATCTTGTAGGTAGATAAATAGGTAGATAGGTAGATAGATAGATATGGAGATATAGCTATTGCTATAGATATAAATGAAATAAATATATTTACCAAAAGAGAAACTGATGTCTTAGTCTACTTTAGCTTTTATAATGACATACTATAGATCAGGTAACTTATAAACAATAAAAAATGTATTTCTCACAGTTTCTGGAGGCAGGAAGTTCAAGATCAGAGTGCTATCATAGTTAAGTGAGGGCCCTCTTCTGAGTCACAGACTTCTAGTTTATAGGGAGCTCTGTATAGTCTCTTATTTAGAAAAGCACTGTTCTCACACCCTGGTCAGTGTGGCTGAGTTGATTGGAGCATCGTCCCATGAACCAAAACATTACAGGTTTGATTCCCAGTCAGAGGCACATAACTAGGTTGCGGATTTGATCCCTGGTTGGGGCATGTATGGGAGGCAGCCATCAATGTTCCTTTCTCTCTCTTTCTATGTCTCTTCCTCTCTCTCTAAAAGTAACAACAACAACAACAGCAAATGTCCTTGAGTGAGGGAGAAGGAAAAAAAGCACTAAACCCATTCCTAAAGTCTCCACCCTCATTACCTAAGCACCCTCCCCCCCCCCCACAGGCTCCACCTCCTAATACTATCTATCGCATTGAGGATTAGGGTCTCATCCTAGGTATCTGGAAGGGTGGACACTAACATTCAGGCCATAATGAGTGGTCATTTGGTAAGATTTCAGATATATTATGGATGTATTTAATTGTGATTGTTACTTTTTTGTTTTTTTTATTTTTCAGGATGAACACAGATTTTACATTGTTTTACTTTATTTTCTATTGTTGTTCAATTACAGTTATCCCAATTTTCCCCATTGTTCTCCACTGCTCTGCCCACCCCCCACTCCCTCAGTCAGTCTCCATCCTGTCATCCGTGTCCATGGGTCCTTTATACATGGTCCTTGACTAGACCCTTCCCCTTCTTTCCCCTGTTTTCCCTCTGCCCCCTCTCCTCTGGTCACTGTCCACTTGTTCCTTATTTCTATGTTTCTGGTTCTATTTTGCTTGTTTTTATTGTTTGTTTTGTTGATTAGGTTCCACTTATAGGTGAGATCATATGGTATTTGTCTTTTACTGCCTGGCTTATATCACTTGGCATAATGTTCTGCAGTTCCATCTATGCTGTTGTGAAGGGCAGTGGCTCCTTTCTCTCTGCTGTGTAGTATTCCATTGTGTAAATGTACCATAGGTTTTTGACCCACTCATTTTCTGATGGGCACTTAGGCTATTTCTAGCACTTGGCTATTATAAATAACTCTACTATGAACATTAGGGTGCATAGGTTCTTTTGAATTGGTGTTTCAGAATTCTTAGGGTATAGTCCCAGCAATGGGATCGCTGGATCAAAACACAGTTCCATTTTTAATTTTCTGAGGAAATTCCATACTCTTTTCCATAGTGCTTGCACCAGTCCGTATTCCCACCAACAGTGTACCAGAGTTCCCTCTTCTCCACATCCTCTCTAGCACTTGTTATTTTTTTATTTGTTTATGATGATCATTCTGACTGGTGTGAAGTGGTATCTCATTGTGGTTTTAATTTGTATCTCTCTGATCGTTAGTGATACTGAGCATCATTTCATATGTCTCTGGGCCCTCTGTATGTTCTCCTTGGAGAAATGCCT
Source organism: Sturnira hondurensis (assembly GCF_014824575.4). Lineage (NCBI taxonomy): Eukaryota > Metazoa > Chordata > Mammalia > Chiroptera > Phyllostomidae > Sturnira > Sturnira hondurensis. The sequence goes on from NW_028083059.1 coordinate 19,127,021, forward strand.
GTTTAGGTCCTCTGCCCATTTTTTAATTGGACTGTTTGTCTTTCTGATGTGGAGTTGTGTGAGCTCTTTATCTATTTTGGAGATCAAACCCTTGTCCGAGGTATCACTGGCAACTATGTTTTCCCATAGAGTTGGTTCCTTTTTCATTTTGCTGATATTTTCCTTAAGCATGCGGAAGCTTTTTAATTTGATGTAGTCCTGTCTGTTTATTCTTTCCTTTATATCCCTTGCCCTCGTAGATATATAATTGAAGATATTGCCACATGGGATATCTGACATTTTCCTGCCTACATTCTCCTTTAGGACTGTTATGGTATCACAACTTATATTTAAGTCTTTTATCCATTTTGAGTTTATTTTGGTATATGGTGTGTCTATCAGTACATTACATGTACAATAAAAATAATAAAATAAAAATATAACAGTATAATAATAGCTAATATCAGCATCTATATATTGAGCAACATACAGAGTATTGTAAACTCTTCTGAGTTATTTTTAAATAACATATTAGTATGTTACTATTAAAACAAAAATAAGTAAAAATATTACTCAATAATATTACTCAAATATTGGCTAATATTTGAGTCATACATTGGGTCGTGATCTTCTAATGATTTGCATGCCTTATCTCATGTAGTTATTATTTGCTACTTGCCAATCATTATTTATGCTATAGATTATAAAGATGTGAATTGTCATGCAAGAGTGTTAGAAATAAATGATAATATAATCAGTCTCCCACTGGATCAGGCTTTGGATGGAGTCTAGAAACCTTGCAGCTGTATCCAGTGTGTGTGAGTACCTGAGTAGCAGGTACTTACCTACTAATCAGATTATGAGATGGGTTATTATTTCCCCCAGTAATTTTTGTCAAACTCACCATTCAGTTCTGCACTGATGAAAAAACAAAACAAGACTGTCAAGACTGTGCTAAGAGAGAAGCTAAAGTATACAATGGAGAAATATTTATGTTTTCACCTCATTAGTCTATCTGAGGCAGTTGGAAAAGATGACAAGCAACAAAAATTATGACCTAGGCTCACACTGTTCAGGAGGTTGGAAGAATTAGAAGTGGAGGCAGCCCTCTAGTGCCAGTGTATCCCACCTAGCCAGCACAGAGTTCCACTTTTAGAAAGGGTTGTGCTGTTTTTTTTTTACTGTAATGTAATCAAATCTATACTGTGCAATATACACTATTATAATCTAATATGTGTAATTACTATATATAGCATATGTACTTGCTACATATACACTATTATATGCACTGTACAATAGTATATATAACCTCCTGACAGCTTCTTCAGAGCTTTTGTAGGATGAATATGTAGGGATAATGCAGGAAGAAAGTGGAGAGGGAATTCCTAATGTAGCAACCTAATTTATGCTATCAATCTCTGTCTTGTAGCAAAAGTATTTTCACTTTTAATTCTGCTTTTAAGTTGTAAAATAATAGATAATTCAAAGGACATTAATAGTTGGCTTAGGGAGGGCCTGGCCAGATACCTCCATTGGTTAGAGCATTGTCCCAATGTGCCGAGATTGTGGGTTCAATACCTGGTGAGGGCACATACAAGAATCAACCAGTAAATGCATGAATATGTGGAACAGCAAATCAATGTGTCTTCCTTTCTCTCTTCCTTTGTTTCTCCCTCTCTCCCCCTTCCTATCTCCCTTTCTGTAAAATCAATAAAAAAGAAAGGACTTGGCTTTAGGAAATGTGTTTGTATTATTAAATATATAAATAAATGCATCAGTGTAGAATGTTTTCACTTAAAAGAATGGAATAATATATGGTGAAACCTACGTGAAGAGTGGCCAAATTGCTGTCTTTCAAATTTATCCTGGTTACTTGTATGTCTGCTACAGAGTAGGACTGGTCAGTTTTCCCCTCAGAATGATGGGAGCCAGAAATTTCAGCTTTATTATAATTCTTACCTATTGCCCTTTATGTCATTCTTTCCTGAACCACATTAGTAATGAGTGCGTGTGTAGCATAAAAGCTGCCATACCTTGAAAGCTTGTAGCTGCCAGAACCTGATCCAAGTGCCTCACTTACCTCACTTGAATCTTAAAAGAGCTTTGATGAAACTTATTATCTGCTTTTACAGTGGAGGAAACTGAGTACTGGGGAGAAAAAATTGCTGGAATTCACATCACTCATAAGTGGACTCACTGAAACTAAAAGCCATGTCTCTCTGACTTGGAAATCTGTGTTCACAGGCATCATGTCGTCTGACTATCCTTATTTAGACACAAATCTCTATGGGGTTATTCTTCAGGGTGTGGTCTTTAGCCCTTCTTTCAGAATAGCACGGGGAAGCTGACAAAAATATAAATTCCTGCCAAAGACTCACCCCAAAGGTAGTGAATCAGAATCACTGGAGCACCAGTGTTTTTAACAAGCTCTCTAGGAATCTGTGTTTCCTCTGAAGCACACTAATTAATTGAAAAACACAGCTCTGCACTATTTTATTCCTACACGTGAGAGGTAATGGTATCACAAGTTCCTTCCTTCTTTTGTGGGAGGGGCGGTAGCATTTGACTCTGACACCCTCCTTGACACTCTTCTTAGCATATTTGTGTTTTCTTCTGACGTTCGCTTTACTCTGCTAACCGTCGTTCCCCGTCCTCTCTAATCTGTCTTCTTCCTGCCTGCAGTTCCTCAAGTTGCTGCCCATGGCTCTTTTTCCTTCGATGGCTGTGACTACTGTTGATTGAGGCCTTACAAGTCACTCTTGCCTCTCGTACCCAATTCTTTCCTGAATTGTAGCGCCTTATTTTTATCATTGTTACTTTACTCTAAACCCATGGATGCCTGTCTATTCTTCAGGTCTTAAATTTAGCATGCCAAAGAATGAACTCATTATCTTCTCCCCACACACTTCCTCTGTCTTCGTTTTCTCCTATTACAGTCAGTGCTGGCACGACTCAGTCTTCTGAGCTTGAAACTTCAAAATTGTATTCATTTTCCCTCACAACTTCCATTCAGCAGGCAGTCATCAATTCCTGCTACTTCCACCTCAGAAATGCCATCTGAATCAATCATTCTTTTCTCCATTCTCATTGCTTGTTGTCATCTTACCTTATACTTTGGATTCCGTATTAGACTTCTTACCGTTCAACTGTGTCCCAGTGTATCCAGTGTCTTCTCCACACTGCACCCAAGATATTTTAATAATGAACATATTTGAACCTCTCATTCCCTTACTTAAAAAATAGCTGTTGGTTCCCTGCCCTGTAAAGTCCAAATTTCATGAGGCTTATTCTCCACTGACCTCACCCTGTCTGAACCACCTCTCCTTATCACAAACCCTATTTTATGGCTAAACCAAACTCCTTGCTATATCTCACCCTCACACTCCATTGCATCCGCATAGGTCATTCCATGAGCTTGGGATTTCTGCCCACCTGTAAGAGGCTGGTCATTCCTTGTGCTGTATTTCCATGGTACTTACTTCTGAGCAATATGGAAGAGTGATTATAAGTCACGTCGCTAAAACCAGACTGTTTTTGGTCATAGGCCCCACTACTTAATAATTCTTTGTGCCTCAGTTTTCTTACCTGTAAACTTGGAATGATAGTGGTACATACTTCAAGGTTGTTAAAAATGGAAAGAGAATAGTTATGTGCAGTGCACGCGCCTGGCCCATAATACGCAGGCATTGAGTATCTGCCGCTGCCTCTGCTGTGGTCATCATGACGGCAGTGACATAATAGTCTCCCCCAGAAAAGGCTAAAGGAACTGCTTATTAATATTGGAGCCACCTCAGAGATCGGTGGCCGTAGCGAAATAAAAGTGTTTTCCTATAGAAAGCCTGGGTCCAGTTTGTAGACTACTATACCTTAGCAACCTCATAGAATTTCTAGTCTCTCTAACATTCTCCACTAGTGGAAACCCCACTGCCACTTGGACATTCCGTAGTCCGCGGACTGGCAGTACCTCCACTATCAGTAAGGGATGTGCTCCACTGCAGTTCTGGAGGTACCTCATTTTGCCACTTGAGTGGAAGGTGGAGCAAGCCATGCCATGGATATACCTTAGGCGGAGTGAATCCCTCTCTAGACAGAGGCAGGACTCCTAAGTGTAGCCGAGGGACATTCCTAAAGTAAATAGAGACCCAGAGAGTCAGAAATCTGGTTCCCTCACCTGTCACATGTTGAGCAGCATCATAAGAAATATTATTTAGACTGAAATATTTAAATTTAGCAGAATGTTTGTAGCCACTTTAATTTTCATAAACATACGTGTTTGGATGTGGTTTTTACTTTGATGACTATGGTCCTGAAAAGTGAAACATAAATTGCAGTGTTTCTTAACAGAGGATACAACTTAAAGAAACTCTATCATAATTACTTCACAGTACATACTAGCTTATTAGTTTTTATTTATTGAATTATATATATACCAGTTTATTTAAAGTTGAACACACTTGCCTTGACTATAGTACTTTCTAACTCAAAGGAAAATTTTGTCTTAGAAAATTATAATGTTAAAGGGTTAAATGAGAAAAAAAATATATAAAATAGTGTTGAATCGTTAGGGGAAAGAAAAAAGCCATAGAGAAGAAATCTAACTTGGGAAAAACAAAAGGAGCCAATCTATTAGACAACTGACATGTACATTTAATTATCATTTTTAAGTATGTTTCACTTATGGTTTTCATTGTTATAATAAGAAATAAATTTAAATGGTTTCTCAAACAAGTTTCCCATTTATACATAAACTCACACTTGAAATTAAAGATACACATCTCATGGTAACACATGCATCTGAGGAAGAAAATGAATAACAAGAGTGGTGACGTGGGTTTCTTTAGCACCAGCATTGTACAGTATGCTTGCCCAATGTGATGAGATAGAAAGAGCTTTGGATTTTAACCAGAACTAAATTTCAGTGGATGCTTTTCCACTTAACTGCTTCTGTGAGGTTGAGCAAATCCCTTAACTACCCAGAGCTTTGATTTCTCATCTGTGAAATGGATAGAATAGAGTTTCTTTGAGGATCAAAAAATAATGTACGACTCTGGCTGGTGTAGCTCAGTGGATTAAACATGAGCCTATGAACCTCACGATCGCAGTTCGATTCCCAGTCAGGGCACATGCCTGGGTTGCAGTACAGTTCCCAGCAGGGGACTCATGAGAGGCAACCATACATTGATACTTCTCTCCTCTCCTTCCCTTCCCCTCTAAAGATAAATAAATAAAATATTTAAAAATAAATAAATAAATAATGTACATATAGAGGTGTTGGAGATTATAAAGTGTTCTGTAGATTTCAGAGATTAAAGAAATAGAAATTTAGAAATAACTCAGAGATTTCAGGCATTATTTCAGAGATAAAATAAGTATGAGAGAGATACCTGTTCTCAAAAATGGGAACCCGTGGCCTGGCTCAAACTGCAGCCTGGACTTCTGAATCCAAATGTGATGGGTCCTGTTTGTGCTAGACTATGCTATTTCTCAACTATAGTTGTACCTCATTCCCAGAGCACACTGGTATTAAATTATAACCTGAACTAATTATAAGGACTTTAAAACAATATAATTATTGGGGTTTCTTAGTAGGAAATGCTAACTTTACTAGGCAGACTTTCTATTTGTTTCTTAACGCAGGTAACGAATTCGGGCATCCTGAATGGTTAGACTTCCCAAGACAAGGAAATAACGAGAGTTACCATTATGCCAGAAGGCAGTTTCACTTAACTGATGATGACCTTCTTCGCTATAAGTTTCTAAATAACTTTGACAGGGATATGAATAAATTGGAAGAAAGATATGGTTGGCTTTCAGCTCCACAGGTAAGCTCCTTACTCTAAATGTATGTTTTAGTCGCCAATGTTGTATGTGCTCGCAAAGGCAATCGATTTAAATCTATATGCAGGTCTTTTAAACAGCACTTTATTTCTTAGTATCTAGTGCTCTGTAACATACTTCAGGGTGTCAAAACATGTCATTGAAGTCTCTCCAATAGATATTGAAAGTCTCAAACACAATACCCTGCTTACTGTCCTGTGCAGTTTGTTGTTGTTGTTTAAATTTAGTAATTTTTATTTCAGTTGGTTAAAAAAAATTACAAAAGTTCAGCATGAAATCCATTTTGGAAATTGCTGTGGAAGCATCTTAATTATTTTGACTTTTCCTTTATATAAATAATGATGCTGTCATAAACAAATTACTTTGACAACATGTAGATTTCTTTATTACTTTCTTTTTCTTCCTTTACTGGTCTCTAATTTGTCATTTCAATAGATGCCATTATACCTGCATGCTGTTTTATATTTTTATGAGCCAGAGTCTCCTCTGGAATTAAAGTCTCAGTTTTCAATAAGTTTTCAAAAATGTAATTAACAGGTGCAAATTTTATACAGGCTTTTTCCCCCCTTGCAAAAATTAGCATATATTATCTGTTACTTATAATCCATTTATTTTTTTGGTGGTGCAGTTTGAAATTACTGTTGATGCTTTTTTACTTTGGTGTCTATTATTTTTTTTAATGGTTGAACAAAGGTCCTTATATATTCAGTAAGATTGGCTACATGACATGAATGCCCTACTCACATTTATTAGTAATGCTGTTTCCAGAAGAGAGAGCAAAATGATGCTTCTTTTCAATAGGAACAATGTTGAATACCAAAAGGCATGCTGTTTACTAGTAGAGCCTTAGTTCCCACTTCTAAATTACTGAGAGCAGTGCTGCTTATATGCATGGAAATAAGTCCTGGCAAATCTGGGAAGAGAATGGTATTGAAAACCGGAGGCCTCTCACAGCCTACCGTAAACCATAATATATAAAATAAGAAAGCCTGTAGCTGTTGTAAATTTTTTCAGACATTCTCTTTTATTATATATATCCACACACATACATAGACAAATAATACGTATATATGTATAAACACACACACTTATATATGAGAAAGGACTTTATGTTGCCATTGAATCTGACAAAGTTATGCAATAATGCAAAGGTTTTAAGGTAACTGTAACTATAGAAACCTAATAATAATAATGTCACATTATATTTTGAAAAGTGAATTATATACTTCATCTCCTTAATCTGGAAGTAAAACAGAGGTCTTAAATTCACTTATAAGTAGGTCTGATACATATATCTATATCTATACATATAGATATATGGATATACATATATGTACATATGTGTATAGATATGTATATAGATATGTAAATAGATATGGATATGTACATAGATACATATAGATATGTGCATAGACACACATATACATATAGATAGATCTATCTGTACTTAGACATGTATGTATAGATATAGATATATGTGTAATAGGTATAGACTTAGATATATACGAACCTACAGGTTCTCTGTTCTTACTTGAAACCTGAGTCACAACACTAATCGTCTGTGCTTTGTTTGAAGTTGGCAATGACTGATGACATTTTTATGCTCTTTAGCAGTTTATGCTCTTTAGTTTTTGAGGCTGTCATTTGTTTAGAGTTGGAAAATTACAACATATTCAAAAAATGTATTTCTCATTTTTGGCTTAATAACTAACAAAGCTATTAATAAGACAAAAACAACTTTTTTCTAAATAGTTCACTTGTATCAGCATCTAGGTATTATTTAAATGTAATGTATGTGTGAATTCTTTCAGGCTTATGTGAGTGAGAAGCATGAAGCTAATAAGGTCATCGCATTTGAGAGAGCAGGTCTTCTTTTTATTTTCAACTTTCATCCAAGCAAAAGCTACACTGATTACCGAGTTGGAACAAAAGTGCCGGGAAAATATCCTTTTGTTGCCAGTAACTATAACTATGTGCATCATTTTTTTTAATCCTAAAAATAAGGAAGACTAATGCTGATCTTGGTATCAATAGCTCACAGTTTCCTTATCTGAAAAATGAGGGGTTTGCAATAGTTGATCAATAAATCTTTGCTCAGCTCAGTAATACTGAATTAGGGGAAGTTTCATTCTGGCTCTTAAAGGTGTGATTCTAGACATTTAAAAATATTTTGATCCACTATGCAAATATAGATGACAATTGTAGTTTTTCTTCGTGAAAATATTTTGCAAGTTGCCACTAAGGATTTTGTTCTTTCCCCTTCTCCACTGAGTGAGAGGACAGGCAGTGGGAATTAAGAGAGTGTCTTTCCATTGTCTCTTTCCTTTCTTCTATCATGTAGGATGTAGCTCACTACCCTAACTCTGTAAAGAATCAGGGCATGGAAGTGTGAGCAAAGGAAAGAGTAGGGAAGATGTTCTTTATACCCTCTACATTCATTTACTCATTCACTCACTTCTGATGCTTCCTGAGCACCTGCATGCCATCCACAGGCAAGGTGCTGTAAAGCAGGAATTGTCTTAACAAATACAGTCACCGCCCTCATGGAGCGTTGACAGAGAGAGAGAGATAGAATTATAAATAAGTATGGGTGTAATATATCATATACCTGTATTTCATCCTCATTCAAGGATATCTATTGCATTTAGAGAGAGGGAAAAGGAGAGAGATGAAAACATTGATATGAGAAACATTGATTGGTTGTCTCCCATACATGCCCTGTATGGGTGTGGGGGCGACTTTACCCTCAAGTCCCCCCATCCACCACGGATGAAAGTGATACTACCAAGACATGATCTGCTTGGGGAGGAAAGGTGGCCAGTTTCTCAGAGGAAAAAGGCCAGGAGCCCCTTTTTCCAGGGGCTTTTATTGGGTTGTAATACACAGGAATGCAGGGCGGCAAGGATCAAACAGCAGATAACATTTCAAAGAAATCTGAGGACTTAGTCTGAGTCAGAATCTGTCAGGAAGAGGGTTGTAGAAACGTGGGGAGACGTACTCATCTCCTGCTTGGATACTTAACACATGAATGAAAACACTCAGAGCAAAACAGGTTTCACAGGATTTTTAGGAATTCTTTCTGATGCCAGATTTATCCCCGGATACTGCTCTAGCAAGGCAAGGAGCTTTACCCCTCCCCTCAGGTTTTCAGGCTTAAGTGGATTAGAGCAAGGAAGCCCTTTTCCCGAGGACACAGGGACTTTGGCTATGTCACCTAGCCAGGGGGCAAAGGTCCATTGCTCACTCTTTGTTGCAGCCCCCCTCTCCACCCCGAGTCCTTCCATGATGGCCTCCCAAGTGATCGAGGCTGGCTTAGGTTGCCCCTCTCTCTGTGAGGAGTTTTACCCATCATTGACTTCTGACCATGCTTTGGGGGCAGGGAGAGGAAACTGAGGCCGAGTTTGCTACCAGAGACAAACTTTGTCCCCTGTGGCTCACATTCCGTGGAAGTCACTCACTCATCCTTAGCCATGGTAGGTAGTTACACTTCCTGAAACCAGGCAGAGCGGTCCCCAACATATGGGGATTGAACCCAAAACCTTTTGGTGCACAGGATGATGCTCCAACCAACTGGGCCACCCAGTCAGGGTCTCATGGAGCTTTTAGATTAATGAAGAAGAAAAACTTAGTAATTCTAAGTTGACAACTGTAACAAAAGAAACAGTACAGTGTATTTTAAGAGATTATAACTCACTAAATCCATGAAAAAATTCAGGAGCTAGCAACAAAGCAGCACAAATTGTTAAGTAGGCAGTAGACATCATGTTCTTCTCCCCTGGAGCCCTAAAAATGATCGATGTCTGCCACCTGAGCAAGTGCCTGACACCAACATGAAGTCCTGTGTGTCAGGGTCTCTGTCACTACAAGAAGATAAACCCCCAGTTCAAGTGGCTCTAACAGTAAGGAAAATGTATTTTCCATATAATAAAAGTCCCGTGGCTGTGTAACCCTCGCATGGTGACAGTATCATTGCATTCCCTGATTTATTCTGTCTTTCTCTTTTCAAACTTTCATCGTGTCAGCAGGCATTGAGTCCAAAGCCTGACACCTGTTACAATTGCAAGGCAGCAGCCCTGTTTCCAAATGTCACCTTCCACACAACAGAACGCAAATAGGTATTATTTCTGTGTCTTTTTCAAGAATGAAGTTGCTTTAGCAAATTTTCTTTTGAACTGTGTATGTACAAAGAGGCGGAAAAAGAAAATCAATGTTTTAACATTATCTGCACTATAAAAAGCTGTACTGTTAAAGGAAGCAAATGTTCTCACCCTCATCATTTCAGTGAAGGATGCAAACAAATACTAGACCCAAATACTAAACTCATACGTGACCTTTCTCAGCTCCAAACTGCTAAAGTAACACCCCAAGACTAAATCCTTCTGTGCCTAATGATGTAATACCATCAAATTACAATCAAAATATAATCAAACCAAAATACGTTTACAGAACTCTTGGAATCTACTGCAGTCTTTTATAAATACTGTTCTTAACCCTTAAATAGGGGAGAAGAGATGTATAAAACCAAATGATTTTGTAGACATAATGTAATAAATGGGGAGAGAACAGGAATCTTCCAAGGGAGATCAGAGGACCAGGAAAAGAAAATAAAAATGGAATCGATTGAATAAGTGATTATTTAAGCCTGGTTGGGGTGGGAGAGAAAAGGATAGAAAGAGCAAGAAAAAGAGGAAAAGATTGATTTGTTGGTTGATGGATCGATTGAGGTAAAGGTTTTTAAGCAAGAACCTTGAGAAATGGGTAAAATTAAAGTAGGAAATGTTGAGGAAGGCCATGTCAGCTGTAGAAAAGCATAGATATCCTTAGATAATGGGCAACACAATGGACTAATTGGAGATTGATGCTCATAAAAAGAAACACTAGGAAGTAGTCTGAAAAGATAGGTCAAGATGACATAATAGAAGATTTCAATGCCATGTTAATTAGTTTAGGCTTTTTTCCATAGTTCTATAAGAGTTGCTGAAGATTTTGAGCTAGGGAGCTACTTGATAAGAATGTATGCTTTAGGAAAAGGTTCTCATACCCAGTGTATAGGAGAGTTTTCTTGAGGAGACAGACTGGAAGTACAGATATTAATTAGGAGAAATTACAGTACATATAAAAGATAATTAATGCACGAACTAAAGTAATGACAACAATTCAGAGGCATGTGGAGGCCTTTCTTGTAGGGAAGAACTCAGCAACTGTTTGCACATGGAGTGTTGGAGAAAAAGTAGAAAGTTTTTCTTTAAACAATGGGAAGAATGGAATGTTATTATCACTAAGTATAGCAAAGCAAGGAGGAATGGACAGGGGAATAGCACATATGAGCTTAATTTAGGATCATTAACAAAGGAATTTCAATAATTATGTTTATAAGAAAAATCTTGGTTCTAAGCTACATTGATCTCCTATCTGAAATCTTTGTAACTTTAATAAATATTATTAAATAAAATGTACAATTACTAAATAGATATTATTAAATATTATTAAATTGTATTAAACATACAATCATTAAATAATATTAAATAATGCTAAGTATTATTTAAAATTATTTATTAATATTTAATGGCATTATTAAATAAAACATAGTTACATAAATGTTTAAATATTTATTTAAATATTATTAAATAAAACCTACAATTACATTTTGGGTAGTAGAACCTACCCGAAAGTTAATTTTATTTAGTGATATAAAGTTACACTGTACCTGAAAGTCTAGTTTGGTTTTGGGAAAAAAAAACATAAATTGGGTCTTCTGAAATTTAGTGATTTCTCTAAATGTCTAATAGGCTCCTGTTATGCAGAAACTTTCCAGTAATAAACACTAAGTGCTTTCACCTTAGTGATCCCTTTCAGAAATGTACCCATTAAAATCTGTAATGATATAGACACCTTGGAAAATTGGGCCATGTCTTCCTAGAAGTAGTAGTTGAAGCCTCAGTCATCTGTTGGATCTCTAGGAGAACCTTGAAAAAATATTGTTGGTTCTTTTCTTACAGTGATTTTGTTTTCTAGGGATTTGTGTCCACATGGACTTACCTACTCTTGTAGCCTTTCCCATTCCTGTCTTTATGTCAACAATGTATCACTAATCCCCATATGTCACTGCTTCTTCTGGAGACATTTGCATTTTAGTGAGTGCTCAAGGAGTATGCAAGACCTAATGGAATAATTTTGTTATAATGAGGATTTTTGTCTGAGGGGAGGGAAGCAAGAGAGAATTTCCACCATGCTTTAGACCACATCTTCTGACTAGCTCTATGTCCCTCATTCCAGCTTAAACTCATAGATAAAACTCATAAAAATCTTCTGGATTTTATGATGCTCTATATTCCAGTGATCCAGTTCAGTGCAGATATTTATAAATTCCTCCACTTATAATAACTATCATTAGAACAGTTTCCAGTTCTAGGAATCTCACTACTTCACAAGAAAAAAATTCAAGTTTTTTAAAAGTTTTTATAAATATTTTCTTACATGTGAATGCCCTAGTTCTGTACTCAGGCTAATCCCTGTTCTGCATGCCAGCTATACAAATCAGAAAGGCATTGAACATGCCCCTCAGAGTACCACGCCCTAGTCAATTCTTCTTCCAGACCAAACTACCTCCAGTTTCTTTCACAGATTCTCATGAAATTTTCCAGACCTCTTGTCATCACGTCTCCCTTATCACATACACCCATCACTGTTCACATTCCTCTTACATTGTACCCCCAGAGCGAACATTTCAGTGTTCCCAGGATGGCCCGGCACCTCGTTGTTCCCTGCACGTGGTGCTGCTCTCTCTTAAAGGTACATCAGCCTCACCGGCAGTCATCACATATTCTGCCCACGTTGTATTTGCATTCAAATAAAAATCTTTAGTTTTTCTTTATATGTACTAGTGCTTCACTGTATCTCTCTTTATTCAGTCAATAATTTTAATCTAAAATCCCAAATTTAACATGAAACATGAAAAAACATGTATTGTTTTTCCCTCTACCCTGTTGCTAAAGAAGATAAAAGGATATTCGATAGAACAGCTGTCTGTCATTAATCTGTTATGGTTGTACCTAAGCAGCCAATAAATCTATCCTTTCAGCTTCTTGTTGTTCTAAGCTGGGCTTTAAGGCTATGGTTTGCCTTAACATTTTACAAGTCTCATCTTTTTTTGGCCTTTCATCTTTCTGACTTTATTCTTATACCCTTAAACAGCATTGTAGATAAACATTATACAATCATTTATATACAGAAAGTACAGAAGCCTACAGAATAGTAGGCTTCCTAGGTTGTGTCCTGACTTTACCAAAGTGGTCTCTGCTGTTGGTATTTTCAGCGACTGAGCCCGTGAATTGAACAGATTTTCACTGTAAGGAGTCTGCAGTGGCAAGATGGGATATATTAATGAAGTCAAGGAATTCATCAAATTTTTAATTCCCTGGAAAGCAGAATTTGGTGCCAGAACAAATTTAAAGTTTCTAAAGAAGTCATTTGAACTTCTGTCACTGTGAAATATAAACCTGCAATAGAAAACACGTCTGAATTCTTGAACAGTTTCAATTTTTTTGAACCCGTATATCCTGTTTACCAAAAAGCAAGGCATCATTTCTCACTCAAACCTGCGCGGAATAGGTGGTGACTGTCTTCCCAAGAAGCCGCTGTAAGGGGAGCTATTTTGGGGGTAATGCCAGGGAAGGTAGATGAAACACTTCAAGGATGCTTTTAACTATCACTTCAAAATAAGACGGTATATTTGAAAAGCTAAGAGGGAAGTCTGGTTTGTATCACTGAGCTCTAAAAGTGGTCTTCACAGTTACGCTGAAAGGACATAGCATTGTTTCTGTAAAAAGAGTCTATGGCCATATTCTAGAAAATAAGCAGCAACAGCAAAAATCCCTTCCTATGCACTGTCTCACATTGGTCTTTTTAGCTGCTAATCTTCAGTGTAATAATCGCCAGTGTTCTTGAATACAGTAGATAGCAGTGTGGGTCATACAGAATTGAGATCTAAATATAATGGGTAAATAAGCAGATGATAAGTTTCATGCTTAGGAAGATAATATATATTTTCCTTACGTTTTATATTTGCTTATGATTTCGCATTGCTTAGCTGTAGAGAAAGAAACAATATGCCCTTTATATTATCAGAAACATTGTATTCCTTCCCTCCTTTTCTTCACTTACAACATTATCAAATCAGCTTCAGATCGAAAGGAAAACTGCTAAGCATCCAAGGCAAACTTTTTTTTTCTTATTATTCTCAATAGTATAAATGATGATGCCACATTTTGAGTGTTTGGGGGAGAGTGTGGGCATTAGGGGACCTCTTTTGAGTTCCTTCTGTTTATTAGCCATCTTCATTAAGTGTCTAGTGTAAGTACTGCCCTATAAGCTAGATTGTATAGCCTCGTGTGACAGATCAGTAAACTGAGGTCTTTAACTACCTGCCTTTCCTCCAGCACGCAGCTGACAAAGGTTGAGCAGTGTATTGCAAAGCCTGTGTTCTCCCTATCATATCATGGTGCCTCTTCCACTTCATTCTTGGATACTGATGTGTGGTTGGTGGTGGTAGCAGTGAAAGTATTACTGATGGAGATTTATTTCTGGAATGTTTAAAGTGATTTTGAAATAGTTCTGGGAAGATAGGTAGCAAGAGAAGATTTATACACACATTTCATGGTACCAGCAGGCTTCTCTGTCATCAGCTACCTTCCTTCAGCACTCCACCATCACACCTCACAAATTCTTCCCCAGAACTTCTTCCCTGAGACCCTTGTCAACATCCTACACAAGAAAAAAAAAGGGAAAACTCAGGTAGGTCAGTTATTGTGTTTACATTCTAGAGTGGAATACAGATGTGTCGTGGTGAGTATTCAAAGTTCAACTTCTCTGAGGCATCCCATCAATTTAGGTCAACTGTGTAATATTCAAAGGAAACATTAAGCCCTTACAGCTTATTTATAAGGTGTGTTTCTTGGCGTATACAGATTCACGTCATTTTGAGACATGAACACTAAAATCAATTTTTTAATTATTCGTCAGCCTGCCATTGAGGTGGGGATAGAAATGATAGCAACCCCTTTTCCAATAATGCATCCACAGCAGTGGAAGGTAAAGTGGAGCAACCATGAAGTGTGGCTTGCGAAGAATGTGTGAATCCAGGCCAAAAGTATTTAAAGTTAAGGGAACAGATCAGTAAATAGTTGGAATTGACCCGAAATCACTAAAGTATTTTCATTAAACTGCTGAAAGAAGTGCTTTTTAAAATGTAAATTTAGGTTCTGACATTTGCAACCTGTACACAGAGTTTTTAATGAGCAAATAAGGTCACTTGGAT
This sequence comes from Sturnira hondurensis, assembly GCF_014824575.4. NCBI lineage: Eukaryota > Metazoa > Chordata > Mammalia > Chiroptera > Phyllostomidae > Sturnira > Sturnira hondurensis. Next base: position 19,142,154 of record NW_028083059.1, read on the forward strand.
GATTCAGTGGAGTGTGATTGCTGAAGGCAGAGACGTTGCCGTGAGTTGCTTAGTTTATAGAAGCCTTTGAAGCTTGGTTATGTAACACTGTGTTTATTAAACCTGTGCTTTATGTGGCAAATGCGAACAACGGACTTAATTCAGGACTAGCCAAATGACATATTCTGTCAAGATTTTATATGTAAAGGTTATTTCTTGACTAAAAAAAGTAGAATATCTTAACTTGGTGTTCTAGTTTTCCAGGTTATAGATGTTTTGATTTAAAACAATTAAAAATACAAGGTTTTCTGAAGAGACCTACGACAATGGCTTTGAACAGATGCGAGAATCTTTTTTTCTTGTGTTGCTGTGTGTGTGTGTCTGCTTTACTCTGTGCTGCAATTTAATGATTACGTGTTTTATGTGAACAGAGACTGTTAATCCTACTAACAGTTTTGTATTTAATATAGTTCCTCCTTTTGTTTCTTTAGCTTCAAAATGATGTACACTCATTGCCTAGGTTAGCCTTCTTTAGTTTCAAGATGAGAGTAATATTTGTAAACATTACCTAGTGGTTGTTTTGATGGTTTTTCATTGTTAAACACTGTTCAACAGTCCTGTAATTTAATGGTAATGACAGATGCATGCCCCTACCTCCACTGGCGATAAAGAGCTTATGATTTAGTGTCATTTTTCTACCCGTGAATTTGAGATGAATCACAAAGAAAAACATTTTGCATGATTAAAATATTTCAACTGCTGTAACACTTTTAGATTGGCTTAATATATATTCATAAAACTATAGGCAGTAATGAATAATGAGCCAGCCCTTACTACAAACAAATGGTTTTAGTTTTTTGTGGGTTTTTTTTTTTGCTTTGTTTTGTTTTGTCTGAATCGCTGAGTGCTATTCAGTGTTCACTGCTCTGAGATGTTCAACAGCATTTGTGTTTCCTCGCTTCATAGCCCAGTTGTGCAGTGATGGTCTCCTTTGGTTACAGATATTCATCTAACAGTAGCTCAGTCAAGATTTCTGTCTTCTACTTCTTGTCCCTTTTTGCAAAAAAAATCAGAAACATTATTATATCTTTGAAAATAGTACATAATCATTTTATAATTGTGGCACAAATGGGGAAAACATTTGTGCTAATGAAAGCTACCATTTATTACAAACTTACTGTATGCCTTGTACCTCTACTTTATACTCTTTATCTCATTGAGTAAATCTTTTCCTATCCTAGGGAACAGCATTGCAAATATGGAAGAAAAAAATCTGCAATGAGATCACTGGCCTGAAAATTTCACATCTAACCTTTCTTTGAAAATAGTCCTTTATTTAACCAGTTCAAAATAGATGGTTTTATTCCATCTTAAAAATAAATCTAGTTGTCACCTTGGTATCTTAAACCAGTGTTTGTTTTTTTTTTAAACTACAGAATGCTGTGTCTAAAGTAAATGTCTAATATTGAAAATTAAATTACCTTTTTCTTCTGAATCTCAGTAGACATTATGCTTTTTCCTCAGTAAATGTATCTGCCTAATAGAAAGCTGCTTAGATCTTTTGTTAAGCGAGAAATTTCATTTTCATCATTTTCTGTTAAGCTGTTCTTACTCAGACTCCACAGGGTCAAGCTGAGTGGTCATGTTTCATTTATCTGTGAAAAGGGTACCTGAAGACCCCTAGAAGATTTTTGAATTAAGCCATATGTAATTATTACTGGCCCACTAAAATAATTTAAGGGCTTCCAACAATATGTGGATTCTACAACCAAAAGGGAATTTCAGGGAAATTTCAGGGGAAAAGGGGAAGGGTTTACAGGAACAAGTATAAAAGACAGGTGGACAAAAAAAAGGGCAGGTAGAAATGGGAGAGGGGGAGGGCTGGGTGAGTGGGCTGGGATGGGAGTAAAAGACAGAAAACTATACTTGAACAACAATTAAAATTTAAAAAAATAAAAAAAAAGAAGAGTGCATTTCTCCAGAGAATAGTAGGAAAAGGAGAGCCACGAACAATGTGTTTTTGAACACAGTGGCTTCAGTATAACCAAGTGTGAGAATCATCTCTAATTCTATTAATCTATTTATTGGCCTAATGATGAAAATGTATAATTAATTCCTATTATATGTGTGAAATTTATTTGTGTAATTAATTATGATTATTTTTGGTTACTTATATGGTATCAGTTGTTGAATATGAGAAGTATTCTGTAGTGCTACCAAGAAAATTATTTAATACATAACTTAATTGAGTGCAATCATATTATCTTTTACTGAGAAACAATAAGTATCTTATTATTATAGGTACATTACTTAAAACAAATTTATTTTTGTAAAAAATTATAAATATTACTGTCATTTTTCCCTATGAGCTCTTTATTATTTAGGGAGATAGTTGAATTTCACTTTTCTTTTCTCTTCTATCTTTATTGTAATTTTTTCATTACCCCTTAGTCCCTTTATACCACCCTCCCCCCAGCAATCACCACAATGGTGTCCATGTCCATGAGGCCATTTTCCTTTTTACTCAATCCCTCCACCCCCTATCTTTCCCCCACAACTTCCCTTCCAACACTCTCTTTTTTTTTAAACTAAGAAACACAGAAGAATAATAAGTTTCACTGGTGGTGGCATGTTTTTCTCTGACTCAGAAACATTTTCATCAGTTTGTTCTCTTATCCCAACACTTTTATCTCCCTAAGGTTTATATAACTTGTATGGCTACTTGTAGTAACAGCACAGTAGTAGGTATTTCTGGTTCTTATATCGCAAACAGAGAAATTTGTTGTCATTACTAAGATTGCATGGATTCTAGAATAAGACCATCTGATGGTTCAGTTCCATTTGTGTGTGTGTGTTTAAAGGCCTCTCATTAATATTTTCTGTGCCTGTGGAAAAATATTTACTTTGAATACTTTCCCTCACAATTATCAGTGTAGATGCGCTTAAGATAGTTATGGGCTATGTGCTCAGAAATGCTTGGGAATGATGGGGATTGATGGTGTGTGTGTGGGTGTGCACATGTGTGCACACAAACACCCACATCTGCAAGCTTTGCTTTGCAATTGCTAGTGTACTGTTGTTTTACAGGCTACTAGCTTAGAACCTTCTCATTCAGCTTTCAGAAGCACGGACTGAGTCCTATAGTGGTATGATTTCCTACTTGGTCTTCAAAGTTCAAAGAAAAAGAGGAATATATGTTAAACTTTTGATATTCCTAATAACTATGATTTCCAATAGGAAAAAAAAGGATGTGTCTACTATCAAGGCTAAAACAATAAGATTTTAATTTAATTATGTTAATGTTCATATACTTCGCATTTTTTACCTGGAAGGTAGTGGTAGAGTGGTAGAAAATACTATTTCTATGTGTATATCCTAGTCCTGCCAAATAAATCAATATATATATATATTTATATTTATATATATAAACACTTTTGTGTTTCTTTTGTGTTTCAAAGTCATATATATATATATATATATATATATATATATATATATATGATTTTGACATCTCATTTTGATACTCTATGTTTAAGTGCAGCCTTCTGTCCAAAGAAAACTGGCCAGTCAAGTTGATATTGCAAGTTGTTAAGTATATGCTTACTTTAGTAAACACATAATCATTTATGCACTTCAATTAAAAATTATGTAAAATGTCTATTTCCAAGGTTCAAACCAATCAGAATTATTCCCGAGAATCAATTGCTTCAAACTGACGTGCATTTGTTTAATGATTGGAACTTCTCCAAACAGAGGGAAAATATATGTATATTTTTTAATTTAATTTATTTTTAGAGAGGAGAAGGGAGGGAGAAAGAGAGAGAGAGAAATATCAAATGTGGTTGCCTCTCCAGCGTATTCCACCAGGGATCTGACCTGCAACCCTGGCATGTGCCCTGACTAGGAATTGAACTGGCAACCCTTTGGTTTACAGTCCAGTACTCAATCCACTGAGCCACACAAGCCAAGGTATTTTAACATTTCAAGTTAAAACCTATAGTGAAATGGGATTGTCTCAGAATTTTTTTTAAATAAGAGTATTTTCTTAAAGATTTTAGTTAGTTATCTTTAGAGGGGAAGGGAAGGAGAGAGGGAGAGAAGGGAGAGAAATATCATTGTATGGTTGCCTCTGGTGTGTCCCCTGCTGGGAACTGGCCTGCAACCCAGGCATGTGCCCTGACTGGGAATCGAACCGTGGTCATGTGGTTTGCAGGCCCGCGCTCAATCCACTGAGCTACACCAGCCAGGGCAGAATTTTTTTCATTGTTGTTCATTTATAGTTGTCCCACAAATATGAAAATTTAATGCCATCGAAAGAGGGAAGAAAATTAAAGCTCTTTTTCATGGAAAAGCATTATCAAATTATTTCTTAACATTTAGGACAGCATGCACAGATAAAAATTCAAGGAGGATAGTATAATTTCATTATTATAAAATAATGAAAACCCACTCAATAAGTATGACTAATACTAATCTAAGTCGTAGGTAGAGGAGAGAGGTGTGGGGAAAGACAGAAATGCCCTATAGAAATTGCATTTTAGTATTGACCAAAAATATAATAATAAAATTTATAGTATGTTAAAAGTTGGAAATGCTATGGGAAAAAGTCAGGACAAGTGAAAGAGAGTGTGGAAAGGTATTTAATTTCCAGTTAGTGTATTCACACTAGCCTTCTAAATCATTTCAGAAGCTTGAGCAGCAACAACTTAAAATTTAAAAAGGTGTCTAGTGCTCAAATAGTTCAGTGTACCATCCAATTAAGCTCTAATGTTAAAAATTTTATGTAGGAGGAAAAATGTTCAGATTCTAGCGAGAACAAAGACATGGAAGTAAGGAATGCAAAAAAAAAGTCATCAAGGAAGAAGAGGCCAAGTTGGGCAGAAAAAGGAAGCTACAGAATAAAGAGATTCACCTTTGTATTTTTCATCACTTAAGACAGCAGTTTAAATGGTCCAGGGTCTATAATAATAATAACAACGTAAATAGCAGCTAATAATTAGGGAATTTTTTCAGCGCTGGACCCTGTTTTAATAAAGCACTTGATATGCGTTGCCTCGATTAATCCTCGCAGCTCCCTGGCGTAGTACCTCTGCCTTACCAACGAGGAGCTGGGCCTCTGTGAAGGTCACTACCTTGTTCGGAGGCACCCAACTGATAATTGGCAGAACTGGGGTTAGAATGTGGTGGTTGGACCCCTAAGCCCCTCGATGCCCCCACCATATTTTACTCTTGTAGGTGCTTTCTCCTACCCGTCTCTGTGCAGGAAGTGGTTCAGGGATGCTTACTTCTCATAATTGTCATTATTTTTCAGGCTTTGAAGTTTCCAATTATTTTTTCATTTATACATATTGCATTAGACTCCACTGAAGGCTGTATTTGAGTAAGTTTGAGGAAAGGTGTTCCTTTATAGCTTATGTCAAAATTATTTTGAGTTCAAAGCACAGTGTTGGTCTAAAAGGGATAGTTGAGTCTGCATGGTTGAAACTCATTTTGATGACAAAGCATGTGGTTAAAAGTTAAATAAAAATCTGTCATTTTTTTTTATTTTACAGTTCTAAATAATTGCTATTGCCTCATCAAATAATTTAATTTACAAGTTTTGGGGTAGTCTTTAAGGACACAGAGCAACTATTTTTGAGGAAGATTAGGCTAAACTGTGGGTATAGTTTTCCTTTATTATTTTTTCTTGAGTTATTGAGAAATAATGACTTTTTAAAAAAATTAAAAGTTATGTAGTCTTCTAGGACAAAGAAAAGTTCCTAATTAGGTTAAAATATTCTGTACAGAAGTTAGAATATATTTTCTGTTTGCACAGAAAAAATATGTAGCACTCAAAACTTTGTTATTATCATTCAATTTACTATTTATTGTTCTGTGTCATTAAGCATGCCTAAGAATAAACTAATAATTTGCATGAAAATGCGCTTGAAAAGGCATAACAATCCAGTAATTAATGTGGTAGGTAATGGTAATTGATCCTTTCATTCTTTGAGTTTGTTTTATTGCTATTGTGCATCCTATAGTTTTTAAAAATTTACAGACAAGGAAGTAAACTTGCAGGAATTGGAGTTAATATTTTTGTTTCTATTTTATTTTTAAAATAATACAGTATTGGGGTATTTTTTTAAACTAAAATCAAGGAGTGAAAAAAATTAAATGGATATTTTCCCTTAAAAGTAACATAGTAATAAATGCCACATTGCAATACAATTGTTTTTAAAAATAGTTAAAATATCAGAACTCATTTGCAGTGAATTTTTAAGTTACCACATATCCTAGATCACAGAAAGGTGGAAATGCCTGAATCTCACATACCCACCCCCTTCCCACTACCACAGGCACACGTTTCTGAAACATACAGCAACTCCCCACAAGTCCCTGCATTCCCATGTTTGGAAAGAGACCAGAGAGAGCAACTCAATGGAAACTAGGCATAATTGAGGCCTATTTTTTTAATTAAAAAGGACAAACGTATTTGAAATGCTCCACAGTCATAACCCAAAGTTTTGTGCATTGTAGTGGCCAATAAATAAAATTCGACTTGTGAAAGATGAAAAGGGAAGGGCTGCGCTAGAACATCGGGACAGCCCCGTGTTGGCTGGTTGTTGTTACACCGTTGCGAACAGAAGACTCCCCTTGCTTTTCAGCACCTGTTCTTAGTCTACCAGATGTTTATTCCAAGTTGCTTAGAATTTCGTATCTAAAGTTTTCTGCCTGTGATATAGATTCTCTCTTCTGCAGTTACTTAGTTCCCAGAAGTTACTGCAATCATAATTACATGAGTGGGATGATGAAAGACTGAGATCTGAAAATAACATACCAGTTTCGTGTATGTATAACCTTTTGACCTCCTTTACCCATTCAACCCACCCCCAACCCCTGCCAGCCACCAATTTGTTCTCTTTATAATGGCCCTGGTTTCTTGTTTTGTTTCTAAATATTAAAATAGTTTTAAATGCAATCCAAATGGATAGAGATCTATTGGATCTTCTTTGGGGAAGAAAAAATCTCTGTAACAAAATTCCACCATTTTTTTCTACTATATTTTTCCAAATTGAGCAAGGTGAATATTTTAGACCAATATTTTGTAGTTACCAGTTTCATATGCAAAGGTTCTCCAGTGTACATTTTTTACCACATTTTAACATGTCTTCAGTTAGAATTTATCTTACCATGATACCAGTGATCGTCATGCTAGTATTGTTTTCTTTTTGTTGGAGATATAAATATATATATAATTCATCTTAACACCGATGATGTCTTTATCTGAAGACACATGGTGATTAACCAGCGTTACCATCTTTATGGCCCTCGTGGCCGCTGGAGAACCCCTTTCCTTGTCACTCATTTTGAAACCTCAGGGATTGTACCTTATAATTTGTCTTAGCTTCATCAGTGGGAGTGCAGTGAAGTGAGCTTAGTGCAGAATGATATAAATGATAGTACTTCTGACATCAAAATCCTTACACTTTGAACAGACACTTTATCAAGTGGCTGAGCAAACATAGGAGCTTTTGAAGTATTTGAAGAGCCATTGAATTTAAGAGTCTTCATGCCTTCACTGTTCTTTACTCTTATTAGTACAGGTCCTCAGAACATGGCTCTTTCTTGGTTCAAATTTAAGGACACAGATCATAAAATCATGCCTAAAACATCTTACCTACTTCACCCTGTTGATTGATATATCAAATACTTAGGAAGCTCTTGAATTTAAAATAAGAAGAAATCATAATATTTTAAAATGACAGTCAAATGGATAGGGACCTATTGGATCTCCTTTTTAAAAATCTCCTTAAAATAATTCTATCATTTTATTTCTTTCCCTACTATATTTTCTCAAGATGAACAAAGAAAATGTTTACTCCACTATTTTGTATTCACTCAATAAAATGACCAAATGAACCTAATGAACAAAAAACGGATGTGGAACAAATGCATTAAACTTCACAGATATTCAGACTCTGTAGAATTCAATCTTTTAATGCCAGTCTTTTAAATTTCATTAGGTGGGCCCTGGCTAGTGTAGCTTAGTGGACTGAGCATGTGCCTGTGAAGCTAAGGGTCACTGGTTCGATTCCTAGTCAGGGCACATGCCTGGGTTGCAGGCCAGGTCTCCAGTAGGGGACAACCACACATTGATGTTTCTCTCCCACTCTTTCTCCTTCCCTTCCCCTCTTTCTAAAAATAAATAGATAAAATATTTTAAGAAATAAAGTAAATTTCATTAGGTGGATCATTTGGGTGGATCTTATTTTATGTGCTTTTCTTCACTTTTCTTCTTTTTTCTTATTTTTGTTATTATGTCATGTTCGTTATGGCCTCTTTATTCTTCAATCTCAACTCTAGAATTAAACAAGAAACTTCACCTGAAAACATTTTGCCCTATTCTCCGCATAAAATAGCTGCCCCCTGTAGAGAGTGGCGTGATCTGATCTATGTTTCACTTATGTATATATTCCAGCTCTTCCACTTTTGTTTCCCTAAATTGAGCATCAGCGCCCTTACCACTGAATACAGTCAGCTGTACATCCCGAGTCTCACTGGCATCTGTGCCTCTCCATCTGCACTATGTGAGTTTAGCCACATTACTACTGTCCCTTGACCATTGTTAGACTCCTGGCCAGCTTCCCTTCTATTGCACCCCTGACCTCCAGGTTAATTTTCTTAACTATCATCGCCTTTATCACAAATCATCAATATTGTCATACTTAATCACCAAAATAAATCTTAACTAACTAGTCCGATCTTCAAAACTCTATAGACAGAATGTCAATCCGACGTTCCCTCTTGGCTCTGCCTCTAGTCGAATATTGCTTTCTGCTTTATTTATATATATATGTTGTGTATGTCTAGTTTCTCTTTATAGGCTGTAAGTTGCGTGTAAACTAAGCTCATATCTAAGTCATTTTATTAATCATGCGCAGTGTCTTTCTCATACATCATTTTATTTAGTAAGTGAATAAGAGTAAAGATAGTGTATTCCACTCGAGTATTTAAAAGTCACGTAACTTAAGCTCTCTTGGTGAGTCAGAATTGTCATCCTGAGTATCAGTTTCAAAGATGTATGCAACCTATTATGAGAAGGCACTCTGCTAGGTGGAGGGAGGTAGCTTTGAGCAAAAGGGCACATTGAGGTGCCCTACTAAATATATTCTGTCTTCTCTCAAATTGAAAACCACATAAAGAAGCTACTTTAAATAAGTGTAAATTAGCTCCGAGTAATATTTTCAGAGAAATTTTTTGGCAGAATGTAGGAGTTTTAAGGGGTTCGACGCTGCGTGGGCCCTGTATCCTGTGCATGGGCACACACATTATTAAGAGGGAGTGAGGGATGCCTGAGTGAGGGAACAGGAAAAGAAATCCAGTTGCTTAAATAACCTACTTAAAGATTTGTGTTTTAAGCAATGTTCTGAAAAGGTGGGGGTTTTCCTGATACTGGAATAATATATGGTAGTGGTTTTTATGAGTAATTATAAAGCTTTCACAATCATTACTTTTAATTATTAGTGTTTAAATTGTTGGGCTTTCTGTGTCTGAGGGCTGCACTTTCTAAGGGGATCGTTAGATGTGCTGCCTGGGTCAGCCACGCAGCGGGCTGGGCAACTCCAAAAGTGGCCACAGCAGAACTTTTCCTTTAAATTATAGATCAGAGAAATAAGTCTAAAATGCTGTTTTGAAACTTGCATCATGGGTTTTGTAAGCTTTTCCTTTACCACAAATTATATATATTAAGTGAATAGATTCTAACCATTTTTAAGTATGATGATCCCTTTCAATGTCAAAAAGAAATCAGATCCTTATATAACAGTGGTTCTGAAAGAACAATTCCTCAATCTTTGAGACATTATACATGTACAAACTTACTATAAATTCAGTGACTTTTTAAATGAATCTACATTTTAATTAAAAATGCACATTATTTGAAGTACAGCATCCAATGTGTATAACCACAGTGCCTAGTGCTCGAGCAGATTCTTAGTCCTTTATAGTAACAGTCAGCCGTTTGGTGAAACCCTGTGGTAGCTGGGCCCCAGTGTTTTTCATCCTGCAGACTGTGGTCCCGTTTTTGATGGTGCACTTGCTTTCTTCAAACACTTTGTTGTTAACCAGTGATGGCTTTGTTTTTGCTTTTTGAAGATTTGTACAAGTATTTAGTTAACTAGGATGAAGAACAAAAGCTTAATGTTTGTTTTAACAGTTCCTTTAATTCCACAAGGTTTCATTTATTTACTGGGTCTCCAATTATTTTCACAACCCATACTTTACCATTAAATAGATTGGTGTCTTCCAATTATTTCCAGTTTCATTTAGTGACTTTAGAATGTGCCTGTGCCCAGTAGTCATCCTTTGAATCTCAATCTCTCTCTCTCTCTCTTTCTCTCTCTCTCTCTGTCTGTCTTTCTGCTGTCTGTGTGTGTTCCTTTCTCCTTTAAACACACTGATATGTTGATTTTCAGTTTGAATTTGAATCAGAACTGGCTGACCTGGATTGACTAAAATGGAGCCACCACTTCCAGCCAAGTTCCTATAAGTGACTCCATCCAGGTTTCCGACCCAGATAGGGTTCCCTAAATGTGGAAATGATGGCCATTTGTTATTACCTATAGGTATTTTCAATGTGATCATTTTTGCTGTAATAACAATAGGCAAACGTTTCTGAGGTTAAAGATTTTTATGCCAGAAAAAGAAAACGCAAAATGCTCCAACCTGTTGGTATGCCTCCTTAGGCTAAAGAAATTTAAGATTTCTCAGCATGGATGAACCTGGAAAATATGATGCTAAGTGAAATAAGCCAGTCTGACAAAGACAAGTACCATATGATTTCATTTGTATGTGGAATCTAATGAACAAAATGAACCAACAAGCAAAATGGAAACTGACTCATAGATGCCAAGAGTAGACTAAGAGCTGTCGGAGGCAAGAGAGGTTGGGGGACTGGGTGAAAAAGGTGAAGGGATTAACCAAAGACAAAACAAAACAAAAAAACTCAGGCACAGACAACAGTATGGTGATTGCCAGAGAGAAAGGGGGTGGGGGAGGTAGGAGAGGGTAAGGGGTCGGGGGATGGTGATGGCAGACTTCACTTTGCATGTGAACGCACAACACAATATACAGATGACAAATTATAGAATTGTACACTTGAAACCTATGTAATTTTATTAGCCAGTGTCACCCCAGTAAATTCAATTAAAAAAGAAATTTCAGAAATCTAAGTATTTATGTATATTTTCTTACAGAGTTTTATATTACAGGTCACGTCTAGATATTCTAGGCATAACCAATTTGAACATTGTAACTATAACTTTTCTTTTGTTGTAAATAGGGTAATGCTGACATGTCTAGTAACTCTATGAAGAATCAGGATTAAATCAGTATTAAATTGTAGTGAGATCACATGATTGCAACACGAATCCTGTGGCTTGACGGATAGCAGGTTGGCCTGATCCTGCGTGTGGATAGCAGCGTGACGCGGGGAACCATGGGGAGGAGTAAGCCTGCTTGGCCTGCTCTCTTCAGACCACATGTGGATTCAGGGTTCACTTTTGAGTTCCTAACTTTAATAACCAGGATCTAGAAAACTGAAGTGGCTTCAGAGATGAGGAAGCAGCAAAAAAACGTATCAAGTGAGGGATGACCAAAGGTTCTGAGATTATATTTAATATGTAGTTACTAATGTAGATCAATAAGTAGATGATCGGTGTAAGACATATGGAGATAACATAACTATTATTTAGTATTTCAACAGTTATTGTATTTTGAACTTATCTTTTATGGATTTTCTGGGTAGAAATATGGTAGAGAATTTCTAACAAATGGAATGAGTTGCATTAAGAGAGATGTCAGTTCCTCATTAAAGGTACATTCAGTCCAGCGTAGATGGTCAGGAAATGAGCTGTGACAGAAAGATACAAGAGTCCCATCAGGGTGTGGCCTGGGTCACTTGTGGAGCCCTTTTTAAACATGAGAATCTCTGGAGTCTTAAAAGGTGGAGTATTTAATACAAATTACGATTTCATAGTGCATAGAATATTCACTTTAACTTGCTATCTGAGAATGTATTTTGCAATGTCTCATTCACCTCCTGAACTGGTCAGATTCCTTAAATACTGTACATTCAAGATTGTGCTGGATTCAGATGCACCGGAATACGGAGGACACCAGAGACTGGACCACAATACCGATTTCTTTTCTGAGGCTTTTGGACATAATGGGCTTCCCAATTCTCTGTTGGTAAGTAAGGTTTTTAAGATATTTTTGTTGCATTTACATTTAATCTTTTATTTTTAAGTAATGTTTTTGTCCAAAGAAATAATTTCTCAACATGTAAGCAACATGCAAACATGTGGGGTGAGATGAGTAGAAAATGATGACTTTGCTGAAAAACCAGATGCAGTGTGTGGTTTAGAAAACACGGTGAGGGACATTTGGTGGACATTTGGGGGAGCTTGCATTTCATAGGATTAAAAATTATTTCTTGAAAAATAAGAGGGAAGCATTTTTAATTTTTTTCTTTTTATCATGAACACTTCTATTTTAATGCCACAATATACTTCCCCGTGTTCCTGCTTCCTCTGTAATATTTTACATGAAGCAGGTTTCTACATTATTGACTGTCTAATGAAGTTTAATTTTAAACATCTTAAAAGAATCAATAAAACATTTTTTTCTTTTATGAAATCAGTCTTTGACTGATTTCATTCTAGTTATAAAATTCTCTGGTTTCCTCATATTACTGAGGAAAGCATTAAATTATATAACTAATTTTTACTCTGTGTTATCAACACAAATGAAAGAATATTGCTTTAAACTACTAGGTTTAAGGTCTTTCTAAAGTATGGAATCTAGAAGTTCTTCACATTTGAAAGAATTCTTCGTTTGTTTTGTGGCCAGTGAGAAGCTCAAGTCCACGTCCACACCCCGTATGTTTTTCCTTGTCCTGAGCAGCGTCCCCCCGCCTCTCCCTCTCTGGTCCTCCCGTCCTCTGTGCTTGTCTCAGGCTTGCGTTCTGTTCCCCATGGGAGGTCTTGGATTAAGATTTGTTTCATTTTCATGAGGCCAGGATATATCTAACAAATGTATCGATGGCTTTATTATAGCTGTTAAATTTTTTCACTTTTTCAAAAGTTGAGGTGTGAGTCAAGCAGGAGAATCTGTGTGGGACCCCTGGTGTCCTTACTTTTCAACTCTATTCCCAGCTCTTAGAGTGGTGCTGGCACCTCACTCTGTGAACCTCCATGTTGTATACAGAATGGACGTTCCAAAGGCAGTGGTGTTGGATAAATGCAAAGAGTGAGATTAAGTTGTTGATAATAGAGGTCGAAGAAAGTGCAATGGCCACAGGAGACTTAGGTGTTACCCTCAGTGTATGTGTATGTGTGCACATGGATGTTTTTAATGATGATGTTGATTCAGCTGTAGATATAGATGTAGATACCTAATCTTTTTTGAGAGGGTGCAAAAGTGCTATCACGATTTTACCTTCAATTTTACCATGTAAACTAAGATTGACAAAGTAGTTTCTGAAACGAATAAGAGAAATATATTAAAGCTCTGAAATAACCAAAGAGTTAGAGACCCCTACAGGGTGAGGGAAGATGATTCATCTTGTAAAGAGCTGTCATGGAGAAGTAGCAGCTGATTGGGACATAGCTGAACTTGAACCAGCTAAACCAGACAGAAAGGAGAAACATTCAGACAGCAAAATTTTGTATAATAATTTTGTATAAAATTTTGTATAATAAAATTTTGTTTATTAGATTCTAATTCTAGTGAAAACACTAGAGAATGTCATGTCAGAGAACTTAGAACCAAGCCCTGCCACCCCAGCTGCCATTTACTAGCTACGAGAATTGAATATTTTAACCTTTTTTTGCCTCGGTTTTCCTCGGTTCTATATTAAGGATAGCAGTGGTATCCTCGCTACAGCAAGGGGCTCTTAGGAAGTGTAAGTTCCTCTATACAGCCAGGCTTCTAGGAAACTGCAAAATGCTACTGTACCTGTATTTTAAATTTACTATTATTTTTTAGGTATCATTTCTTAGGTATTTTAAGCATGTTATTATAACTAGGTGTTTTGAAGGCATGCAACTAAGAAGTCCCCTCAACTTTGGGGAAAATAATCTTAAATGAGGGCTCCCAGGCTTTGGGACTGGGCACCAACTATCTTGCCATCCTTTCATTTTTGCAAGAGCAAACATATTCTGTCATAATTAAAACAACCAACTAACCAGTGACAGGAGCAGCCAGGAGATTACTTTTCAAGCACTAATTGCATTGATCTTGCAAGTATGAAATGTGCATTTCTAAATGAGCAGGTGGAATGGAGAATGCACATAAATTTCAATAACAGGCCGAGGAATACAGCATTGCAAACACCTGAGAAATAGAGTAGAGAGGGTTTAACCACTACCTCACTGCCTGTGATGACAATTGTGACCGGATGTGGTCAGAGAGGGAGAGATGAGCTGTGTCTTCCCGCAGCAGCAGTGTCCTGCTTTCAGCAACTACAGGTGCTTCAGGAATTACTCATTTAAGTAAGTCTTTAGGCTCCAGATGATCACGGGTTTGAAGGTAAGAATAAGGGAGCACAAATAGAACAGAATAACCATTAAAACATGCCTTTTCTCCACACTTACCTTCGAAGAGCCAGAGGAAAAAAAATGCGTTAAAAAACATGCTGGTTACAAGAATGCCTGAACAAGAATTAAATTTTAAAAAATATTTAAAAAAATAAAATTAAAATAAAAAAGAATGCCTCATTGTAATGAAACTCTTTATTCAACTTATCCATATGTGCTGGGATCCAATCAAGTTTCTTGAACATGACCAGAAGTGCTTATAGGTCTCATTTCATCACCAACGAGAGATCGCTTCTGCCTCCCTCGTGCCTAGAATAATTGGGGAAAGGGCGACTAGAATGTAACTTTGTCCTTTTTCTTGAAAGTTCTGTTCAACAGAAATGGTGCACAGCATTAACTAAAGCTCAGTTTTTGAGCTCAATAGTCCAAGGGATCTGCTGAATAGTGGCAAATCTATTTTCAAAGAGCCGCCAAACATAGCCTGGAGGGATGTTAAAGTAGCTGTACGCAGGGCATGGCCAGCAGGCGCCACCTGCCTGCGCTCCGGGAACTGAAACCGGAGGAGGACTAACTGCAGGCGCACAGGTTGAGCTGTGTTTGCCGAGGTCAGAGCAGCTCACAAGTGCCAGGCAAGAGGCAATAGGACAGAATGTCTCCATTCCGCTTTACTGGCCATTATTGGAAAGTCCATTTTAGCGCAATCATTTCTTTCTATTTTGGTTTTTGATACAGGAACTTATGTGTTAACCTACACATGAATCAGGGCACTGGAGAATGGGGTGGTGGGGGTGGGCTTTCTGTCTCTTCTCTGGTTCCTAGATTCAAAGTTCATGGCACAGAAGGGAGAACAGAGATCATTGGACCTGAAATGAAATGAATTTGATTCCTTTACAGTAACTCGATCAGCCTCAGTGGTGAGGAGTGAATAAAGCAATAGTTTCGGCGTTTACTGTTTTACCAGTTGAGCTCCTCATCATTAAGACGTGAATCAGTAGCCAGCTGCCCTCCCTTGACCAGAGGCGGTGACGTTCCAAGACCCCCAGTGGGTGCCTGAAGCCACAGATAGTGCTGAACACTGTATGCTGTGTTTTTTCCTGTACAGGCAGGCCTATGGTAAAGTTTAATTTATGAATTAGGTTCAGTAAGGAACAACTGTTTGTGATCAAATAGAACAGTTACAACAATGTACTGTAATAGGACCCATCTGAGTGGGTCTCTCTCAAAACTCAAAACGCCTTTGTGCACCACACTCGCCTTCTCCCTGAGAGGAAGCATCGTACTGCCCTCCGGCCTCTCCTAATTGCCAGCATCACCGCACTTGCGCAGAGGGCCGTGCGTAGGTAAAACAAGGGGGACTGGAACACAAGCACCGTGGCACTGTGATGGTCGTGTAGTGACTGAGGCAGCTAAGTGACTGACGGGCGGGCTGTGTCTGCAGTGTGCAAGGGCTTGACAAAGGGGCGACTCAGATCTGGGTGAGACAGAGAGGGAGGGTGGGGGACGTCATCACGCTGCTCAGAGTGGCCTTCAGTCTAAAACTTACCAATTGTTTATTGTGGAATTGTCCATGAAATACTTTCAGACCACGGTTGTCTGCTGGTAACCGAAACCTCAGAAAGAGAAACCGTGGATAAGGGTGCATTCTTGTACTCCCATCCTAAATGTAGGGGTTTAAAAGTAGACTTTTGGTTTAAATAGGGGAGTTGGCATAGACATATCTTTTATTGTCCCTCAGATGTTAAGTATGGAAAATACAACCTACAGTTGAGAAATGTCTTTTACTCTATCCAAGATTATGAAAATGTTCAGTTTATTTTGAAAACAAAAAAATCAAACGTCTTAAAGTTGACTCTTTTTAATATTTCTAACTTAGGTAAGGTACTATACAACTCTATATAGAAATAGTTATGGCATCACTTTTCTGTTAACCCTAATGCAAAACAGTGAATTAGAATAAGACTTTTTTCTTAGAGCATATTTTATGAACTTAAAGCATGTTCATAAAAATTTAAATTATATGTGTCACTTGTATTTTTCACAATTATTTGTAACCTTTGTAACCAACAGATGTATATAGACTGCTAAGGATCATGGAGTCATGTCCTCACCCTTCAGTTATGAGCTATTGATGAATTTAACAACTTCTAAGAAAACTTTAACATTAGCTTTTAAATACATTTTACTTAAAATTATTTTTTAATATTGTTTTTAAATTCGTCACACCTGTTTTCAAAAATTATGTAAATAGCCCTGGCTGGTGTAGCTCAGTGGATTGAGTGCGGGCCTGCAAACCAGAGAATCAGTTCGATTCCCAGTCAGGGCACATGCCTGGGTTGCAGGCCAGTTCCCAGCAGGGGACTCACAAGAGGCAACCATGCATTGATATTTCTCTTCTTCTCTCCTTCCCTTCCCCTCTAAAGATAAATAAATAAAATCTTTAAAAAATTGTGTAAATATTTTAGCAACTTAGTTATGACCCTAGAAGAAGGTAATACCTTTCCGGGATGACATTGTGCACTGCATCGTTGAGTGATCCGTCATGTTTTTCAGCCTTGCTGATGGTTGGCATGGTGGTTAAGTCATCAAAGCAGTCAGAGTGACCTGGTAGATTAATGTGCATTTTGACTCTCTTAATAAATGAATTGGATTATAATGTGTCATTCTGACTTCTTGTGAGGAGTGGACTGTGAATATAGCTTGATAAAATGTTGCATTACATTGTATTATATGTTCTTAAGGTGACCCTAGCCTCATAATGCTTTGGGCTTAGTGGCTAATAAATGGGCCTAGTAAATTTGTGTAGCACCTTATATTATCTGCGCTGCATATGAAATAGTTTTTATATACATGCACTTAGATATAAATAGTTTGTATTTAAATATACTTAAACATTTATGTTTAAATCTTAAATTGTGTTCATACTTTTTCTATTGCTGTGAATCAAAACTAATTTTAGAATTAAATGTTCAAATGAGAGTTACAGAGCCAAAACTTAGCACTAAATTATAGAGCCCCTACGCTGTTCATGCATCTAGCCTTCTCATCTCAAGGCTTAGCTCTGGTTATCTCACATCCTGTAGCATAATTGCCAATCATTTCCTAACCACTAAGAACACTGATTTTCAAACTCAGAACCCTAATAAGGAAAACTCAAAATTCCATATACAGCTATAGTTAAGAAAAACCACTTACTTGGGGAAATTATTTCATGTTGCCTATACTGCAAGGGCTCTGAAGCAACATAAACGCAGTCTGGTAATTAACAATGCAGTGAAAAAAGTGCTGTAATTACACAATATTCCCATTAATGATATTATACAATTATCAAATGAAGACTTCTGAGCAGATAGTAATAAGAGGTCTTTAAGTGTGACTGGAATTGGCATCATAAAGCTCCTTACATGAAATGACTGACATCATTTAATGAGAGTTCTTGGAGCATTTTTTAAAGCAATTAAATGCCAAAATCAGAAAAACTCGATGCATATATTGTGAACCTTGAACTTCTTAGGCCATCCCTGTGTTTTACTTTTAAATTTGGGCCAGCTAAAATACCAAAAGATCACAGAGTAAGATTATTTCTAAAGTATCAGTTTGTAGTTACGATTTAATATTATTAAATCAGAATGAGATTATAAATCAAACAGACGCCAAAACTGCATAGGATTCAGATAGGAGCTCGGCGTGACTTGTCCCGATCTGTCGCTGTGCCCCTAAGCAGGGACTTGTTATTATTTGTCCAGGGCCCAACATGAGTGTTTCATCGCATCTTTCCCAGAGTCCTTCTGTGTGCATATCGGACCATATAGCATCAGAGAAATGTTTTTAATGTAAAAGGAACTAATTATTTTGTCCAGTTCTGATGCTATTGAGAAGTTTAGGTTGGTCTTCCGTTTTAAAATGCTCATAACAGAACAATTGAGAACCATTCTGATTATAACCCTCTATCCCACTAATTAGTTATCTACCTACTTACTATGATCCCACAAAGTCAGCACAGAGCAGGATAAGTACATGGCAAATTCCTTAGGAAGGCCAGGACACTGTCTCGATTCCTGCCTGTTTTGATAAGACTTGGGAGGGAACTGGTTAAATCAGGCTATTGGTTTCTTTTATTTCCCCTCCTTTGCTTTGCTCTGTATTGCCTTAATCTGCAGCTTGATTATGGAAAGACGCCATTCTTTGAATCTGTCTACATCATTGGTAGGAGTCTCCCTTTGCTCTATGAATATCCCCAGCTTCCTTTCCTCAAAGAGAAAATACCAAGAGAAAATACTGAATAGAAGGGATTGCATTAGTAACTAAGTTGTGATGTAGTTTAAAACCTATAGGACATCAAAAACAATGTATAAATTATAGGGAAGCAGATTGTGCAGGCTTTCCCCTCACTTAATGACTGCAAGGCTACAGTGTTGATCTTTTGGAAGTACTGGATTGCAGATCGGACTGTGAAGCGTTGAGCTACCCAGTGACTTGGCATTTATGAAATTTTTCTCAGCTGCTGCTGATCATTTCCTGAACAATGTTATTTTTAATTGAATATGAGGAAAACTATTCTCTAGTTATTAAATTCATATTATAAATTCCTCAAAATGCCATCATTCTAACACTGCTTTCAACTTTAATGATCAAAACTAACCAGCTATATTGGTTTATTAGATTCTTTAAAAGAGCTTTAAGTGTTCTTTTTTCATTTAATTTTTATTGTATTTTTTTCCATTACCATTTAAGTGTTCTTTATTACAGAATCCTTTAGGGAAAACATTGTGTTCTTTTGCAGATCTGAGACACAGGAGACATACAGTTGTCTCATTCAATGCACATACTGATCTCACTATTGTTTATCCCTTTATTATTTATTTATTTTTTCATTCATTCATCCTTGGCACCTACTTTGTCATTTCGCACCTGCTAAGAGGAATATGAAGACATGTGGCTTCTGCCCTTGTAAAGCTCAGAGTCTAGTGGGATTGACAATACACTTGAAAAAAATCACAAATTGTGGTTGTGTTCAGAAAGAAACAAAAATGGTGCTGTGATAGAAAACGAAATGGGAAAACTATCGTATCTCGCGTTATCAAGAAACACCTGTCCATGGAGCTGGGGTATTTCAAGATGCAGGAGATACGGAAGTAGCACAGTTAGGGGTGTTCTGAGCACAGGGCACTGCAGGGCAGAGACCCAGAGGAAGGGCGGGGCGTGACCTGTGGCTGGAGCAGGGAAGGAAGGCGAGAGAGACCAGTGGCAATGAGCCTTGATGAGGAACGTACTCATGCGAAAAGTAGCTGTGTCAGGACTCTGCTGAGCATGGAAAGGATGTGTATTATATTTTAAAAGTTGTGTCAAGCTTTTTGATTGTCTTAAACTGGTGAGGGGCCTAGTAATCACTTAGGATCCTTTATATTAATTTTAAGTTTTTGTCCTTAAAATGATAGGGGAAAATAAAAACAAGATGATAACTATCTTGTGTTAATCAGTGTTTTGTATATTACTTTTCTTCACCCGAAGACTAACATTGTGACCTGTAGGACAGGCCTCCTTTATCACTTCATGGTGTCTGGGGAATATTGTTTTTTTGTAAAGCCTATGGTGCCCTCTAGTGGTAATTATTTTAAATGAGTCTCACAGTGACACCAAAACTGTTGGAAAGGTGAAATTGTCTCTCCTCCAAGATGGTAGAATTGTCAAGATAACTAAATTGTAAGCAAAGTGAGAGGGCATCATATCCCTTTGCTTAATGACATCACTTTCAGTGTTTCTTTCGACTGTACTGACATGATTGTGTTGACTTAGGTGTACATTCCAAGCCGAGTGGCCTTCGTCCTGCACAATGTGGATCTGCCCAACTGAAGAGACCGGATTTCAGCCCTCCCAGGAAGAGGCGTGTGTTTTGTTTTCCTCTTCTCATTGTCACATAGCATATGATGTGTAAGCTTTTCAGAATGCAGTGTCTAGCCAAAGCGTCAGATGTCTGAAATTCAGTATTGACCTATGCAAATGATTGTCAAACTTTTCTTTAAGAAGTAGAGGAGAATGTTTCTGAAATTTCAGGGATCTTAGGCTATATTTTCCTGATATCTAAGCAGCTAGAATTCTCAAATGAAGATATATATATATAAGCTTTAAACAGATGAAGTTATATATATGTAGTCTTTAAACAGAGTTCTTTTCCTGGCCAATTATTTGATGCTTTTAAGTTGAAATTTGAATCATGTGTCATATATATTTCTGTTGAATGCATCCAGTATTTTTTAAGATGGGTAGTCAATGGCTTTATTTGTTCTAATACCTCTCAGTCTAACGTGGGAGGCACCAAGATTGTTACTATGTTTTTTCAAACTATCTTACAAAGTAATGTAATAAATATGTAACAATGATATAAAATTAAGAACTGTATTCAGTATTATAGATAACATAAAAGTCATTATCTGTGAACTCATCTGGGCTTCATTTTGCAGAAGTTCTTTCTACTTTGTGATCTCTTGTTCACTTAGTATCTTGGTAGATGCTGATATCTCAGTCTTTTTCTGAAGGCCCATAATATTTCAGAAAATGTCTTTTCCTTTCAATAAATGCTAAAAAAAGATTGAATAATTGAAAATTGCCTTTGCTAATGTGTGTTTTGCTGTACAATTGTGGAGACTGATGTAGAATGAATATTAAAATGCCGTCTCAGTCTGACACCTTCCGCACATACGCGCACATGTGCACGATGGACTGGGCATGCGGGTTAATAATATTTTCCTCTTCCGGTACTCTTTGTAACTTGAAATTATATTAACTAACGCAGATATCTAGGCTACTCCCCAGCCGTAAACCTGAGCACATTTAGAAGCTGAACTATCTCAACTCAGTGGGGTACGCAGTCATGAAATTATGCCTCAGGTCATGAAATATGAGACCACAGGTCTAAAATCATTGATGGGTAATTCATTCATAAGTAAGAAATTATAACGCACTTAAAAGACATAAAGTATCTGTCACTTTCTTTAAAGATCTGATTTTCCCCTTCCATAAAGACTGGCTGCTTTTTGTTTGTTCGTTTTTAGCCCGATTACTCGCGGCTGACAAGGCGCACTGGAAGACTTCCTATTAAAAACTGGTTCGGTAATAGAAGAGATTGGCAGAGAGTTTCAGAGCTAAACTTATGTGTCAACCATCTTGCTTATAACTTTTTTCAGCAAAGCCTTGAATCTAGGTCTGAAACATGTTGTTTGCTTTAAACTTCAAAGTACAGTCATAGTCCGATTTCCTGAAAGAATCAGCAAAGCCAGCTGATGCCGTTCCATGCTAGGAAGCGTGACCGAAAGCCTTCCGCGCTGCCCTTCCCACTGCGGGGCTGCGTTAATAATATCTCAGCGCTGCCGAGCCGGAGCCTGTTACTGATGACCCAGTCAGTGGGCAGCCCTGATTTTTCACATCTAGTCTAATCTCTTATGTATTAAGAGAGATGCTAATTTTCTGTGATGGCTCTTTAAAAATGACAAGAGATTACTTAATGCCTACAACATATTTTCTTCTCTTTGTGACTTCTGTGGCAAAGTCAAAAGGACCAGAATAATTATGTGCTATATTTCTGTTACACTCATTGACCTTCTTTAGATTTCACAGTCTAAAGTTCAAAGTTAACAATGTAATGTAAGTTAGTTGCCTTCGTCAAGTGTACCGCCTAAGAAGAACAATAAATGTATATTGCTAGGAAGGAGTTATAATGACACATGCAAACAAGTAAAATATTAAGAATCCAAAACAGAATGTAGTGGGGTTTATTTTTTTTCCTATCTATCATAGCAGACAACCTTTATAGAACATAACAGTGTTATAGTATAATTCACACTAAGTCTTCCTTCTGGCGTGGGTAACACTCTGATCATCGTAATCTGGTGGGAAGCTCTTCCTTTCATTGGTTAACCATTTTCAGTAACCACAACAGAGAGATACAGAACTTTACTCTGTGTGCCTTGTAACAAAGTTTCTTTCCTCCGATGTCTAGATTACTGACATCAGAAATGAGGATGATCTATCTTTGATGACTCTTTTAGAATAAGTATTTTAATGTTTTAATTGTGTATGTTCTAGAAAACACAGATGACTACAGATTTCCTTTAACTCTTTTTAATATTAGCAAGTGAGTGCCAGTAAATACTCTTATCAAAAATACCTTTCATGCTAATGATACTTAATGTTTTAGTTTAATATCAGCTTACTCAGAAAATACTGTGATTTTTAATAGTCAAAAATCAAATTGTGAACATTTTTTCTAGACTATTTCCCACCTTATAACACTTGAACTCTGAGGATCAACTCCTTTCCTAATTTCTTTTCTGCATCTGCTGTTTCTCACCTTGCCTTTGTCTTAGCTGACACATTCATCATTTAGCCACCGTGTTTCTCAATTTCAAAAAATAATCAGTGACAATAACTTGACTTTTCTCGTGCAACTGTAGAAGAACTCAGGTATGTCTCCTTTGTCCGCACCACTCCCCTTAGCAATACCCACTGAGCACCAGTCATCCATCAGGGTGACAGCCGTTGCTATGTGAGACCATACAGGAAGTCGTCTGAACGAGGAACCTATTTTTCAAGTAACACAGAGGAGGCGGCAGACAGACCTAGGGAAAGTGACACAAGGTAATGTGTTTTCCTCTCGTGTTCTGCTTACGGCTTTGGGGCCAGTAGCTTTTTACTGTCTCTGGTCCTGCAGCCAGTGAGCCTGGTGATGGAGGCAAGACAAACCCGGTTTCCTGCTGCCCGTCCCGTGCACAGGAGCCGAACGACACACCAGGCAGAAAACGAAACCGGGAGCAGCTCCCTGGCTGCACTCGCACCTCGCACACTCTTCCTTTTTGCCTATTTTGCGTCATGTCCTAAATTGTTGTTTTTTAATCGTGGGTTCCATTAACCTATATGTGTTTACAGACAGATAAGCACTGAGCTGTGAACTTTACTAGGCAGAATATTTTGATGAAAGAAAACAGAAACCTGAGGCGGAGGAATGTCATGTCCTTTATTCAGCAGAGTTCATTTATCATTCACAATGCGTTAGAGTTGAGATGAAGATAAATTTTCCCACTAAAGCCAGCCTTCGGGGGGGAAAATAAAGTGAACTTCCTACTAATTTTTCTGCTCTATTATCTTATTAATGGTGATTTGTAGAGAATTGCAGAGAAACATCCATACTTTAGGGCAGAATTTCTTAATTGGTAGTATAAGAAATTAAGATACAGAAGCTATAAGTGTTTTTGTCTCTCTGTAATTAAAAATACTACCTCTGGATTTTAACTCTTGGCAAAACGTATGCAGAACATGTAATGTTTATTTACATGAAAAGTGCATTTTGTGATAGATATGCTTATGCTAAAGGGCATGTCGTTCATAAACTTATTTACCATGTACAGTTTTTCTTCTCCTTTGTGTGGACCAGAGAGAGGTTGTGTGCCCCTTCCTTATCTACGCTGTGTGTCCCCTTCACCTAGAAGCATGCTGTGTTTTGATAGAACAGAATAATGTAATGGTCAGAAACCCTAGTTCAAGTTCATGGTTTTTAACTCCCAAAGCCTCACTTTATAGAGTGTACAGTTGACCTTTAGTTTGTGTCCAGGATAGTAAGGCAATTAAAGTGAGAGGAAAAAATAAAAAGTCATTGTTGTAGGTTCTCTAAATGCTATTATTTGATCAACAGCTACTTGGATGGTGACTCGTTGTCTGGAGACAGCTTGCGAATCTGCTGTCACAAACACACTGTCCCCACCACCTACCTGTCTGTCCTGCCAGTCTTCTGCACCAAGTTCACTGCCCTCTCCCAGGCAAGGGGTGTGTGGGCTGCTTTCCAGGGAAGGGCCTCTTTTGCATATCCTCCAGCACAGCAGATGACCAAAACATCAATCCTCCCATTTTGCTCATTTTAGCTTTTTCTCTGAGTTCACTAGGATGTCACCGTGAGTTCTAGTCCCCTGCAGTCAATGTACTATCCCATAGAGTGTCACCTCCTCTCAGACTTCGCACCTCTATAACCCATGCCTGTGAATGAAAGTTAACAACCTCTTGATGGTAACCAAAGGGGCAATAGAGACTGTACATGAAGCGAAATAGCCAGAGATGCCCTTCAGTGAGGTGCATCAACCAGGTGTCCAGGGTCTCTGCTTCTCAGCCCTCTTCCCCTTCTGCTCACAGCCCACCCAGCACACACTACTAGCAGAAGGAATACACGGCAAAGGAAGCAAGAACTCAAAATAGGGCTAAGAGGCTAGAAACAGTTTGACCTATCAGTTTTGGGGGTTAAAAGTCTGTACTTGAATCAGAAATTATATCTTTATAAATAATGTTTCAACAGTAAATATTAACCTCTTAAAGAAGGGGAATATCAACTATTGTCCTGAAGTTTCCACAGTTGTCTAGTACAGTTGCCTCTATATTCACAGACTCCACAAACACAGACACAGAGGTCCAACTAAGGGACTTGAGCATCCGTGGATTTCAGTATCCACAGGTGCTTCTGGAACCAATGCCTGGATGGTACCCAGGGATGACTGTACTTATGCTAAGACATCTCTGTCATGCTAAATTAATTTGGCACACAGAATATAAATTAAATGAGCTGTGTTTGCATTATTTGTGTGTACTTATCTAAGGTAATAGAGGAAATAGAACTCTGAGGCAGTATGATTAAGTTCATTAAACATATGTGTTTATAGCACATCTAGGGGTATGTGAATACACACGGACATATATAATTTGTAAGTAAAATGAAAGCCCACATGGTTCACTGATTCTGATATTTATCTTGAACTAATGATTCACTTGATCTTGAAACCCATACTCAGTTTTAGGTATTTTTCTGATTATAGTTTGAGCACCAAATCTAAAAGAGCAATTTTACTTAGTTTAATTAAGTTTTTCAAGTTTTGGAATTAAATGCAGTATATGTTTTAATTTTTTTACAGCATTTCTCACTTCCAACTACTTGGCTATTAGTCTTTTATATTTCTTTTCCTGTAGAAAGAGAAGAGCAAGTGAAACACCTTTATTACTTCTTTATTTATGTCCACTAAGGATTATTTTTAACTGAGTTTGTAGTGTCACTTTCTATTCACTCCAGTAATATAAATGATGAAAAACACTGAATGTAATTTCATTTCACAAATGCCTCTGGCCGTGTTGCCAGCTATTTATTAAGACCGGTCATGCTGCAGTGCCCCTCCCCACAACATACACACTGAGTCACTGCCTGCCCTCTTCTTCCGTGTGGTACGTGGGCATCACACACTGTATAGAAGCAGCAGTAGAATGCCTAATTCTTTACTAAGCAGGGTTGTTTTTTTTTTCCCTAAAGACGTACTGTATTGGCTGCCACCTATTGAGTGCTTTCTTATTGCTATTCCCTATGCTGACACTTTAGACACATCATCACTAAGTCTCTTAAACTCTGCAGCCTAATTGTTATTATCTTCGTGTGGGGCAAGGCTCACGTTCATCCTACCGCAGTTGGCCGTCTTCCATGTGGATCACTGGAGATCTCTAGATTAGAGGGTCAACATTTGGCTCTCATTTGTATGGCTTCAACTGGATTGAACTGGATTTTAGCATCTTTGGTGGGGGAAGGGGATGACTTTTAAAGCCAAAACAGGGCTTGTAATGCCCCACACTCTTTTGTAAGATGCTATTCAAGTTCCAGAATGTATTTTTGTTATGTGTTACATTTAAAAAAAAAACATAAAGCATGAATCCAACTCCCAGATTCTGCTTTCTAATGGTACTCTCCAATAAAAAGATTCAGGACTTCTTGGAGAAATGGCTGATTCTAGGGCCGGGGCAGGGGACTTACAAGGGGAGCCTGCAGCTTCTTGTAGTGCCAGAAAGTAAGGAGTGCCCCGAGTCAGGCATGAGAGCAACTCAAAGAGACACATGAGCCAAACAAAGGCACCCCGTGGTCAAACCTGAAACAATTTGGGCAACCAAATAAATATTATTTTGTTATATTATTGCATGAAGTATAAAATATCTGTGACTTCCTACTGATAAAATAAAGGGTTGGGTATAAAAATGAATGGGGACAAGACACAAATCTTCTATATAGGAAAATGCTAAATAATTTTTGTAAGTTCCCCTCTCAAGAAAGTGCTTTACTCCCCTACCCCCAGCTCCCTCCCTCCTGTGTGGGTTCTATGGACTGACTGTCTTCTGGAGAGCAGAGGAAGGAAGGGGGAAATTAACGCAGTGGAAAAACCTGGAAAGCTACTTCAGCCAGGTGATTATGGTGAGCATGATCAGTAGGTCATGTTTCTAGCATGTGCTCTGGATAAGATGTGCTGAGAATGACAAAAATACAATTCCCGACTATAAGAAAAACATTAAAAATACCAACAAATTGAAGGATTTGTATACACACATATATAAAGAGAAATATTAAATAATATAGCAGGAGATTATACACACAAGATTTGTATGTGTATGTGTATGTACATATAAGAATTTTGTGTGTGTGTATGTCTCCTTATATAATACATATAAGTCATATACGAAGAGGTTTATTTTAAGGCATTGGCTTACATAATTATGGGGAGCCATAATTATGGCAATCCAAAATCAGTAGGGCAGGCTGGTAAACTTGGAACTCGGAAAAGACCTGGTACTACAGTCTTGAGGTAGAATTTCTGCATCCCTGGAAAACCTCAGTTATGGTGGTATGTTAACCGTCATGTCTACAGAATACCCTCACAGCAGCCCTGGTTTGGAACGCCAGGCAAGGTAAGCATAACAAACTGTCATAGCCCAGGGCTGGCTAAAGAGACATGACCACTAAATGTAATACAGTATCCAAGATGGGATTCTGGAACAAAAAAGGAAAGTGTTGAAAAATGTTTCCTAGTGAAATCCAAATTAGATGTAGAGCTTAGTTAATATTTTTTTTATTGTGTAAAAGAAGGCAGATGCTTGAACAGACAGTCCTCCTTTACAGAGGAAATGTTGCTACAACAAATCACATCCAATGTTTCAGGGAGACAAAGCAAAGCTGAGAAGAGATTGGGTTCAGGAGCCTGAGAGGCTGACTGAAGTTTTCTGACATGACAGAAGTAATGATGGCCAATCATCCTTTCACCCTCCTCCCTCCTGACCACCAAGCGAAGATTGAGAGCCATGACCATGTGAAAGCAAATGTCTAAAACTCGTGTGTTACTGGTCTGCACCGAATTATTTCCTCCAAAATGTTATACTTAATACTCTATTCTGCCATGTGTAATGCACACCCACATTTTTGGCCCAAACTTTCAGGAAAAGAATATTTTGTTTTGATTTTTTAATTCAACTTTTAAAAAAGATTTTATTTTTATTTTTAGAGAGAGAAGAAAGGAAGGAGAAAGAGAGGGTGAGAAACATCGACATGTGGTTGCCTCTCACGTGGTCCCCAGTGGGGACCTGGTCCACAACCCAGGCTTGTGCCCTGATGGAATCAAACTGAGGACTCCTTGGTTCACAGGCCTGCACTCAGTCCACTGAACTATACCAGCCAGGGCTTATTTTTTTAATACTTAGATACTTGGGGGGGGGAGGGTTGTATTATAAAGGAATTTTAGCATTTATTTTTGAACATATGGTACAAGAAATTTTATGTAACAAATAATTAATGGCAAGGACAGATACAGGGTATTTCAGGTACTACCCACAAATAATGTGCATCCTTATTTTTCCCTCAAAAATTTGGGCAAACAACACAGCAAAATGCAGTATTTGGGTAAGCGGCTTCCTACTATAGGAGACCATTCTGCATGGCATGGGCCCAGCTCCCAGTTGAAAGCAAGGTCTGATGCACAGGACCCATGTCCATGGATAGGTTCTCCCAAGGGGAATCAGGCCTGCATTATACTTAGGCCGCTTTGAGACTTGCTTTTGCTAAAACTCCCTCACACTGGGTTGAGGCATATCTTTAAAGTAACTTCCTAAAATCTATGCTAAACCTTCCAAAGATGTGTGTAATCAGTCCAACCACTTTTCCCTTTGCATTTGCAAATATCCTTCTTCTGTGATGTGATTAGTGTCATTGGCTCCTTTATTTTCTGTAAAAAAAAAAAAAAAGGTAACCACCTAAAGCGAACCTCTGCATAGTAAATGAGGACCATGATGTAATGTGCCCAGAAAAGCAATAAAAGCTTGTCAAGGCAAGGTTCCGGGCTCTCTCCCCTCGAGAGAGTGGCTGTGCAGTCCCTTTTCCTCCACAGGACTCGGTAGTCCATGTGAATTTGTCTGGTCTCAGCCACAATGCTGTGGACCCAACAAGCTGGTGCCTGAGTCAGCCTCCAAGTGAGCAAATGAACATTCTAAAATTAAGACTCAGGATTTTTCATAAAATTTCTTCTACATTTAACTTACTAATAATCCTATGAGCAAAATAATTCATTCAGATACCTGGGCATATATTTTTCAACTATTTATCTTGAAGCAATTTCTCATGTTAAAAAGTAAGATGTTTGTAAATGTTCTCAAAAAGATAGGAGTTTAATTATAATCAAACTAGGAGAAATTAGGCTGAAATTACAAGTAAACCCTAAAGTCTTAATAACTAGACAAGACAAAAGTGTGTTTTTAATTTATACCACGTTTTAGTACAGAACAAGTGCCCCTTTTCCATTTTGTAGCTATAGTGCCTGGTGTATGTGACTTCCAAAGTTGCACTAGAAACAGATAAAAATGAAGAACTGTAAGAGTAAGTCCAGGCTTGGAAATGCTTTAGACTCCTTCTGCCCCACCTTATTGCCAGAATCCAGTCACATTGCCCTGACCTAATTGCAAGGGACGATGAATATTTTTCTGCCCAGGAAGAGGAAGCAGTGCAATTAAAACATAACATACCATCTGCCATAGTCACCAACTAAGTTTAGGAAATCTTTGCACACTTTATTTTCCCTCACAGACTCATAATTCAAACTAAATACAAAATGCCCTGAGAATTTCTATACTAAGGAAACTGGTGTATTATTTCCTAACTTGGTGTTTCCACAAGGATAATTGCTAAAAATCATGAAAAAAGATACTATATTTGCTTAAACACATTTTAGATACAGTAAGTTGAAGATACATAACTTTCCTTTTTTATGTTCTCTGACTGGTAAATCCTCTTTCAAACTGTGTGTGTGTGTTCAGTACACTTTCCTTCAAGGTCGGCTTATGAAAATTATTTTTATTTCCATTGAAATCATTTATTGATTGCACAATGTAGCCATCATTGGGCAATCTTTTTCCCTAGGTTCACAATTGTTCTGATAGGTTTAGAACTGGATCCCCCAATAGTGATCTCAGAGTTCTCTGGAATGAATTTCCTGAGTTCTGAGAAATCTTAGAGCCAGATTAATGTCTAACTTCTAGAAACACAGTAGCAGGATTTCATGGTACGCATTTCATTTAATGATCTAATTCCCATATTAATTTAATATTTTGTTCCCCAAGTTTATCTTTGCTCTGATTAGTATCTATACATTTAAATTTTATTTTTATATTGCTTATTGCAGTATACATTTCTAAGCCACCTAAATAATTTTTGGAGTAAGGCAGTAAGTAGATAGATGATAGATATGGATTTTTTAACTGCGTTGTTGCGATGATACAGTCTGTAGCTTTGTGTTTCTGTATTTTGTTACTAGTTGCTGAGGAAGCACTTACAGCTAATAAAAAGCACAGGAGCTTCCCTTGATATTTTATTAGGCCAAAACCTGAATTTTCTACATCTGCACATACTTCTGCCTAATTTTGTGACAGTAGAAAATTAAACTTCATCATGCTATGTGCTTTTATTACACTGTGTTCTTTTATACATATGTATCATTAAAGTTTTTATCAGAACTCTGAAGGTAATGTAAAAAGTTTAAATAAACTCGACAATAAACAGAACTAAAAATTAAAATTGGGTAAATGTGGGGGTGACTTCTCTCGAGTCCCCCCGAGTGCCACGGACGAAAGTGAATAATGACCGAGACATGATGTGCTCTGCTTGGGGAGGAGGAATGGGTTGTAGCCAGTTTCTCCGAGGAGAAAAATCCCCAAGCACCTTCCACCATAGCCTTTTATTGGGTTGTAATACACAGGAATACAGGGCAGCAAGGATCAAACAGTAGATAACATTTCAAAGATATCTGAGGGCTTCAGAGTCTGAGTCGGTGTCTGTCAGGAAGAGAGTTGCAGAAACTTTGGGAGACATACTCATTTCCTGCTCGGACCCTTATCATATGAATGAAAGCACTCTTACCAGAGTAGATTTCACAGGTTTATCAGCAAGTTTTTGTGATGCCAGATTTTCCCCCAGGACATGCTCTAGCAAGGCAAGAAGCTGCACCTCTCCCCATCAGGTGTTCAGGCTTAAGGGGATTAGAGCCAGGAAGCACTTCTCCCAGAGAACATGGGGACTTGGGCTATGTCAAAGCTGGGGGGCGAGAGTCCATTGCTTTCTCTTTGTTGCAGCCCCTGAAGGCCTCCGAAGTGATCGACTCTGGCCTAGGTTGCCCCCGGCTGTGAGGGGTCTTACCCGTCATTGACTTCCGACCAAGCTTTGGGGGCAGGGAGAGGAAACTGAGGCAGCGTTTGCTACCGGAGACAAGCTTTGTCTCCTGCGGCTCCCATTCAGGAGGTTGTCCCTCGCCCTTAGCCACAAGGGGTACAAATACAATTGCTAAAACCAGGCAGAGCGGTCTACAACAGGTAAAAGCATATATATTTATTAACAAGTAGTTACAGGAATGAAGGTAAGCTTTACTTTCTTTCGAAGGAACATTCTGGAACACAAATCATTCCTGTCTCCCAGGCAGTTATTTCTGGCACTTCTCACAGTCCTGGTACAAGTGTGATGCAGGCCCTTCTTGACCTTTTGGCTGTTTAGCTAAATATCAGTTTGCAAAAAGATAAGGTTGTTTATCCATTCATTATTATCCATCCCTGTATTGAAGTACTGTGCCAGGTGCTAGGACTGCAAAGATAAGTAATAGGATTTTACAACTTAATGTGCTGATGTCAGTCTCAAAGGACAAATAGATTTGTTGTCGTGGCAGAGTCTACAAGTTCCCTATCCCATGTCCATTCTTCCGTCTTCTACAATAATGGAGCCATTATTCGCATTCCAAAAGACATCATTTTTCCATCCATGTAACTGAATTCCAAGCAAAGGATGGAATTGAGTAGAAGAGCTTCCAGGAAGTCTCTTTAAAAGGCAAAATTAAAAACTGAGGCATTTATTAACAACCTTTACATTCTTCTAAGCTGCGTGGTATGTGTACAAAAAGCCTGGAGACCTGTATCCGTCTTAGGTCACGAGACAGCTTTACATGCCAGATGGCAGGTGGAAAGACGAGAGATGCTGGACTCCTGATGATACAGACCAATCATTCAACGATGGACTGCCTTTGGATTTACTGATGTGAGAGAAAAGATAAGCCCTTATGTATTTACTAATATATTTAGGGTATTCTCTTACATGCAGCAACTCCTAAATGATCCGCATATCAATGAAACTAAATTATTTAACTGATGACCGTAACCAAGAACTAGGTCTTACATGGACAAGATCCAAATCAGTAGGCAAATGAGGTGGTAGATATACAGAAACAAGGCGCACTCATATATTAGAAGTAGAAAATTACACTGAACACTTTCTGAACCCATATTAATTCATTCAACATGAGTTGGTATAATAGTTCAATCTATGGAGAAAAAAGGTAAAGAAGTTGGAGGGGTCATATGCTAAAATAGAACCAGTTTATATCAAAGTTTAAGCTAAGAAGATTGGATTGTGTACTGGTTATTTAATTATTAAAGATTATTTACAAAGTGTAAAAATGATATTTTGAGCTAAATTTACTACTCCAGTAATTTTCAAAATGCATTTGTGGGCTGGGGAACATTCATGAGCACCTTGTACCTGGTGCCCAGGGGCTGGGAGAAGATTCTGAGGCTGCTGTCCCCAGCGCAGGGCCCCTCGTTCAGAGTGACTCCACTTTTATCTGTTTATAACTCCACATAGCACTTATTTGAGCAAAATATTCCAAGGCTAACAAAATGTGAAATCCTTCATGGTATTTATTGGAAAATTTTGACTCAGAGGAGCCCTTTTTCCACTGCAAGTGAGGATTTGATGATGCAGGGCTACAGAACAGCCAATTTCACCAACTATGTTATGGTGCACGTAATAGCAGTGCCTCAGGAAGATAATCTGAAATGTACTTTGTAATAAATGTTGGCGGCTAGGAAGCCAGTTGTAAAGCTGAGTGCAACTGCTTACTCCAGATATGGGGATAGCCTGAAGACAGAGTACTTTCAGCAAAACTACACAGGTAGGGACACATATCAGCCCCCTGAAATGCGTTCTAAGCCTCCTTCATCAACAGTTTAACCAAATCCCTGCTTTTATATCCCCATGTTTTAAGTCATGAGAATTGTTTCTTTCTTTCTTTCTTTCTTTTTTCCTGGCTGCATCCTGAGTTATACACAGTTCAGCGCCCTACTTCTTGCTGAAGAGAATGGGTGGGGTTGCGAGTTTAACTTGCATTATACTTTTGCAACCTGCAGTCTCAAACTTTGGGTCTGTTGTTTGAATACTTCAGACCTGAGGCTATGAGAGATAAAAGATTGTTTTAGGCTAGTTTTCTGATCGTGCCTTGAGCTGAGAATTTTAAAATTTGAGACTTCCTTTCATCTCAGTGTGCTCTGAAGTAGGCATCATGCCACAGTTCCTGTGCTCATCTCCACCCGGGCATTCTTTCCCGAGAGCCACTGGAGCGCCCCACATTTGTTTTCACTAGACTATAGCATGCAGGCAACTACAGATGACAGCTTAAGTGATTGTCTCCCTCTGTATCCTATGGACTGCTATCTCATTCTTCACCAGTGATAAAGCCGTTGCTGCCTCCACATCTCTCTAGGTAAGATAACCAAGACAAAGACCAGTCTTTAGGTGGCACTTTACCTAGGAAACACTTCAGATGCCAAATATTGTATCACTCTGGGGCAGTCAGAAAACCAGCGTCACTTCGGGTGTTACAAATACAAAGTGATTCGTTATAGGAACATGGAAGGGCTGGTAAAACAAAGGTAAAGGAAATTTACTCCCAGCTTTGGGAAATCCCAGAAATATCTGTCTTATAGAATGACCACTGCTAATTAACCTGGCTGTCCGCAACACAAAAGCTGGTGATTCTCACTGGGATGCCCAGATATTTACTGCCAATAACCATCATAGCTACTTCTTTTTTTCAAAGATTTTATTTATTTGTCTTTAGAGAGGAAGGAAAGGAGAAAAGGAGAGAAATGTCAATGTATGGTTGCTTCTTGTGAGTCCCCTGCTGGGAACTGGCCTGCAACCCAGGCATGTGGCTTCACTGGGAATCGAACCGAGATCGTGTGGTTCGCAGGCCCAGGCTCAATCCACTGAGCTACATCAGCCAGGCCCATCACAGCTACTTCTAGTACTGAAGTGGGTACTTCTCAGGCAAATGCCTAGAAGCCCTTGGCAAAACCCCCACTTCTGTGATCTGCTGGTGATGCCCTTACTCTAAGGAGAGTGAGGAAGTTTCTGAGCAAGAACACCCGATATACAACACAGGACACAGGTAAAAGACTGCCAAAAGTGACCAATAGCACAGGTGGTCCTTGCTTTGCACAATTATGAAGGATAATAAACGTGACTGTGCTAGCTGAATCCATATGAAAGGAACTTAATGATCAAAAAGAAAAAGTATAATTGTTTTACAACCTTAAAATTATTTTTCAAAGCATTAAAATCTCTCTTCCTGCAGATTACAAATATAAAGGGAAATGAAAAATGTGAGGAAAGTAATATTTAGTATAAAGTAATTTTAAACATTTGGAACACTGACAATTAATGTTTGATTTTTATGTATGAAATATGCCAAGGTTCTTGGAAAATGAACTATATAAATAAAAATAATATATTCATTAAAGTTGGCTCATTTGTGGGAAAAATGTCAAGAGTAGGTTAAACAGTGTTTGCCTTTTTGTTACACAACTCACAATATAAAGAGAACATATTTTCTGCGCCTTGGTGAACTGTACTTCTTTCTAAGTTTAGATCAGCTTCCGACATTTTATACATTGAACTCTCGGTGCCATGACATATCACTGAGAATTCCTTTTAATGCAGTTTTTTGCCAGGATCACGTCCTCTGGGACATATTTAGCCTTTTTGTTACAACGACTTTTCTCATTTATGTCACTAAGCCCACCTTCAGTAGACTAATGCATTGCAGCTACATAGCCAGTCTCTTGAATTTCGGTAGCATCACATTTCCAATGATTTTTTCTATAAAATCATTTACCCTTGAGTCGAATTTCCCTTTTAGCATCATCACTTATCTTATTGGGGTTGGGGGGGAGGCTTCACTTTCACCTTTGTTGGCCAATTTCCTTTTTCAATTATTTATTTTTGTTAAATGGGTTTATCATGAGAGAAAAAAGTCAACACAACCACATGGGATTTGTGCGTGAATAACAGGCACACAATGACCTATCATTGGCATCCTTTGAAAGTGATGATGGCATTGGCCACGGATTATAATTCACAGCTGTTATTTAAGTAAGGATTTGTAAACTGAAGAACTATCAGAACTTTCACATTTTATGCAATCACTCAGCAAATCTACCATGGTAACTGGAATTTGAACTTTGTGGTTTAGAACTTGTGTTACTTAACTACAGCATAGTACCAAAAATTCTTGTATATTGGAACCTGGCAAGGGAAGAATTTTCTGTCTTGTTGACCAGTTATAGTTCAGTAATAGTGTGGGGAGTGAGAATCAAGAAGAAAATAAAAACCAAAGATAACCTTGTCATGGATGTTTAAGAGGAAAGTTTATAGAAGAAAAAGAGTAACGCAACTGACATAGAAACATAATAGAGAAGTTGAGTAAAAATGAGGATATTGATTTTAAAACTCTAAAATTTTAGGGGCTGAGGCTAATTCATGTGGAAATATCCAGCAGGTTATTCAAATTTCAGTCTGTACCTCAGGAAATTTAGGAACCAGAGATGAAATTTTAAATGCCATCTAAAAAGAGGTTGTAAAGTTAAGAGAGAACATTGCTAAACTCATACCATTAAGAACCCACATGTATTTGGTATGTGGGAGATGAACCAAGAGAATGGTATATGGTAGCATCCTGAGAGACGTAAGGGACCCAGAAATGCAGAGTCATATAACAAAGTTAAGTTGGTTCTTACAACAAAACTAACAGCAACAATGGCAAAAGGTAGGCAATTGTAAGACATGTTGCTGACAAGTAAGACAAGTCCTAATTAAAAAGCCATTATTTGATCTCCCATTTTTAATGTCAATGGTGATTCTTAAAGAGAAAACTCAAAAAAAAAAAAATCCAGTAGGGAGATAAGAGGAGGAGGAGGCTGGCTGGAAAGGTTTGAGCAGTGGGCAGTGGACAATTGATGACTAGCTAATGTGGATTAGACTTTTGAGATATTATTGAGAAAAAAAGCTTGGTATTACACTGAGAAAAAAAGCACAGTTCATTTTCTTAGAAAAGGACAGTAGTATTTATTTTACTCCAGAGAAGGAGGCAGTAGAGAGATAAAAACTGAAGGAGTAGGTTCGGAAGAAGTGGGGAAGGCTGTAATGGAGAGAGCAGATTCAGTGTGACTTGGACATGAGTAAGGGCAATTTTTTTCTCCCAGTTTTATTTTGTTCAGGTGTACAGCTTGGTAGTTAGACAGTTCTGTACTTTACAAAGTGTTCCCCTCAATATTCCCAGTGCCCAACTGGCATCATACATGGTTACTACACTGTTACTGAAAATATTCCCTATGCTTTACTTACTTCCTTGTGACTATTTTGTAGATACCAGTTTGTGCCTGAGAGTCAGAAAACAAGGGAGGAGGTATCAAGTAACATTTTTAGGTGAAAAAGAAGAGAAGTGGTGGAGCCTTCATTAGCACTTGTCTTCACCTTAAAGAGTAAAAATGCAGTGTCAGGTTGAGAACTTGTGGAGAACTGAGAATGGTTATAATATTCATCATAGCAGTTGGTAAAACATGCTTCAAAGAAGTGTTTGGCAATTGTTTAACCTCGTCTGGTGGGTAAGATCACATAAATTTGACCCATAGATAAGCTGCATTTTTATGACTTTTTTTCCATTTCAGTCCTTAGCTACCTGCAAGTTGGGTTGGAGGAAAGGAATCAATATTTCTAGAGGGACAACGATATAGCAGAAAATGAAGCACAAAAGTAATCTTTAGTGTTAGGAAAAATTGTTTAAAAGAATGCCAGAAGAACAAGACTAAAACCAGGTTGGAAGAATTGAGAATACACAGTGACTATAGATAGGGTCATGGTAGACATCCAGTTTATTAAGGAGTGGCAAGCAATTCTGCATTGTTGGATTTTTTTAAATTTTCTTTACAGGTGTTCAGTAAATGTTCTCTGGTGTCAAATACTTTATCTTCAAGTTGAAATACATAATTACATTCACATAACTCTCAGGTGCCTCTTCAAGCCCTGCATGCATTTATCTCTTTTTCAGGGA
Organism: Sturnira hondurensis; assembly: GCF_014824575.4. Classification (NCBI taxonomy): domain Eukaryota; kingdom Metazoa; phylum Chordata; class Mammalia; order Chiroptera; family Phyllostomidae; genus Sturnira; species Sturnira hondurensis. The sequence goes on from NW_028083059.1 coordinate 19,179,238, forward strand.
ATTATGTCAGACTGTTGGGTCTTCTGCTTTTTCCCTTGGGAAGTTTTTTTTTTCTTATGGAATTCATTTCTAACATTTTTATGTAAATTTATTTCTATCATGTAGATTTTCACAGAAAAAGAACAAAAGAAAAAGAAAAAACTTATTTTGTAAACAGAGACATTTTGCTTTTGGGGGGGCGGGGGTGCCTTTTTAAGAGATGTAAACCTAACAGCTTTGTCTTTGACTAAGTGAGCTGGAAGAAAACAAGTTACAAGTATTTTTCCTTTCACACAATTATTTTTATTTGCCCATGGTAATGGCATGTAACTGCTGAAGTAGTTGTAATAGTGATTGGTGGGGGGGGTGGGGGGGATGGGACTTAACTCCCCTTCTCTCAGAATATGATCTTTGGCCTACAGATGAAATTACTTCATGACACTCTGAGGGGGCAGTTAGAGAATAAAAGCTATATATGCATGATGCGGCACCTAGCCAAGAGACTCTTGGTGTAAATAAGATACAGCTTACAAATTAACCTACATGTGAACATGTACATGCAATGTATTTATTTAAGTGCAGGCAACTAAACCTGTGTTGAGCTTACCACTGGGTTGCACAACAGTTCAAAATTAGTCAAAATCTTGATCTGAAAGTGCTTTTGAGGTGGTCATTGCTAGTTATGTGCTGAATCAGAACACGAAGAAAGGACACTCACTCTAGCAAGCTCTTGGAAAAGGTGTCCTTAGTGAGCAAAGCAGACAAGCTGGTGGAGGGGTTTCAGGGGGACAGTAGTTTGGCTGTGCAGAAGCAATTGGGAGTATTTAGATTTCTGTGTGCACCCCTGTGTTGACTTTCACATCCCCGATTTCGAAACTTCTCTTGCTCCTGCTAGTCCGTCCATATTTCCACTGCCCTTCCTTCAGACCTGGTTTCTGTCCCTCATTTTTGCCCAGAGTCTTCCAACTCAAAACCCACTTTGAATTTCCATAAAGAAGGTGATGTAAGAAAAGCATCAGCACACAGGTATGCATTGGTTTTCAGTACAGCAGCTGAAATAAATTTGATTTCTTGACCCACCGATTTCCGCACCTTGAGAACTCATGGCATTTAACATTTCCTAGTGACCTACCTTTTTTAAGTGTTGTATTTCATCGTTGTGAACACTGCATATGTGTGTGTGGTCTCCCTAATGATATTACTGTGAAATCTTGAAGCTCAATTCCTTCTATGTGTGGCTTTCTTTTTTCAACTCAAAATTCAATGTATAGCACAGTGACACAGAGAATATGCTCAATTAACTTTTGTGTGAAAAACATTTTTTCCCACAGAGGAGAGAATTTTCTCCTAAACATATCATTTATCCCCTTGATATTTTACCTACAAAACACTCATGCAGTTCAGTCCACTGACTTTGATATGCCGAAATGATAATTTAATTTTTGTTTTTCAGTGGCTCAAAACTGATCAGATTTAGCTATTTCACCTTGCAGGCCAGGAAACAAAAATGTTTACTCAGATGACTTTAACTTCCTGAAGACAATGGAAAAAAAACAACTACAGTAGAAACAACCAGGATAAACGCCACGAAACATTGATGCACAGTTGTCATCTACACTGAAATATGTTGTCTGGCTTTTCTTCCTGATTGGATAAATTTACTTTGGCGTCTCTACAATATAAACTTAAGGCATAGGAATAATTTCATTATGTCTTTGAACCTAAGTCACTTTCACACTTAATTCTTTATGAAAATGTTTTCCAGGGTAGGAAAAGAATTAAAATTTCTTATGTTTGGACTGTCTTACAGTAAGGAGGTGGAAAATAGAATTAACTGCATCGAAATGGTATGTTATGCATCACTTTAAATTATTCATTTTTTATTTCTTTTATTGAGCTTGAATTTTCCTCGTTATTGACCTTCAGATGCTTCTGAATATTTCTGCACAACAGAACTGTGTAGACCAGCATCTGGCCTACGTAGGGTATGGAGTATAAATTGAACTGATTCCCTTGAGGCCTAAGGCTGATGACACTGGGGTGCCTTTTAATGGAGACATAAGAATTGAATAGTCAAAGCTTGCTCTTTGAAAGTCAACATTCACCTATAATCAAAGTCCATTTGTGCTTTGGCCTTGATAATTTCAGTGATGACTTTATTATGAGCTGCTTTAAGCAGTATTTTGGTAGTGCATTTGGCAAGTTCTGATAAAAAAAAAAACCCTGATCAACTTAAAACATATCATACTAAATAGTCAACATTTGATGAAATTATTTAAAAACTGTCAAGGCAATCATTCAAGAAATGCATTGTGTTTCGAAGAGCATACCAAGAGTGCAGTAACCACTACATGTGACCCACCGTAGACCACCAATGTCGTGTCCCTAAGATCTACCATGACGGTAGACAAAAAGTATACCACAGGATGTTTTCCCTCAAGCAGCTTAGAAGCTGTTTGGAGAGACAAAAGGAGAGAATGGTTATGTGTATAAAATGGAAAGAATGGAGAAGTTATGGTAGGCTGGAATATTCAAAATGATATTTTGGGGGGGAAACTGGATTATAATTTGGCCACAAAGCAGGGCAGAATTTGGACTCAGCGAGGGAAAAGCAGGTTCTGTTGAGGGAGATGGAATAGGGTTAGCAAGGACTCGGCTATGAGCGTGAGCAGGTGTGTGAGCCAACTGAGAGCACACCAGCTAGAGTAGGACAGACCTTGCTGGGTGGGCTATGGTGGGGGACAAGGATGAAGAAGCAGATTTACAAAGGACTTAATACAATTGAAGATTGGAGAGTCGATACTGTGTGTGTTCCGGAGCGGTGGAATTGGATAATGACATCATTCTTTTGCAAGGATTAATCAGATTGATGCATTAAAATGATTGAAAGGGAAGAGAGGTGAGAGTTGGAGAAAATCATTACAGATTCCCAATTCGGAACTACCGCTGAGACAAAAGGGGATGGAGTTGAATGTATAAATGTAAGAGACATCTTAAGAAAGAAACAATTGCATTTTATGATTTAGCAGAAAGAACTGGAAGTGAGAATACAGCCAGCAATATGCCAACCTTAGAAATGGACAAATATGTGTAATGAGTAATAAAGTACTCAGTGTGTTTACTTAGCTCTGCCACTTTGACTATTCAATGAATTTATTCATTAAGAGGTAATATATCAATGTCAAGCCAAGATGTAGGAAGCTAGCAAGTAACAGGAAAGGGACCTCACCTGACACTGCTCGGAGCCTAGGGACTGCATACCCATTATACTTGACAGAATACCCTTCACGGCTGCTAAACAGGGATCACATCTTTCTCACGACCTACAGCACTGCAGTTTCCCAGTGTTTATTCTCCTACCCTTGGGCAAAAGCCTTTTTTCTTCATGTTTCATGCCACACTCTGCCCTTCCTCATAGCTATCATTCTCCAATCACTGGCTACCTAAGAAAAAAATTGAAGCATGGATACCTTCATCATTACTTCCTTTATGCTCTGAGATGTGTCACAAGGAACAGCAGCTGACATTTTGAAATCCAGCATGCCCTTGTATTCCCACTGTCTCTCATTCTTTCAAACCGGCACCCCTGACGTCAATAAGTTAACGACTATCTGCCACGTTTGCCAACACCAGAATTTCTTAGTAACATTTTAAAATCCTTAACTCCCTTGCAAACTTCACATGATACCACAAACCAAAGCTCCAGTCCTGAATTTATGCCGTAATTTATCACCTCCCCTTACCCATTTGAGATACAGTATAAGAACATCCATGATCTTTAACCTCAGTGGATTACTTATACACCAAGAACACATCTACAGAAGAAAATAAAGACAAATTTTTTCTACTTTTAGTGTCGCTGCTCACTACGTGAAAAAAACAGCCAACTGTCAGTGGCTGTTTCCCTACCATGAGCTCCATGTGTGCATGTTCAGCTGTACATATGTGTTCTTTTCCAGAGAAGAATTTAAGTGAAAGCAGAATCAAGTTGCTGATTTTACTGTGAGTCAGCCCCCACACCCTGCCCCCTCACTGTTTTCTAACTCTGCATTTCTGAGATTTCTTCCCGAACCATCTCTGGCTTTATGCAGCATCTGATCTTCTTTCCACCCCACCCCCCCAAATTAAAATATTTAGAGGTTTCCAGACTGTGTTGCAGTACAGGCATTCCAAAAGGATTTAGGACTTAAAAAAAAAACAACACTTTTTTTTGGATAAGTGTTAGGTCATATGTGTACATATGATTGTGGATTATACATGTTTGTACTCCACCAAAATATAAGAATAAGAAAGAAACTTTAAATGCAGCATATTTGCACACATCTCTACCATTTTAAGTGTGTGTTACAATATTCTTTTACTTTAAAAATAGAGAATCCTAACACAATTCTTCAATCCTCTCATCAGAGGAGATTAGTGTCTAAGTTTTCTTGCCCTGAAAAGTAAACTTTAGCTGACAAATTCATGTAAAGAAATGAAAAACTGCAGTATTTCTACTTTCATCCATTTCTTTCTGGTGTCTTCTAATGTAAAAATATTTCAACTTTCAAAAATAATTGTTTTATATCTGCATATGTTGAGAAAAGCTTTAAATAATTAAGGTGCTTTCCTGAAATAAGCATCCATATAAATTTAAAATTTAAGGCTAAGCAATAAATATTCTCTTTGAATTAAAGCAAACTTGCTGAAACGATTCATTAAATTCAAACTTCAAGAATATATACTAATGAATTTCCTACCTAGCTTCATAATTAAGTTGGAAAAATCCACAAAGAAATAACTATTGATACAAGAATGCTGATAATCATACAGATTCGATGATTTTACTATAAAACTTCATTAACATAAAAGGTACTTGGTTGTCTGCTTTGAGTATAATTTCACAAAGCCAGTGATTTCACACAAATAGATTTTCTACTTTTCTAAGTGTACCCTTATATCCCCAAAGATATAAATTTATTGCAACAAAGCATTACCAAAGGAAGCAGAGACTATAAAGATGGGAGACAGCTTTCTCAGGCCTCTTGCAGTTTTGTTACCTTGAACTTAGCTTAATGATACCAGCTAAATAAAGTTGGTCTCATGAATGGTTCAAAGAGCAATTGAAGAGTATCAATAAGTTGGGGGTTCCATGGAGACAGGTACTATTTATTTATTGTCTAAGTAATCATTTTTAAAAATAAAGCAATTTTTTCATAGATATAAATTATTTATGTGAATTTAGTTAAAATATAGCAATATGAAGCCAATGACGAAAAATTAGAGATTTTTTAATTTCTTTTTTAAAAAGATTTTATTTATTTATTTATTTTTAGAGAGAATGGAAGGGAGGAAGAAAGAGAGGGAAACATAAATGCATGTTATCTCTCACACGCCCCTAACTGGGGACCTGGCCTGTGACCCAGACATGTGCCCTAACTGGGAATTGAATTGGTGACCCTTTGGTTTGAAGGCCAGCACTCAATCCACTGAGCCACACAAAGCAGGGCAGATTTTTCAATTTCCCTAGTTAATAATTAAGATAAGAGTATACAAGTTTGTGAGCAACATGAGTTCCCTAAATTAAGCAATTTTTGGTTAAATTAATAACAGAACATATAGTTGCTTTCCATGCATAATAGAAATCTATGAAATGGTGAGATTTGAGCTGGATGCTGGTTGTACATTAACGTATCTCTGAAAACATCTAAGTGACTAAAGCTTTGGTAACGGTTCAAAAATTACATGAACAGGAGGAGCAGATTATTGAATTCAGGTTTGTTGGACCCTGAAGACTATATTCCTTCCACTACAGCATGTTTTCTCTACTTCTGTTACTTTTCTGTGATACTATACACATTTCAGAAGTATTCATCATACGATCTTCTAAATAACAAATACATAGTGATTTATGGTGAATATATAATGAACTAGAGCAACCTTTGAGAAAAGCAAGTTGGCAATAAGTAGCAGATATCTATAGAAGTAACTGGGATAAACTTTCCGGAAACTGCCTACCCCAATAAATGGGAATTGCCACAGTGTTACTGAAATAGGTGCCTGGATGTTGTTGTTAAAGAAAGAAAAATAGCCAATGGCACTTGTTAAAGATTGTGAGAAAGATTTTATTCAAGGACTGCCATTCATTGCATTAGACTACTGGTTGCATTGAGACTACTGCAACCAGTTCTTGTGGAAGAGAGAGATATTGGGCTCAACTCTAAATCCAGCATGAGCGAGTGGGAATTTGTCACCGAGGAGCAGGATGTGGGTCAGTGGATGGAAAATGTCTAAGGAAACATGGGGGTAAGGGGGAATTCTGGCTACATTACCCTAACAGGAGTCTCATGGGAGGCAGATCACGGTGAAAAGGCATCACCTGGGTGGTGGCAGAGGGAGAGAAGCCCAATGAGATATTGAAGGTGATCTGATGAACAGGAGGGGCCATTCTAGCTAATCCGGTTTAGCAGGATACTTGCTAAAATTGGACAATACAGGGATGAACATGGAAGTCTAAAAATGAAGCCCTAATTGAAAAAGTTTAGGGGCATCTAAGCAGAGTTTATCCAAAGAGAGAATCTTTGGCAATGTTTTCAGGATGTCTTTTGCGTTCTGACCTTTCAAGGCCCAGCAGGTTTGCGGTATTCGGGCAGATGGAAGAATATTCACAGAGCCATTGGGATGTCTGGCATGCCTTTATTCAAGGATGGGCAAGCCATGC